>NC_069398.1:23493030-23796060 GCF_027475565.1 Acinonyx jubatus
ATAGAAAATGAGGGCACAATTTGCCTGCCTTGCATGAAATGGGTTTTAGAAAGAGAGTCTCCATCTGATTTTTCCAACCAAACTAATCTGAGAGCAGCCTATCACTTACAAAGCATCTGTGGCATGTGTGTCTGCACAAGCCCATGTGTATGTAATGTGGGAAAGAGGGGTACAGCGGAAACAGCCTCTTCTGTAAGCTATCTGATCTCAGGGACTTGCAAAGAAATAACAAAGAAGCCAGGGGAAGGAAGTAAGAAAAAGCGCCTCGGCCTGTCACCATCAAAGAGCGTTCCCGGCTGTGTTCTGTCATTTTGGTTTGTCGAGTCCTTTGTTGGCTTTCTGTATTGCATTTGCACTTATTTTCGAATGGTTTTACGAACACTGATTCCATCTCTTCCCTTAAGTGCAAATGAAGTGAGAGTGTTTATAGCGATTGTAAGAAGTGAAAAACTAGAAAGAAACAAAACATACAGCTCTTTCAAAACTTAACTCTGTCCGGACATGGTGACACTAGCCCCTACGCTAGCCTTCTGAACACACCTTCAGGAACTGAACTTTTTAGTAAAGAGACTGTGTGTGTAGGAATTTACAAACAAAATAACCAATACAGCATTCAAAAACAATTCCAAATTCATGGGGCACCTGGGTGGCTCAGTGGGCTAAGCGTCCAATCTTGGCTCAGGTCATGATTCCAGGTTCGTGGGTTCAGGCCCCCACATCGGGATGTGTGCTGACAGAGCCTGCTTCAGATTCTGTGTCTCCCTCTCTCTCTGCCCCTCCCCTGCTCATACTCTGAGAGAGAGTACTCCTCTCTCTCTCCAAAATAAATAAACATTTAAAAACTTTTTTTTGAAATAATAATTCCTAATTAAAAAAGAAGAAACCTACTCTGTACCAGACACTTTGCCACCCATTAGAAATACATAAGAAAGGATCCCTGAACTTAGGCTGTTTAGTGGGGGTGCAGGAGACAAATCAACAAGCTATCACAGGAAAGCAGGTTAGGAGAGGAATAACTAAGGGACCCAACGCTTCTGCCTTTCACACTGCCTTATAGTAACTGTAATCCTGCACTGGCATGAAAACAGAAAAACAGACCGATGGAACACAACAGAGTACGGGAATAGACCCATATATAACTGGACAACTGGTTTTCAGCAAAAACACAAAAACAATTCTGTGGAGAAATGCTGATGGGACAAGTAGTGTGTGTGTGTGTGTGTGTGTGTGTGTGTGTGTGTGTGTGTGTGTACCCGTGTCTATATATGCAAAAAATTTATTTTGATTCGGGGCATCCTGGCTGGCTTGGTTGGTGGAACACGTGACTCTTAACCTCAGGATTCTGAGTTCAAGCCCCACACTGGGTGTGGAGCTTACTTAAAATAATAAATAACAACAACAACAACAACAACAACAACAACAACAATTCTGATTCACATCTCAGTCTAATTAGAAAAATTAAGTAAAAATGTGTCATAAACCTAAATGTAAAATCTAGAACTATACAACTTTTTTTTTCTTTTAAATGTTTATTTATTTTAGAAAGAGAGAAAGACAGAGTGTGAGTGGGGCAGGAGCAGAGAAACAGGGAGACACAGAATCCGAAGTGGGCTCCAGACTCTGAGCTGTCAGCACAAAGCCCAACACGCGGCTGGAACTCATGGACTGTGAGATCGTGACCTGAGCTGAAGTTGGACACTCAACCGACTGAGCCACCCAGGTGCCACAAGAACTACACAACTTCTAAAAGAAAACAGAGGGGAAAACTTGTGTGACTTAGGTTAAGGAAAGATTTCTTAGACATGATGCCAAAAGCACAATCCATAAAAGAATAAAGTGATAAATTACACCTCATCAAAAATTAAAACTTCTGCTCTTCAAAAGACACTGTTAAGAAAATGAAGAGACAAATCACAGAATGGAAAACTATCTGCCAAGTATATTTATCTGAGAAAAGTTTTGTATCCAAAATATATTTTTAAAGTTCTCAAAACTACATAAAAAGCGTGGCACCTGGGTGGCTCAGTCAGTTAAGTGTCCAACTCTTGATTTTGGTTCAGGACATGATCTCACGGTCTTGAGATCAGGCCCCATGTTGGGCTCTGCAGGGAGCCTACTTGGGATTCTCTCTCTCCCTCTCTCTCTCTGGCATTCCCCCACCCATTCTCTCTCTCTCTCTCTCTCTCTCTCTCTCTCACACACACACACACACACACACACACACACACACACACACACAAAACAAATAAGCAAACATTTTTTTTTAAACCTACATTAAAAGAAAACCAACCCAGTTTTTTAAATGGGTTTTTGTTTAAAGATTTGAGCAGTTAACTAAAGAAGACATATGGGTGGCAAGTAAAAGATGTGAAAATATGCTTAACATCCAACAGTCATCAGAGAAATGCGAACTAAAACCACAATGAGATGCCACTAGCTACATATCAAAATGGCTAAAACAAAAAACAGTCATCACACCAAGTGCTGGCAAGGATGTGGAGGAACATTCAAACACTAACGGGAAGAGTGAAAAATGGTACTGCCACTTTGGAAAAACAGTTTGGATGCTTCTTTAAAAGTTCAAAGTATACCTACCATATGATCTAACCATTCTATGCCTAGGTATTTTCCCAAAAACATCAAAGCACGTGTCCACAAAAATATCTGCACCTAAGTGTTCCTATCAGCTTTTTACAGCCTAAAATTGGAAACAACTCAAATGTACATCAACAGGTGAATACACTGTGACATAAGCATTCAGTGGAATATTACCCAGCAACAAAAAAGTAGCCTCCTGATACATGACAACTTGAATAAATCTCAAAATAATTATGCTCCGTAAAAGAAATGAGTAACGAAAGAATACATTTTGTTCGATTCCATTTATATAAAATTTTAAAAAATGTGGCTCCCTGGGAGGGAGGGGCAGGAAGAGGTTATAGAGGAACATGAGGAAACATTTGGATGGCTAAACCTACTCATGGTCTTGATTACGGCGATACTTTCACGATTATACACAGTATGTCTTATGTAATATCAATAGATACATGTACATGCTTAATATTCACATGAAAACTTATCAAATTTTATACTTTTAATCCATGCAGTTTACTGGTATGTGAATTATATCTCAATAAAGCTGTTGAAAAAGAAATGGCAACCCTTGCCACCACACAGCTGGCGTATCACCACCACCAATAACTGGATTGCATTCAACCTCCATCCAAAGGTCATCTTTCAGATTCCTGAAACAAAGGGATGACCACACTGGAAGGTCTGGCCTTCGCCCATAATGCGGCCATGAAGTTTCCAGTGGAGAAGACTCAGCTGTGGACATTAATGCCTCGTGCCATCTTCACATCATTTTCAGTGACAAGGTGGAGTCCACATTGTGCCTCCTTTCTTCACTTCTATCAGTCAATTAACTCTCAGTCATTCACAGGCTAACCTTTGGTAAAGTCTTCCTAGCTTTCTTTCAAGTACTCTGGTTAGCTGTTTGGCCACAACCTGTCTCGTGAACACTTCAATCAAAAAGCAAAGAAAGAAAACATAAATACATTTTTAATGTTCCTACACAATGTTCCTCAAAAAAATTTGAGGCAGCTTATCAAAATATATTTAATACATGATGGCACATAGGACATAAGGGAATCCAAATGGAGAGAGGAAAACGAGTTTAAAAAAAAAAAAAAAGACCAAGTATAGAAAAATTCAGTATATAAAAACACCTATCAAAGGTACAGTGCCATGGTCAGAAGTGACAAGTAAAAAGGAAAAAATAAAAATAAATAAAAATAAACAACCCAGCCTCTTGAGAAGCTTTCCTAAATTCAGTTACAGGATGAGATCACAACCACCAGCTTAAGTAAGATTTTTGCACACTCTGTGAATTGAAAACGTCCCAGCAGCCTCTCATTCCCATAGATAATTGAGAGTTGGCTGCTGTTAGACCTTAACACTCTCAAAGTGGTTGAGTCCCTGGCAACTAGATGCTATTGCTTAAAACAGTTTAGGCTCTTAGCCCTGAAGGATTCCTAAAATTGGATTACAGTCCCTCCAGATAATCTGAGAAATACAGCATGACGAAAAGGAAACCTTTAAAAAAAATTTTTTTTAACTCCTCCGTAACAGCAACATTCTGAAAGCTGAGCACAGCATGACTGAGGCAGAAAATCTCATCAGAGAAGGCTTAAGGGCGATAACGTACACAAAGAGTGAGTCCAAAAAGGGGAAGGGAACCACACAACAGAGGAGAGTATAATGGAAGCCAGAAGAGGAAGTAGGCACGCAATCCTCAGGCCTTTCCATGGGCAGGAGCCTGGTTTGCTACCTCAAGAGAGGCAGGCAGAACAACAACAAGCAAATTGCTGTTGGTTTTTTATCCACTCTGGTCACACGCACATTTGAGAGGATGTATAATTTTAATGCTGTATATAATTCTTTTAAATAGGCATTATGCATTTTTTTGACTAGGCATTCCATGCAAAAAATGGGGAAGGGGTTAATTAATGTTCTTGTTGCATGTGGCAAAATAATTAAATTAGTAATTGGGGCCTCCCTGAAATACAAACTAAGGTTTGGCTCCACAGGGACGGTGGCTATGACTCCTTCATCATCCCTGAATTCCCTGCAGAGAACACAGTACAAAGCACACAATAGTTGGGTTTCGAACAAATGAATTAGAGAAATGAGGACACCATGAATGTTTCTCTCATTCCACAGGATATCCCACCAGCCTATGAATCCTACTACTCCTCTTGCCAGGTAAAAACTTCCCAACGTATTATTTAATGATACCCCCTCAGCACGTCGTGATGAGACCATCACCGTACCCCTATAATAAAAAGGGGTTGAGCAGATGCCTCAAGAGATCACGCAGATGACCTTATAAGTCCGAGAGAAGACAAAAACAACAAAGCGGACCGACTGGGAAAATGTCACGTCCTACATTCCTTTTTGTGGCTTCATATCAAGGCCAAACGACCATTTACCGGGTCTTATTACCTCCTACTTTTAGAAAAGTCAAGTGGTTGATACTATTATCCAGATATTCCATACGAGGACGTTGACTGCCAGTGAAAACTTCTTCATATCCAGATACTGACCCAAAATGGTAATAATGTTCCCAACTTCTCCTCCCCAGGAGGAGTTCCCCTCACACACTACTCCATCTTTATTCTAAATGACCAATATCTCTAGAAATACTCAGCAATTAGCTTTCTGATTCTGTTGTAGTTATTGTCAGCTGTATGCGTACGGTGGTTACTTCCCAGTCCTGGAAGGAGGAGTCCTGGAATCAACAGGTATTCCAGCTTTGGTGTGGGAACATGACCTTCTCTGGGCTTGCATTACCATTATATAGAGAAAAGCAGAGGAGAGGATTACAGGCTAGAAATCCAACTTACAACACAGATGGGTATCTGGCCCTATGTGGACCTTTCATTTACTTACAGACAGACACAATGCATCCATTCATTTCACTTTTCTAGCAAGAGTGAAATGAAATTAACCTCAGAAGAAATAGAAAGCAAAATAAAGATTGGGATTCTAAGCCATGGAAGGGTCCTGCCTATTCCTCTCTGCCATATACCAATTCTGATCCTCACTCTTCCCCTACATCTTCCCCAGAAGAGAAAAAACAAATTCCTGGTGGGATACCAGAATCTTAGGGGACACAAGGGGAGACCACTAATATCTAGCTCTGGTTTTATAAGTCAAATCTAAAAGAACAAAATAAAGCAAAAAGTCACATCTGCATTACTAGACAGCAGAGTTCACCTCGGTATTTGCTTTAGTTTAGGGCTGGCCGTGCTGTCATAGAAGCAGGGGGGTAGCTGGAAGCGGGGAGTGGGGAGCGGGGAAGCACTTAGAGAGGCCCATTTAGGAAAAAAAATCACACCCACATGCGTGCGCACACAAAGAAGGCATATTCTGTCCACTCAGCAGACAGGAAACAATTTTATGAAAGGTAATTTAATGTTTAGGACTATTCAGTGACAGGAAAAGCCACTTCTGGCAAAATTCATGTTATGCAGTTCTGAATACAAATACAGTTTCGTACAGCATATCGGGAAGGGTACGTAGATGAGAGACAGTCCCTTTATGGCTCAAGTTTGGTTCAGATAGGTTTCTGGAGACCAATGAAATCATTATTACTTGAGTAATAATCTGTTCCTTTCTCCCAACTTCCCAGAAACTGTAGTCAACTTCCCATTGGAGATGAGCAGGCATTCCTTCATTTACAGAGAAGTGATCCAGAGAAGCAACATGTATATGTGCACATAGCCTTTCCCACACTCCAGCAGTAACTGTTACACCCTTTTTCAAACTAATTTTAATTGGCTTCTCAAGGGGCAGGAACCAATCTACTCCAAAATCTATAAATTTAGGGTCCTCCATGGGAAAATCTCTTAGGTTCCACCAACCTCTCTAATGTTATCATCCTGGCAGGCTATTTGAGCACATATAAAATGTTCAACAAATGTAGCTTAGAGTTCACTGATGCAGTTGAGGTTTTTCTCCCACAAAGTATTTTCATTTTCTAAAGGAGGAAGCTGAGGGCTGGTAAAGCCCACTCTCACTCCCTAACACCAGGTCATTATAACCTTATTTGCATCAGGGTTACGACCTTTTTGTTTGAAGAAAATTTTATATTACAGTTTAGTGTTATCTCATTATACAGTCCTTCTCCTCACCTCCACTTCCCCTCCAAATCATAATTGGAGAAAGGCTATGCCTCTTATGTCAAATATGTGAACTCTTTCAGAAGTATTCAAATCAGCAATAAAAAAAATCTAGACAGAAATAAAAGCTTTGGCGCTTTCTCTAAAACTGACAATCTTTACCGTTTTATTTCAGGGGTGAAAAGTGACAGAGAATGACACCTTTCTGACCTTAAAAAAAATACGAAGCTACACAAACATTCCAGACCCTGAATCCCACATGTTCTGCCTGTGTGGGTAAATAAATATTAGTGGATAATGATAACCGCTATAAATACCCACAGGTGCAAAATGTGGGAGTCCTGCTTAGCGCATACTGCAAATGCTCTGTCACTAAATAAGACACTTATATGGGTTTCATGAAAAATTTTCCAAGTCTTGCAGCTTGTTCACACAGTTCCAGTCTATGACTCTGCACACACTCCCTCTCTCATCACCCCTGGTCTTCTATTTCCAGTTTTATCCAGAAAGGTTTTCTTTGCTTTAGCATCCCATGGGTAAAAATAAAAAAGAACTATCCTGCAGGTATGCACAGAACCTAGGAAAAGGCTTGAGATGGACCCACTGACCTGAGACACAGACTAAATAAACTCCAGCTATTTCTGCAATGAGAAGAAAGAAGACCCTACAATTACAGTTGAAGGAAGAAAAGACACTGTCCTTTCCATGGGCTATGACACTGACCTGAGAGACGAAGGGTTAGTGTCCATCCGCATAAGGGAATCAGATGCTAATTCTGAGGCAATTCTGTCATGCAAAGATGGTCAGACTTTTATCCAGCTTCTTGAACAAGCCACATGCTTGTCACTATAAGAAAGCTTCCTATAGATAGATATAGTGATGTTTAGGTACTTATTGGGTCTATCAGATTTGATAATGGAATCAATCTCTTCCTTTAGAAGCTGTGGGTTAATGGCAAAGTTTATTAAACTGCAGGCAGTCATTCAGAAAAGATCAATAGAGACATGATTACAGAGTAACCAGAGGATTAAACATGAGATTTATCACAAAATTAAACTGAATTAAATGTTCTCTGATAGCACTTGAAATGCTGTCGATACCTTTAACTCATAATCTAGGCTTTCTGTGTTTCCCTAATAGGCAATAGGGATGTCTGATTTGAGGAGATGACTGCTATATAAAAAGATAAGCCATGGAGATTTGCTGAAAGCACTGAGAGTCTCTTCTGAAAATGTTCCCCCATTTTTACGAAGCAGCATTTAATTTATCTCTAAGAGCTGACCACAGTGAACTCAGCAGAGTTTTGAGTTACTAAGTGCATACCTCACTCGGTCCATCCCTAACACGTGCCTGTACATGCTCACAGGCATATAAGATCATATAAGATCAGTCTGCAGATGACACACTTTAAACAATTTCCTTCTCTTCTCTCACTGCGGTGACACACTGTGGTGTGACACTGGCCCTTGGGCCCATGAGGAAAAGGAGCTGGAAAACATCATCTGATTGTAGGAAAATCAACCTTTCCTCATCCCGGGAGGATTTCTTGATGCCACCACAAGCTCAGCAAATTACATTCATAAAGGTGAAATCCCCATCACAGCCTATGAAAGGGGAGCACAGCTAAACAAACTAGCAACGGCAGATACACTGGGAATCGGTGCAGGAGTCAATATACATGATGGCTGTTAAAACTGACATCAATACCACAGTGAGAGAGAACAGCTCCGCAGGACCTGAAATGATAAAGGCCAGGCCTGCTGTGTGAGCTCAGGAGGGTGTGCGCATGAGCAGATGGGCTGGTAGGGAAATCAGTCTTGGGGCCAAAAACCGAGCCTGTGGTTTTAAGCTATACCTTAGATGGCAGCGTCTTTGAGGGAGACTTCCTCTTTTCCCTTGTCCGGTTGCTATAATATTGTGAGTGTATTTCATCCCACAGATGGCATCGCCCTGCCCTGATAAGCAAGCAGCAGGCTCTGGTGATTTCAGCAGTAATCCAATATGGCAGCTCTTTTGTTAAAGGGGGTAGAGCTGGGATGGAGACAAGATGCTGAGGCTGATTTTCTCATCCCCTTGTCAGCAAACGAGTTTACACCAGAGCAACCACGTTTCTCTCAGCAGTTACCCAACCTTACAACAGTGCCCTGGGTAGTCCCAAACACTTCTCAATTCCTCAGGGAACAAGAAGGCCACCTTGCCTGATGAAAAAGGGACTCTGCGCCCCACCCTAAAAGCTACGGCTGCTTTTAAGGACACAAAGCCAACATTTTTATGTTCGGACTCCTTTACTGATAGGGATCCTATCAATTTCTTAACTTATTTCCCACAATAGAAACTTAATTCCAAAGAAACGACAATACTTCACTGCTACCCATTCTCTGCGTTCGTCTCCCATTTCCTCCTTTGTGTCTTTGCTCAACTAGTCCTGACACAAGCAGGTGCTTTGGTGGCAGTTAGATCTGGCCTTGAGCAGTGATGTTGCCATTTTGTGGCTTTGTGACTTTGAGTGAGTCTCCCAGCCATTTTAAGCCTCCATTTCCACTTGCAGAATACAGGGATAGAGTAAGGAGATAGATTTAAGGATATTTGTGGAAAGTGCCTGGTAATTTTCCAGCATAAAGTAAACAGTAAATAAGTGATAAGCGAGGAATTCCTCTTCCTGACTAATATAGTCAGGTTCTTAGTCATTATAAAGGGAAACTGATAGTCATTATAAAAGCCTATATTTGGCACTGGGGGATTAATGGTGGGATCTGTTCTCCATCTATCCTCAAGACTGTGTTTACAGAGTATCTTTCATTGTACCAAGTAATGTGCTGCGTAGTGTATGTATAATACTTCTTTTAATTACCACAACGCCCTGTGAAGCCTCAGTATTCTCATTTCTATAAAATGGCAGCTGATTACAGCACCTAACTTACAAAGCAGCCATTAGGATTAAATAAGCTAATATAATTTCTGGAATATGCTAGGGTTAGTTATTTTATTACTATGAATTGACTTGACCACGCGAGTACTCATGATATATCCAAAATTTAAAAGACCCACCATATAAACTGTTCATAGAGACAGGCAGAAAGGGCCTGAGAAAGCACTGCCACTGATGACATCATAAATCTCTTTTCAACTGCTTTACCCCTGCTGGTTTTCCAAATGAGACATCTGTCCATTTCCAAAAGGAAAATAAATACACAAAATGGTTACTAGATGCAGTTCAGCATGAAGAGATTGCCTACAAAGCTTGCTGCCAGAGCCTAACCTTGAAAGAAATGGGTTTCTTGGACTCTATTAGGGAATCCCTCAATGTGCCATCCAAAACCTTCCTGCACAAGGCTTAATGGAACAGGGGGAGATGGAAAAAAGCAGGGGGGGAGCTCTCCTTCCCAGCAGAGCACTGACACATACTGTACCGTTTGGGAGGCAACTTTATGTGCTCTTAGTAGTAGATTAATGAATGTAATTACCTAGCATTGTGGCTGTGAATGCTGCAAAAACTATAATTTATAGAGTGCTGTAAAGTTCTAATGTGTTTTTATGTCCATAAGCTGCTTAACCATAATCTAATGCATTTGTACAAGAACAGGCTAAGTGGCTCTCAGCTGAACAGTGAACACAAGTGTCTGAACCTCGGCGATTCTACTCGTACATCTTTATAACCCAACCCCGTGTGGTAAGCATCTGAGGGAAACAGCTGCTGAATTACACAAATAATTCTAGAGACAGTGACAAGGCTCTCTGCCTCTCGCACCATGAGAAGAGTTTCTGGCTGACAAGGGCTGCAGGCCTTAATTACATGCTGCGGGGATTCCGCATGCGTGTTCAGCGAGTACTTCTCTCCTTACTCACCACCCTCTCCTCCAGTGTGCTGGCCCTCACCCCTGCCCCTGAAGGGGGTGGGGAGGCAGGGTAGTAACAAACGGACGGCAGTGTGAAGAGCACAGGCAGAGATATTCCATCTCTCTCTGAAAATATCCTACCTGACTTCCAGTTTGGGAAAAGGCTCCCCATTTCCAACTTTTCCTCTTTTCCTGCCATTATATTTTCAAGGAAAGGGAAGCAGAGCTCAACCGGTCTTTGACATCTAAAGCAAATTATCCTTTGGATTACCTCAGAGTTTGAAGCATCTCATTTGATTCTCTGTACAGATGCTGTGACGATCAAGAGGAGGGTAGTGATGGCGGCCACAGCGGTGGCTGCCACGTGCCAGAATTGCACACCCACCCCGATCCTGTGAGCGGGTGCTACTGACAACATTGTCTGATAAACAGACTGAGGGCCAGGACTCTGCGTGGCAAGGCACTTCAGCTTTCCACTCCAGAGCCTATGCCAAACTCACCAGACAAGTTACCTAACGTTTTTTCCGTCTGTAACATAGATATAATCATAGCATTTTACCTCCTAGGATTGTTGTGAAAATCAAATAAGTCAACACATATAAAGTGCTTAGAGTAGTGTCAGGACCTAAGCAACACTTTGTCCACTGGCCATCAGTGCAGTGACAAGGGGAGACACCCCGGAAGCGGCCTACATTTCTATAGGCAAACATTCAAAGTCTCAAACATCTGTAACTGGGACTTCCAGAGACTCACCCTGGAACACAACAGTACCAAGCAACAGATAAGGCAGCAGCATCAAAGTGCGACCGGACAAGCCCCACGCTACTCCCCAAAGCACAGTGTTGAGTGAACGGCTCTCCCAGAGGGCACCTCCAAAGGACCCTCAAACGTTAGAGCCAAAAAGAGCCACCGCAGCAGGAATCCCCACTTTCTCCTCTTTTCAGTAGCAGTGCCATATGGTCACCAGTGAGTAAATATTTTAGCACAATTAAAAAAATAATAGGAAAACACAAGGCTAGGAAATCAGAGCTCTCGCTTTAGTACAGGAACACAATGGCATTACATCAGTGGCCACGCAGAGATGAAAAGCCAGCTCTAAGACACACACTCAGGATAAATTAGTATCGTGGCTAATAAATAATTGATGCTCTTCCTAGTTAAAAATGTACTGCTCTTCAGCATTCACAGATGAGATGTGATGTGGATTCAATTAAAGCTCTATCCTGTCCACAGGAAAAAACTGCCTCTCAGAGACAGCCATGTGGTGCTTCTTCACTTCTCATGCCAGCCTCATCTCTGGAAGCCTCAAGATCCATCACATTCACAGGGACTGCTCAGGCAGTAGCTACACGTCTCTCTCTTCGAACAGGAGAGTAGAAGAAAACAAAGTTTAGAAGTAAATAACACAAAGAGGAAACTATTTCCTACACCCTGGAAAATTAGCCCTGACCCTGGACACGAGCACCAGTTTCCGTTATTTAGTCTAAAAGAAGAGGGGGTGGGGGTAAATAAACCGCTTCCTGAAAAACACTGCCATGGTCCTAAAAAAAGCCAAAGTTAGGCACAATAAGGCTTTGGGATGCAGCCAGTTCTTCCCCTTTGCCTCCCCGCATCTCGAGCTTTCCCAACTACAAACCACTGTCCACCAGCAGCCTTCAAGATCACTTCCTCCTCTGCAGTGCCAACCATTAACAGATAGTTGCTGGCCACAAGGAAGTTCCCAAACTTTCACTAGTTTCTCACCCTACCTGCCACCACCCTCCTGTTTGCCTTTCTCACTTCACAGTCTCTCTAAGGGAATAGGACCCTGATGGTTTCTTCACATTCTCTCCACCCATCACCACCCCCCACCCCCTCCCTCTATCCTAGTCCACACGTGTCCACTCACTTCGGGTCAGCACACTTCTACTTCATGACTCCCTATAAGAAGCTCATGACACCCTGCTGCTTGCACCAAAATGATGGTACCAACTTCCCCCATGCCCTGCCAGGACTTACTGGTTATGCCTCACACATTAACTCCCTCTCTATCCACAAGCCTTAGGCATGATTTCTCCCTTCCAGGCACCCTTAGCACTTTCTGTCTACACCAGTGGTCTGCAAAATGCTGCACTGGAATAAGGTAAGTCTACATAAAAATGTTTATTTATATGTGTTCTTCATTTCCTTCCTTTTTAATTTTTTAAAATTTATTTATTTTGAGAGAGACAGAGACAAAGAGCATGAGCAGGGGAGGGGCAGAAAGACAGGGAGAGAGAGAATCCCAAGCAGGCTCCATGCTGTCAATGCAGAGCCTGACGTGGGGCTCAATCCCACAAACCATGAGATTATGACCTAAGCCGGAATCAAGAGCCAGACATTCAAACGACTGAGCCACCCAGGAGCCCCTCATTTCCTTCTTTAACAATTTCTGCTGTTACGTGTTTTATGATCTACACAACATACCCAGCAGCACATACATAAAACTTTCAAATGAATAAAAATATATATAACAAGGGTGCTTATTCTAAGTGTTTTTGCCAATAGGAGCATATAATCAAAAAAGTTTGGAGGCTTCTAGTTTAGACTTTGCAGAGGGAAGCAAGCACCTTGGTGGAAAAGAAACCATTTCCTGTACTTCTTTAAACACTCAAAAAAAAAAAAAATCACTCAATGATTTATTGATACAGTGAGCAGACATTACACTTCATAGCCTACACACCCGGGGAAGGAGAAAAAGGGTGCTCTGTGAAACCAAATCCCAGCATTTGGTAAAGAAATAAATCATTTGGCTGTTAAGAAATAACCACATTCAGTGACTGTGGTTAATAACACTGTATGACATATTCAAAAGGTGTAAAGAGAGTCGATCTTAAAAGTTCTTATCACAAAAAAAAAAAATTTGTAACTATGTATGGTGATGGAGGTTAACCAGACTTCCTGCAGTGATCATTTCACAATATATACAAATATCAAATCATTTTGCTGCACACCTGAAACTAATATATTACATGCCAATTACACCTCAATTTAAAAACTGTGAAAAAGAAAGAACTACATTAAGAACAAGTGTCAAGGGATCACCTTTGGGCATTAGCTGTGTAATGAAGACTTCAGAGGGGTCCTAGACCTCTAGGTAACAAGTCCCCAGCCAATTAGCAGCCGCCATCAAACACATAAGAATTATGTGATGTGGCCCATGGATTTCTTTTAACAAAACAACTGGAGCTTGCCATTTCAATAGGATACTGTGTTGAAATAGAAAAGCAAGGGAAGATGTGATAATGCTTGCTCGCCAACACGTGTTTCTCAGGAGATAAAATAAATCCAACTTTATCCTGTCAGAGAAACAAACACCCACAGCCAGATAGGTCTGCGTGAACTGCCATTTCACTCGGGAACCTCAAAGTTGCAACCACCTCATGGATACTGGATAGAGGCTTACTGGAAAAGAAATTAAATTCTTATTTCAATCCCTGCAGTAAAGTTTTTATGCAATTCCAGATCAATCAGGTGGCTTACACAGTTATTATCCCTGCTAGTTCTAAAATAGGAATCCCTTGAGGAGGGAGACTATCTTACATCATACTAAATCTCTCACAACACCACGTCTGGTCCTTGGTAGATGTTCAATCCAAGACCATTGTACAAACACTGAAAAAAAATTTTAAATCTAAAATTCAATAATTTGGATTGTAACTATTTCTGTTATTTTGGCACTGATGAAGTTATTCTTAATTGCATCTAAAAGGCAGAGGGTCAGCCAATACATATATGCAAAAAACAAATCTGAAATCAGAAATCATCAGTCGATTTGAACAACTAGGTGTGGATGACTGCTTACTGATGTACTTTCAGACATGACCATGAGAACGTTCAGACTGGTCCAATGTGTCCCCTGCTTTCCAAACCTGCAGGGTGTTAATGGAGATGGACCACAGAGGCCATGATCACTACAAAGAGATACATTTCCATCGTCCTGGGGCTTGAAGGCCTGTACCTCTAATGGAAAGTACTGATGCTCTCTCTGTAAGGTTAAAGCGGACCACCTGTACTGTGCTTCCTAAGACAATGCTAACATAGGTCTCAAGTCTTCGACAGTTTCTACACATCAAGTATAGGGCATCTATCAAGCTATTTCTGTCACAGAGACCTAGGACTGTTTTCATCCCACAAGTTCAGCATAAAAAATGGACCAGGACTGAGCCTAATAAGGCTTTTTAGCCCCTTGGGTCTTGTGTTAATAATCTGATAAGGGCAACCACAGTCAATTTAGCAATAATAATAATAATAATAATAATAATGTCAGAAAATTTAACACTGTTTGCAATCTAGTTGAAACAGAAACAAGAAACAATTTCCACTCTGATGCATACATCAAAAAGTGACCAGGGGGCCTGGGTGGCTCAGTTAAACATCTGACTCTTGATCTCAACTCAGGTCATGATCTCGCAGTTGGTGGAATCAATTCCCATATAGGGCTCTGTCCTGACTGCACAGAGCCTGCTTGGTATTTCTCTCTCTCCCTCTCTCTCTCAAAACACATAAATAAAGATTAAAACAAAAAGTGACTGAAGTACCTATTCTCAGTAAAGTACCAAAGTAGCACCATTTAGATGCAAAGGAGGAAATTAATTCTTCATACACAATGGTGACTTCGACTGAGATCAGGATTCTCTCCAGTATTTGAGAAAGGTTGACCTAGACTTTCAAATACGTGTTTATTTGTTACACTGTCAAATGCCTAGAAATTCAGTGTAATCGCTTTGAATGGGGAGAGCAAAAAGCTCATCCAGGAAGGACTGTGGGTATAGGGGTAAAGGAGGAATAAATATGGAAAGCCTAATCACAATGGATTTAGTCCTAACTGGAGTCTGTGTCTCCAATCTTTCACCCTCTTACAGGATTGGTGACATCTCTAAATTACAAGTCTAAGCATATCACTCCCTTGCTTAAAACTTTCAATGGCTATCGACTGATCAATTCTAATTTCCTTAGCCTGGATCCACAAGGCTTTCCATGAACTAGGCTGTGCTATGGCTCTAATCTCATTTCTTACCACCCTTTCCCGTACCTCCTTCCCTCCGCACACTTACACTCCAGATATACTAAACTACTGTGAATTCCCCAATCTGTGCACCAAGTGTCCTTAACTCAAGTCTCTTTAAAATTGTAACTTCCTCCGGGCGCCTGGCTGGCTCTGTGAGTAGATCATGAGACTCTCGATCTCAGGGTTATGAGTTCAATCCCCACATTGGGCATGGAGCCTACTTAAAATAAATAAAAATATAATAAAATCTTTAAAATTGTAATTTCCTCTTTTGAAAACAACATTATTCCTCCCTAGCCTACTCAAGTGCCTCAGCTTAGCTCTCTCCTACTTAGATATAAGGTCTTCATTATTCCTAACAAAACACTTGTTCTTCTTGTATTGTAATTTCCACTTCTTCTCCATCTCTTCACCCGTCTATGGAACCCTCGAGGCCAGGGTCTCCGTGTTGTTTGCTATCATACCTCCAGCATCCAACTAAGGAACTGTTATTAAGTGTCAATAAACATTACATGAATGAATAAATCAACTTTTTCCTCAAAGAAGTTATCTACTCCAGGGACAACCCTGGTACATAAAGTCAGTGGTTCCAGCCACTCTCTGACATACTCTTCCTGGAAGGTAGAAGGACGTTATGTATGATATTCTAATCAGACCCAAGTTATTCCCTTAGGGTAGGTACCATTTCTATTCTCTGCAGTATTTCTAACGAATCAGCATATGCTTTAAGCTCAAGAAATATATACCAATCTCAATAAAGAATCAGTAAGGGTGGTAATACTGCAGCTCACATTTACTACACACTTACAACTGACCAGGTTCTGTGTTCATTTAATTAGACCACTACAACCCTCTATATTAGGAACTCTACTCCTCCCACCATACAGATGAGGAAACTGAGGTTTAAAGATGTTACGGCCGTGGTTCTCAACCTTTGCAGCTTGCTGAATCTTCTAGGAAGATTAAAAAAAAAAAAGGCATAGACCCCACCTAAAAGCAACTAAATACTAATTTCTGGGGGTTATGTATTTTAAAGTTCCTAGGATTGAGAACCACTAGGTAAGCTGATGTGATTCAAATACCCCAGTTTATTTTTTTTTTAATGTTTTGGTGTTTTGTTTTTTTTAATTTACTGCTTTTGAGAGAGAGAGAGAGAGACAGACAGACAGACAAAATCTGAAGCAGGCTCTACACTGTCAGTGCAGAGCCCAACATGGATCTTGAATCCACAAACCATGAGATATGACCTGAGCCAAAGTCAGACACTCAATCGACTGAGTCACCTAGGTGCCCCATAAAATTCCCCAGTTTCTATGCAGACAACCTGAAGTCAGTGTGCTTCCAAAGCCAGACAGATCTGTTAAAGCACTACACTCTGTTAAGCTACTTCTCTGAACTTACAAGTCCTGGAACATTTATTTTTTCTCTTCAAAGTACGAGCAGGTGATAGCCTCTTGATTAGTAAAAGGAGAGTCTCTTTAGAATATAGATTATATCAAGTGCCACCCTGAATGTGTAAATCAACTTCATGGTTCTCATCTGAGACAGCAAAGAGGACTCTTTGCTAATTTAATAGCAATTCTCCTGACTGTATCTTCCACAAGTTCTACTTGTCACCAGTCATTGTGGGGACTGCGATGGACCATAGGATGTTATCCACCACCATTTAATAAAAAAAAAAAAAAGAAGAAGAAGAAGAAGAAGAAGAAGAAGAAGAAGAGAGAGAGCCTATTTTCTCAGGAGTCACTAGAAGCCCAGAATTTTCATCAGAAATGGCAGGTCAGAAGAAGAAAAATGAGTTGTATAACTGGGGTGGGGAAAGGCTAAAATTTTAAAAGCCTGTTTTAAAATGTTTTAGATATACTAGTATCCCAAATACATCAGAAACCAAACACGGAAGCATTTTGTTTTAATTTCAGTGCTTAGAATAAAATTCAGGTTCACATTCAGGTATAACATTTGACACTGATATATTAAGGACATATCCAACATGACAAGAAAGAAAGGAGACACAAGAAAACATTTAAGCAAATTACAGATAACAGGGCTGAAGGCACAATGGATTGATGTTCTAACCTCTCCTAATCTCTCCTACAGAAAATAAGAGATTAGCCATGCTTTCCTCAGTGTGAAAACAGGAAGAGAATATCAGGATGGGCATCTATGTCTCTGACATGCTTTCTTATCTATTAAGTTCAGGGCCAGTTTCCTAGGGTGCAACTTGTGCCACTGCCCAGAGTCCTGTACTCAGAAGGACCAGACACCTGGTTTAATGATCTATACTTTTCTCTATGAGCTTGAGTTTTGTAAGCAAAGTCTGATGAGACTGTGGAACATGTGTGTGAGTAAAGGAAATTTACATAGTAGGCACGTCTGCCATTCTCTGCTGCCCCGTGTGCACATAGCATTCATGATGCCCACTGAATACAACTGCATGAAGATGCGAGTTCACTAAAACTCAAGAGTACAAGGTAAGCATCTTACATCTATGACAAAGTAAGAGACTCGAATAGTCCTGAAGGCCATACTTTCTCTTTGAACCAGAAAGTGGCTTAGAACATAGAAAGGAGGCAATGGTATCCTAAGAATTCTGACCTCAAAGAGTTCATACTCTCCTTTTGGGAAGAAATATACACAAAGGGGAAATTTTACAAAACAAAGGAAGCAATATCTCAAGTCAAAATATATCCAAAAACAGAGGGCAATTAAAAGTACTTAAAGGTGGGAAAGAGACTAGCAAAGATATCAAGGTTGAAGGGTTCTTAAATAAGACTAAACAGACTGCTTTCCATCCACATTATCTAGTACATCCAAAAATACCTTAATAAAGTTTAATAAAGTGCTTAATAAAACCTGGTGGAATGTGCCTTCCATAATTTCCCCTATAGTTGTGCAGAATATCATCTTCCAGAGTCTTTGCCTGCATTATTCAGAGGTGAAAACACATGTTCCAACAACTCCTGCCCAAGCATTAACAAGGCACTGCTGCAAACTCAGATATCAATAGTGGCTGATCTGCTTCATTCAGAAGCAGTTGTGCAAGGGCAGTGACTGTTAGTCACAAGAGGAACGGAGGGATGTTACAGGCATGAACTCAACCAAAGGCAAATACCTCTTCCAGCATGATGCACAGGTGCAAGGACAACTCTTCATTTCCCCGGCTAGCAGAGGGGAACACTGGTGCACTTACTCCTCAACTGCCTAATACCCCTTTCACTTATATTCAAGAGCCACTACAGGTAGTAGAAAGAGCAATGGCCCAGAAGGCCTAAGATCAAAATGTAAGTCCTACTCGATCTTATACAAGTCATTTCACCTATAAGAAATTCAAATTTCTCATTTACAAAATAGGGACACAAACCATACTGCTTCCCCATAGGTTAGCACGAGCATCACATCAGAGTGTATGCACAAGCTTTGTAAAAAGCAAAGTGTGGAACAAATGTTGCATTATCATTATTAAGCTTCAGAGCAGTTGTAATGTGTTTTGAGAGAGATTTAGCTTCGTAATTAGCTTGTATGCAGATAAGTTGGGGAGCAGAGGGAATCTAGCTTCAGATAAAAACTTCAAGACAAATGAAGAACTGACTGTCTTTATCATCTAAATGGTTGGGTTAAGGATCTTCATATGTAGGAACAACTGTGCTGGATAAAAGAACTAGTCACAATTTACATAAAGAAAAATTCTACCCAAGAACTTTAACATTCAACATTTGACACATGCTTATGATGTGCAAAAGCAGATGTGTAGGGTATAGAGTCTCATCTCAGAAATGAACAGCCATCTTCTAAGGAAGCAGAAAGATAGAGCTGAATCCAAAAATAAATGAATGAACAATGCCAAAAGTCAGTAGAAGCTTAGAGTGAATTAGTATATAGTATCTATCTGACTTGTGAACTTTATACATAAACTCTTTCACAATTTGTCCTTAGCAAGAGAAACTTTAGGGGTACTTAACATACAATAAACTTCAATACTTCTTTATAACATCTTCTCAAGTGTGAAATTTTATTCTAAGTATGTGCCTGTGTAGTGGTTATTTATGCAGTTGTCATCTATGGTGCTGGATAAAATACAGAATGCCCACCTAAATTCAAATTTCAGATACAAATTTCAAGTTGCAAGTCAAAAAATTGCATGGAATGTACTTACACTAAAAAAAATTTTGTTTAGCTAAATTCAAATTTAACCAATGTCCTGTATTTTTTTTTATTTTTTAATGTTTATTCATTTTTAAAAGACAGAGAGCACAAGCAAGGGTGGGGCAGAGAGAGAGGGGGGACACAGAATGGAAGCAGGCTCCACGCTCTGAGCCATCAGCACAGGGCCCAATGTGGGGCTCGAACTCACAAATGGCGAGATCATGACCTGAGCCGAAGTCGGTCGGACACTTAACCGACTGAGCCACCCAAGTGCCCCTGCGATATCCTGTATTTTTATTTGCTTATATTCTAATAATGCTGCCTATTTCAAATCATTCCTGTTTGCTTATTTAAGCAAAAAAAAAAAAATACTGGACAGAGGAAAAGTGTGAAGCAGGAAAGACAGGAGGAGTTAAAAAGGTTAGTCAAGAACAAAAGACGATTTTTGCCACGTAGTCTTAAATGAGATGAACATAGGCGACAAAATGAAAATGTGGTTTTAGAACTACAGTCCCAAATCAGCTAACTGGAAGGGAGTTTAGGTAAGGGCAAGAGGCCAAAAGGGGAAATGCTTTACCAAAATTCAGAACCATAACATCACTGCCCAGGGGAAACCAAAAAGGGAAAAGTATCATCAACCATAAAGATACAGTAACAAAATGGAGGCTTTTGCAGTTCGAGAATGGGAGTAGTTCTTTTTAAAATAAAACAACTCCCTCATGCTGGTCACCCAGTTTACTCATATAAATGGGATTCAATATAACCCACTTAGTAAAGCATCTACATCTACACATACACTGTTCAGACTCACTGTAAAGAGGAGAGCAAAGACTGCAATTAGAAGACCCACCCTTCTGAGAGACTCGGCCAGGCAGCCCAGGAACAAGGGGTCACAATCTGCCACCAAATCCTTAGGGTCTGCCCACCTCCTAGACTCCATCTCCACAGTCAGCTTAAGGAGTCAGGATTCTCCTTTCACAGCAAAGTTCCCTGACCTGAGACCACTTAGGGTGAGACCCACAACAAA
Organism: Acinonyx jubatus; assembly: GCF_027475565.1. Lineage (NCBI taxonomy): Eukaryota > Metazoa > Chordata > Mammalia > Carnivora > Felidae > Acinonyx > Acinonyx jubatus. The sequence goes on from NC_069398.1 coordinate 23,513,749, forward strand.
GCAGATAAAATGATACGGCTTACTAGTCAGCACAGCTCCACTGCTTCTTCATCCTTTAAACACTGACCAAGGCAGGTCTGAGGCCACCAGCAGAACGTGAAGACTAACCCTCACAGAAGATCCCTGTCTCCAGAACTTCTGTTTCGTGCTCACGTCAGTTGAAGAACTACTGAGTAATCCATGAGTCCCGTTTCCGGGCTCATAAAGCCCCACCACATGAAGCATCAAGCTTCAACAGAGGCCAGTGGTCTTGAATCCCAGCCTGCTAACTCAAGATCTAAGCACTCACTAGACACGAGATTAAGGCACAGTTGAGCAATCCCAATCTCAGGCTGTACCAGGAAACCACTGGGGGGGGGGGGGGGGGGGGGCGGGGCAGGAACAAATCCTTGTTATCAGTTCTCAATCACAGCTGAAGCCGACCAGACTTTGTGCTCTTACCTCTCTAACCAGCATGTATTTGACAGAAGACTGAAAAAGGCCCAAGAAATGCACACTAGAACCTGAACTCACCCAGGTTTCTCAAACTAAAGATGCTCTAGCACGTTATGTGCTATAATTTATTTTTCCAACAAATACTTCCAACAGCACAGAGAATTTCAAGTTAACAAACCAAATTCTATTAAAAATACAAAGGAATAAGATGGTCCCTGCTACCACAGCAATTACAAACCAGCAGATACATAAGATCATTAAATAAATACCTGTTGTATGTGACACACGGCCTAATAGAAGAAGTATAGTGACCATTTGCTCCTAGAGCAGGGACAGTGCACACCCCTGGGTAATCATGGAAGGCTTCCTGGAAGCCGCTGAAGTGGGCTTCGGCCAGGGCAGCATTTTGAAAGGCTGGTATGGAAGAATGAGAAAAACAGACCAAGCACCTATAAGGTAAAATGAGTAAAAGATAAGCCTGGGTTGTTGAGGGAGGGAAAGGGCTGCTTAATCACTAGGCCTAGGAAGTTTGGACTTATATGCCAGGCAACAGGAGGCCAAGGAAGACTTCTGAACAGTATGTTGAAATAAGCAGACAAGGTGCGCCTGGGTGGCTCAGTCAATTGAGCATCCGACTTCAGCTCAGGTCATGATCTCACCGCTCCTGAGTTTGAGCTCCATGTTGGGCTCTGTGCTGACAGCTCAGAGCCTGGAGCCTGCTTCCAATTTTGTGTCTCCCTCTCTCTCTCTGCCCCTCCCCCACTCATGCTCTGTCTCTCAAAAGTAAACATGAAAAAAAATTTTTTTGAAAGAAAGAAAGAAAGAAAGAAAGAAAGAAAGAAAGAAAGAAAGAAAGAAAGAAAAAGAAAGAAAGAAAGAAAGAAAGAAAGAAAGAAAGAAAGAAAGAAAGAAAGAAAAAGAAGCAGACAAACCTAGGACTACAGGAAGGATTGAGGGAAGGAAACCATGGCCACAAGAGCAGTCAAGAGGCTACTGAAGCCCTGCATGTGACCTGTAAGGAGAATCTGAAAAAAAGCAGGTAGAAAAAAGGAAGGAAGGAAAGAAGGAAGGGAGGGAGGGAGGGAGGGAGGGAAGAAGGAAGGAAGAAAAGGACAGGATGAGGCACTCATGAGAAGCAAAGAAAGGGAGAAAGCTACAAACACTAATACATGTTTTTAGCCAAAAAGATACTGAAAATGTAGGCGCAATTACGAGAAGGAAGAAAGAAAGAGTTTAAGAGAGAGTTCATTTCATCCAACACACATTGATTTTCTAAGGAAATTTCCAGAAAGAGATATATATGGATATGGAGTGGGGAAAGAAATTTTTGACTGGAAATGAAAATCGGGACATTAATGGCATTTTGGTAATGGATGATGTGCATTGATGAGGTCTGCAAATGAGAAGAGTTATTAGCAAAATAGGATTCAGGGCAGTATGCACAATTAGGGGGGTTAGAAAAGGAAGTAAGACCAGAAGAGAAATGGCCTTGTCACCAGACATGGATAAAAGCAAAAGAAAAATGTGATGTCACACAAGGTACAGAAAGAAAACATTTCAAGGAGAGAACCATTAACCCTTGTCAAACATTATAGAGACTCTGTAACAGGGGAAGAAGAATGAGAAAGGGTCCATGAACTTGGGGAATAGAAGGTCTCAAGTGAGATTTCATCCATATTGACATCAATGACCAGAGTGGATGATGCCCCCTGAAACTAAGAACCTCTGTGTTCGAAACACCTTCAGAAATTCTGTACAGCACAGAGATTAAAACATCAAAAAGCAAACAGTAAAAAATACATACATACATCCATACATACATACATAAAAGCTCAGGACACAGCAGACACAGGCCTGGGCACTACCTGGAAGTATGTGCATTAACCGTGAGGGCCAAAGAGCATGTGTACAGCCCAGGCCGAAGCCAGAGAAACCAATGCTGTCTCACAGAAGCCCTCTCCAACCCCCCCCCAAACTCCTACTCCCCACTTGCTGCTTTCTCCCACCTAGAAGTCACAGTCATCAGGCAAAGCAGTGCATAGGATAGCACAATCTAAATATACAGTTTCTTTTCAAAAAAAGAAAAGAAAAAAGCCTGCCATACTAGAATATTCCACGTGCAAGACATAAATCTTTCTGTTCATTCATGTCTGACTGAGTTAAAAACACAGTTGAAGGCAGATATATGAACTTCCTATCCACCCTGTGGGATATCTGTAATATAGAGAATAAAACTTACATAATGTGTGTACAGAAGAGCAGGTGGGTCTTCCAATAACTGAAATACGATCCTACACATTTTTTTCCCCTCTCCCACTACACTTTTAATTCACTAGTTGCCTTGTCTCTTTCCAGGAATATTCTCTTTTTATACTCAACTCCCATCTATTTGGGTAGATCATTAGCATCATCACAAATCATGGCTTCAGTGCCAACTCAGTAGCATTATGCAATTTACTGCATGGCACCTAGCATTAATGCCCCCATTATCTGATTTGAGGAGTCATTATTTAAAATATTTTAGATAAAGTATGTTTTCCCTCTCAGTATACAGAATGATAAATGGTTTGCAAATAAACGTGAGTGTCTCCACTTAGCATGCCAACGAGTAAACAATGCTCCTGCCGCCTTGGCCTCCTTTTATTATTTGAGTCCTGAAGAAAGTGTTCTGCAAACAGCATGGCTGCAAGATGACATCTGTGTGTTCATTAATGCATCATTTCCTTTGCACAGAAGCCCCACAATTGAAATTTAATTCTGATCTTTAATTGAGCAAAATTGCTTTCAGATGATGAACTAAGGCGAGGGAGCCACACCCTCCAGGGCAGCGGCAAGGGAGAGCTGTGCCAACCCTTCTCCAGCACAGAGGAAACAGCAACAAAAAATTGGGTGTGAATTGATTTGCTCTCACTTGGCTGCACTGTGGAAGAAAAAGGAAAGAAGAAGAAGAAGAAGAAGAAGAAGAAGAAGAAACAATTTGCTCTATTACAGTTATTTCTTAAACAAAGTGAATGTGGGAGTATTTGAATTTAAAATCCCACAGCAAGCTACCCAATACTGGAACAAAACGGGTTACTGGAGACATGGCACCTGCTTGATATGCTCTAAATCCTGGTTTGAAGGCAGAAAGATGTACTTGGGTCTAATAACTGCAATGCCTAGCTGGGGCAGTAATTTCTTTTACTTGGACCTAACACACTCCAACCCCCAACCCCCGTACTTCTTCCTGGCATCGGAGCCACGGCCCAAGTCAGCGGTCAGTCAGACTCACGGGGCTGCAGGCTCGCAAGCACCCAACACAATGCAGAAGCCAAAAGGTCTCTTGGTCAGCTTCTCCCCAGGCGGCTACTGGACTTGAAGGTATTTTAGTGCTTTCTATTTCCCAGGGCTTCATGTGAGCGCACCCACAGTGCACTCAGGCTCACTATGGGAGGGCACACATCCTGCCTCCCAGCTCAGGGGCAAGGCTGCCACAGGGCTCAATCCAGCTGTGGCTACTGCAGCAGACTATAATTAGGTGTAATCGTAATCTAAACTTTTTCTTTTTTAAGTCATGCACACAAGAATACACAGATTCAGAATAATCACTGAGGATATAATTTCTGTCAATGGCTCTTAAACTTTTGGGGAATCATAAAAGTCTCTGAGAACGTGAGACTCTGATAGACACAATAGAGTTTTAGGGGGAAAAATGCACAAGTACTGAACTGTGCAGACCCCCTAAAGTCAGCCTTTGCCTTACACAGTTATACAAATACATACATGTATTCACACGCATATGTGCATACACACGTACATGCATACGTGTACGTATATATCCAGAAGCACCCAACACGTCTTTGGAAGACTCAAGTGAATATATGTGGTAGGACTGAGCTGTCCCTGAGCAGAGTGTCTGAAAAGCCCCTTCACAGACAACTTCCTAGATCCAGAGACGTTGTTCCAAGCATCCTCTTAAACAGCTCGGAGCCTGGCCCCACCAAAACAGGACCATCCGTTTAATACCAGGCTCCAGACTTTGCCCTCAAGATAATCTTAGACAAAATCCTGCTGCCTTTTCACATCTTGAAGCAAAGAGTGCATATAACTCAAGTACATAACCTAACAGGAGCAGACAGTACAGAGTGACTGGTTACATGCCACCAGACCCCATCTCCAGTGGCCCGGATCTACCAGTCCTTCTCCCCAGGGATCCTTAAGCAATCTTCTCGAAAGAAAAAACAAATCAAGTAATTTATCTCTAATCTACTTTGAGGGGGCAGTAACATTCTACAGAAAAGACCAAAATCTCATGCAAAACCGTCTAAGGGGAAACTTCTGACCTCCAAATGAGCAGAAGGAACTACCAGACCTCCTTTCAGGTGAAGCTGGAGCACTGAGGAGGATACTCTTAGAGGGGCAAGTACCTTTGTCTTTAACTAGGCTATTTACAACTCCATAAACTGTGCATAGATATGCAAATAACGTCTGTCCTCTAGAACAATAACCCTGCCCCTCCCCCTGAAAAAGTCAGTTTTGTGTTCCTTTGACTTTTTTTTCACAATTCCTTTACTCCATATAAATTTGATTCTCCATATAAATTTGATAACATCCACTTGGTTCTCTCATTTAATAAAAAGTTAAATAAAACCTGTGATATGTGTACATTTAATAGGTGTATGAAAATCATGACTTTACCACTTTCTGAATATGATTCTTTTAACTATTAGGAGTTAGCGTGGGTTCAAGGAAGAATAAAAACCTGTGTCCAGGATTCTGAATTCTAAAGGACACGTTTTTTTTCCCATGGTAAGCACGAGGTGGTAACATGACTTGCAGATGAAAAGTGAGTTAAGGAAACACAGCACCCTTCCCAGAGGACACCATCTTTAATGTCCACTACAGGAGCCCCAAAATGAGTTTTCCAAAGGTCTTTTTAAAAAGAGTGTCCAATGTTAAATTCAGAACCATATGCGAGACTAAGTAAAAACCTTGATTATAAGGCACACAATTCAAGGAAGCCAACTCACCTTCTACGAAATAACACACAGCAAACCGACTTGCCTCCAAAAGTCTAATAAACAAGTTATCCAGCCATCTTCTGAAATGGAAAAAGACCAGGAGAGTAGCCATGTTGGTCTTCTTATCCTAATCTTTCCTCAGAAAGTAAGGAAGCCAAACTTTAGGACTTGACATGCTAGGAGACTCCCAGGAAAGCTTCAGAGGTATTAAGAAATAATCATTTATCTGAATTAACATTCCACTCCAGATGAGGTAATTAATTAGGCAAAAGAAAACAATCCTTAGTACTTTGCTCTGATAATTAACAAACGTTAAATCTGTCATTGGTAATTTACTACACTGGGAACAGAAAATTTCAATTGTTCAACCTCAACCTGCAAGCCTTTTATCTCCTTGCAAGCTTTTTTCAATAATCCTTTATCAGCTGACATTAAGGAAAGTACAAAAGCAGTGGGGCACTGCTCAAGATGCTTACTTAACCTTTATAACTGTGAGGTGGTACAGTGTGTGCATTTGTCAAAGTGACAGACTGCTTTATAGGAAACATCCGCAGACGAGAGAAAGCAGCACAATGTCCATCCAAAAAAGAGAATAGCATCCTTCCTGTTTTCCAACCACCATGCAGCACACCCCTGCAATTCTGTGTTAATCCCTGCACTAGGAGACAGCCCAACTCCATTTATAGGTCCTTCAAGCATTGCTTTCAGAATATGGTAAAACTCGGCGGGGGGGCGGGGGGGGGGGGCGTAGCAGCACTGCTTCCCACTAGCTCCTACAAATCAAAGGGAAAGACATATTGAGTCCTGCTTTTTTAGTAACTTGAAGCCCTGCATAAAAATCTGCTTAACAGCTTCAGCCTGGGAACCAGCTTTTTTTTTCTTCCTTTTAAATGAAGCTGCATTGCCTGTTAGATGGGTTTTGTTTTGGCTGTTGCCTCGGTTATATTTTTAGTGACACAATCACCAGGGTTTTGAGTGCTATGCCCACTGCAGAGAGATATGGGCCTTTGATTTAACAAAATCATGAAATAAACTTCTGAAGTTCTTTCAAAGGAAAAGTGGCATCGTAATTATTAGTATCCTGGCAAATGTCATGTGACCTAAATACGTATTGTATAAAGCACTGACAGGGCAAGAAGCAGCACAGCAGGCTCAGGACCCTCTGAAAGGAGGCACACTAGGGGTGCTGGCAAGGGGTTCCTGCTGAGGCAATGGCAGAGGGTGCTCACTCTAAAGAAATCCAACATTCTGTTGGATTTATGCAGGAAAAATTTAAGCAACACGCCCCGTGTTTGCTATAGCTCCTTACAACTGAATCTAAAGCAGGAAATAGTGAGGAAGGAGCGGTGTGGGCAGAAATGGAGCCAGTGACAGATGGACCAGCTCTCAAAGTAGAAACGCCTCAGTTCCATGATAAATTGTGATCAGGATGCGTGTGTTGGGGTGGAAAGGGCCTGGGGTGATCTGGCTGAGAGTGACATAAAGGTACACATACATAAAATTTTATCAAGCTATCCCTTAAGATTCACACATTTTTATTCTGTTACCTCTCTAACAAAATTAATGGTTCAGAAGAAGAAATGTTTAATCCCTAAGGTCAAGCAGGGTGCTCCTGCCTCATCACTTAGATGCCTTCATGGTGCAGGGAAGACGGGCACACTGAGACTCCAAGCGTCAGGCTCTGCATCTCACCAGCTGTCTGTCCTTGGACAAGTGCCTTTTCCTATCTGTAGTCAGGTCATTATACTGAAAAAGGAGATAGGTAGCCTGAAATGTAGGGTCCGGGGTCCCCAAAAGGGTAGCGAATCAGCCCTTAGAACTGTTTGTTAGGCAGGATAATGCTCTTTAACACTGCTGAATTCAAGCACCAACTAGTCCCCTGTTGCTCCCATTACTTACACCTGTCCAACTCACTCACTCACACTACCTGTCTAACCCCAGGATATACGTGAATTTGGGAGACCCGCCTCAGACCCTCAAACTCACTTCCAACCTTCAAACTCCATGATTTAGAGTTCAGATACTCCACTAAGATTTTCCCTCACTCTGGCCCTGACAGGCTTACAGGGTAGAGAATTTAACAGAGTAACATTAGAGCATGTATTGGATGTGGAATTGTCCAGTAACAACTTTCCTGCACAACCCAGCTCACCAACTCTCTCTTTTTTTTTTTCCATGTTTATTTATTTATTTTCGGGGGGGGGGGGGTGGTGGGGAAAGAGAGAGAGAGAGAGAGAGAGAGAAAGAGAGAAAGAGCGAGAGAGAGAATGTCCCAAGCAGGCTCCATACTGTCAGCACAGAGCCTGATGCAGGGCTCGAACTCACAGTGAGACCGTGACCTAGTGAGCCAAAATCAAGAGTTGGACACTTAACCAAATGAACCACTCAGGCATCCCCTGACTGGCTCTTGAAGTCAACTAGCTGATGACAAACTCTTCAGCGCACTAACCAGGCATGTTTACATGCCTTCTGGTTCTTCTAAGTCTACGAAGTAGGCATCCAAAGGAGATGAAGGTTTAATGCCTACTTTTGGGTAAAGAGGAGGATGGAAGTGACAACAGCCACTAATTGATGAATATGGATCTAAGAAGAAGGACCTCTAGTTACTAAAACAGTCTCTCAGTTTGTCACCTTGTCTGACATGTCATCAAACTCTCAGGTCCGTTTTCGGATGCATTAAAAGAAAATTATCCTGCAAAACAGGATACATGGAAGCTAAGTTTTTTATTTTAACTTAACAATGAACTTGGATATGTCCACAACATAAAGCTCTTACATCCATGGTCTTCTTTTCCTCTACTGACTTCTTTAGATCTACTTCTGTTTAAAAAATTTTTCAGTAAGTCTTGAAAGACTTCCACTGAAAAGATTTCCCACTGAAATATTTTTAAACCTCCTTTGTTTCTTTTGAAAGCACAAAATTCTCAACTTTTATCCAGCTGTTAACAGCTTTTGCTCTCATTTTGTAAATGTTGGTAATGACTGTCTTGACAAGGTTCTCTGCTTCAATGAACACAATATTTGGAATGATGAAGAAGCTGCAAGCTTGGACCCTTTCTATATAATATTTAAAATAATAGTCCGATTCACTTGACAACGGCAATGATTTCCAGGAAGTTAAGTAAAGCAGAAACAATTAGTACCTTCATGATGTCCAGTTCTATACAAGGCACTGTCAGGGCAAAGAGGATAAATCTAAGACTCAGTTTCTGACCACGCAGGGCTTAAAATAGGTACCAAGACCAATTCCTCTTGACCTCAAAGAATAAGGCAGACCAGGCTTTTACTCTGTGAAATCTTTTTTTATTCAAGGGCTGCACCCCAGATGTTCTCATCCGTTTGTGCCTTCACCTCTCTCCCTCATTCTCAAGGCTGAATTACCTGCTGGCCGTCATCCCTTCTGTTAGCTAGCTCCATCAGAGCACCACATGGGAAGGCAGGAGACGAAGGGACAAGTCCATCATCTATTCTCAGAATAAAGAAGTTCAGCGGGGGAGGCATTTGAACCTAATGACTGAAACAAAATTTAGGACCTACCCTGAAGTGAAACAGAATGCCAGAGAGAAAAGACCTTGAAGGTCACTAAGTCCAACCAAGTCCAACCAAGTCCAGTTTCTACTTAGAGGAAAACTAAGTGGAAGTGACTATTCCAACAGTCAGGACAGGCGATTTTCAGCTCTGACTTAACTGGAAACATAGTACACATCCAACAAAGTATTGAAACTTTTAAGCTCCAACCTCATTTTTTTTTAACCATTACTGTAAAACCCACCCCCAATCCACTACTATTTAGGTGACTGTCTTGACGGCAGCAGCAACAAAGCTTCTCCTACCCTGAACACATAAAGATGGTATTTTGTATCAAACACAGGCAGGACATGCACTCTGCGCGATTTCCTGGAAGCGGTGACAAATTTGCACCGGACTATCCATACACTAGGTCCTTGTTTTGGCCACTTCTGTGAGAAGGCTGGTTGGGGGTCTGAGCAGGAGGTGACAGATGAAGAATGGAGTCTGGTGCATCAGACCCCACACCTCTAATACCTGTGCTCAATGCATCAAGAAAATGCCCAAGTTGTCATCAAGACTGTGCACAAGGCAATATGCAGGCCTGGGACTGCCAAGAATGCACTCCTGAGCTTGCTGGATGGAGTTAGTAGCCTGACTTCCCCTGCATCAGAGACTAAGAAGAAAATCCCTTAGCACATCAGTGCTATTCATCACCTACAAGACATATCAAACAGTAGACCAAAAGTACAAATTTAATCCCAACCATTGAGAAACAGCATCCATGTTTATTATTGGATATACTTCTGTGGCCATTATAAAAATCAGATCTACTTTAGCTACTACATCCTTCATCTCACAGGATGCTATGAGAACTTTTGTAAAATAAACTAAGGACCTGTAGCTTTAGGACAATAAATACACAAAATTTCAAGCACTCACCAAGACCCTACCTTCCTCCCTTCAGAGTCCTAAGTAAAAGCAGTGATAACCTGCCCTATTATCAGTAAGAAGACAGTGTTCTGTCTTTTCACTGTCTCCAAGAAGGTATGGCAGGCAGGTCTAGTGCCAGACCCGTGAGGGAGAAGTTAAGACAGCAAAGACAGCTCACTGTGATTTGGCTGTATCAGCAGGGCCCTCATTTGCACAACACTGTCAAAACAGGCAAATAAAAACCAACATATAGTAATAATACCTCTTAGGGCTCATTTTCAGGGCCGCCTGCTTTGTTTCGAAGCAGCCTGCAAGAGCACGAGCTTCATTAGACATTCCAAAGGGGCCGCTTAGCTTGGGGGAAGAGAGGAGGAGCCCTGTCAGTGTTTGTCTGAATAGACTGCACATGTCTGCCTCTCGACAAACCCATCATTCCAAGTGCCTAGGGCCAAAGGAACTAGGCAAAGGACTTAAGGATTACTATGTGCACAGAGTCTCACTGAACTGATTTAACCAGAAAAAAATACTTCCTCCATCCATTCCTCTGGAGCTATGAAAGGCCTAGTTTTTTAAAGAGAAATAGTAGTTCCTTGAAGAACAAAAATGTGGGCATTTCAAATACTTGTAAGTCCATGTCCACTATGTACAAATGTCCCAGTACACCACCAGGCAAAGGCAACACCACCAAGGGAACCCATGGAAGATTCCAGGGCTAGCACTCGCTCAGCTGGTCCAACTGTAAATTCTAGAGAAACAAGGGTAACGGCAACAATGAGAGATTACATTTTTTGTTCACAAAGCACCGTCCCACATGTGAGTCCATTGATTTTTTTAGGTTTGATGTGACTCATCGCCCAAATGAGAACACTGAGGCTGAGAGTAGTTAAGTGACTAAGTGACTTGACAAGGCCTTGTAACTAGTTAGTGTACTGAGCCCAGGTCTGTAATGAGATGAGAAAACTAGACGATGAAGGTCAATCGAAACCGGAAACCCAGAGGTCTGGAGGATCTCCTACATAATACGAAAAGGAGTGGCCAGTGCAGAGGTGACACACAGGGAGGGAGAAGGCAGGAATAGGGAGAAGCAGTTAAAGGCACTAATCTTTCATAATAAAGATGAAAGAGACCAGCTAAAACCTGAGGAGAGGACATATTAAAGTGTGCTTCTCGAAGCCCAGCTCCCAGGCCCCAAGCCTTAGGGATCACTTCCCCACTAGTGGGGTCCAAGCTGAGGAAGAGAGCCCCAGGAGTGGGCTCTGGGCAGGGGAGCCCAGCTTGCCTCCTTGGGAGTTGGCCTATTTCTGAAGAGTCCATCGTAACTGTTATGGCTCACATTAGGAGGGCCATCAAGAAAATTAAGGATACAGAATAACGAATTATCTAAAATCCAAGAAGTGAGAAATGGCCCCAACAATCTGCAACATTTAGACAGAAAACATAGAGAAATTCTATTTATTCCTTTCACTCAGAAGAACACTGGGAAAGCCACAAACAAGCTAATTGTGTCTCAATCCAAGGGAGGAATACTTTTTTAAGATGAAAGCCATCCCACAGTGAAATGAGCCAAACAAGGGCCCCCAGAACTCTCTATCCCTGATGACCTACAGCAGAAGCTGGCTGACAAGTTATTGAGAGCGAAAAAGCAGAGGGTGGAGGCCCAGTGAAGGGCCATCACAGCAACAGCCCATAAATCTCAGCCCTTCTGTTTCCTTTAATGAAAAATAAAACCAAAATTCTGAGGCATTCATTTTAAGTCTGGCAGTTACATAGACTATGACCAACATTTGAAGTCTAAGAAACAAACTGATGGGGATTAATTAAACAATTTAAATCTTTACATAGTTCAATCTACGCCCAGAGAGGAGAAAAGTGAAATGCTGTGAAGGAAGAATCTTGGATGCATATGCGATTATGATGAAACAATACTGCTATTGTTCTTACCATCCCATCAGACAACAACAAAAAAAATCATTAGTATGAATCCCAGGAGATGTGATAAAAAGGGCCCAGGATTTCAAGTTAGAAAGCTGAGTTCTAGTCTTGAATCTATCACAGAAAGGTGACAGAAGACACCCCACCTCTCCAGGTTTAAGGCTTCTTATCTATAAAAGGAGTGGTTTGGCTAAATGCATCCCCCTAAGGGCCAATCTAATAATAAGATTCTATGATTCCATAGCGATGACATAGAAAATACTAATTCCACAATTGCAAGACTAGTTTAGTACTTAGCTTACTCGTGAGCTGTAATCTTGGATTTGTTTTTGAAGCCAGGTTTTTTCCTTTTCAGGGGAAGCCTTACTTTACACAGACAAGGTAGATCAGGCACATGATGGGCTCCATAGTTCCATGGATGCTGGCAGAAAATATGGAACTCCCAGATCAGAGATGGAGGACAGTTTATTACTGACAACAACTACAGGAGCCAGAATCCCAGCAGGTTGTATGCTGGTTCCATGAGCCCCAACTCCTAAGGGTGCGGCAAAATGGGCCAGAGGACACCTGCACACGAAGGGCCCTTCCAGGAGAAATGCCCTGAGTTTCAGGAAACTGCTCTTTGCTCCAAAGAAAGGCAGTAGACCTCCCAAGGCTGTTTGCTACATGTTCACAGTCACGGACTTGAGAGGCAAACAGTTGTCTAGAATGTCTCTATTTGCATTGAAAAATAAACCAGAGACACAGGTGTACCTAATTTGAGAAGAATCGGTATCTTCCTAAATATTAAGCCAAAATCTTTCTTTCTCACCAACACACATGCTTTCTAGAGGACCACCCTCTAAAAATTAAGAAAACAAATCTTATTGATGGCTTAGAAATTGAAAGATTCCTAAGAAAGATATAGCTAAAGTCACAGAGCAATCTCAAGAACAAAGAAACACATTGTTGCTGAATAACCCCCGCCCCCGCCCCCACCCCCCCCCCCCCCCCGCCGCATCTATCACTGTGATTATCAAACAATAGTCGCTCAATAAATAATTGCCGAATAAATCACTCAATCACTCTCCAACAGAGAAGTGAGAAAAAATAACTACTTTATCTTTCAGAAATAAAATTAAAGTGACACTAAAGATGAATCAATTGGGGCAATACAGTCCCTTCATCACATCTTATATCTTACCAGAAACGTTAAGAAGCACCCAAACACACTTGCAGATAAAACCACTATGGCATTATAAGACAGTAACAGTGGATAAAATCTAGGGAAGATCTCTTCCCTTTTGTTGAAACAAACAAAAACAATAAAATGCTTAAGAATTCTGACTAGGCCTTAATCAACAGAACAGACAGCTTGAAAGAGTTCAGCTTGATGAAGTACAAGAGAAAGTAAGGGGAAGAAGCAGAATGCAGAGGCTAAGAGCATGCGCTTTAAAACTCTAAGAGACCTGTGTTCAAATTCCAACTCCACCACTTGGGAGCTAAGTGACTTTAGCAAATACCTGCCTTCCCTAAACCTCTATTTCTTCAGCTGCAAAAAGAGATAATAGTACCTACTAGGATGAATTTGGAAAATCACTGAAAGGCACTTAGCACGGTGCCTGGTAATTACAAGATGCTAAATAAATGGTTCAGTATTTACACTTGATATTAAGGTTTTCCAACTGAAAACCACAAGTTTGAGTAAAATCTCTGTATGGAATATGCAGGAGAGAGAGGGAAGGCTGGGCAGGGTGGTGTCAGGAAGAAAAAGAGAGACTGCGTGGATTATCATTGCTTTGTGGGAATTTCACAAAACATGTAACTCTTGCTCTAGAGCCAGATGACTTCCATATGCTACTTAGGAATAACTGATGTCCAAATAGAATTGAAATATCTAATTTATTATCAATAAAATATCTAACTTATTATCAACTGAAATATCTATTATCAATAATAAAATATTAATAGTAATTTAATATTTTTTAACTAAATAGTTCCGGAAAAATGGAATAGATGTACTTTTACCTATTACCTCTGGTAAGTACAGTGAAAAGCCCTAGATTTTACATATTAAAGCAAACATAAAAGAAGACTATGGAAGACAGAAAAGACTGAATGGCTAGGGGCCTTGGAACACAAGGAAAGTCAAAGTGGTAAGTTCCCTGGGCTTTCTTTTTGCCTTGCAAATTCCAGACTAAGCACCAAAGAAACTGGGAACCCAGAACATCAACAGACACAGACAAAACAAATCCTGAGAAAAGCCTGCTGTCTCTGGCCAAAGCACCATGAAAGATGCAGACTAGCAAGACAGAAAACATTTAGATAATGCTTTACTGCAGCCAAATACCAGTAAAAAAAAAAAAAAAAAACCCACAACTGTGATCCAACCCCACCCACAGGAAGAGAGCCCAGACTTCTCTCTATGCCACAATTCCTTCTACCTCCCATCCCCCACTGTGACACCACAGTTCTCTGGGGGGCAGAGAACACTGCCTGGTGAGAACAAACCACTACCACCTCCCCCACAACCAAGTCAGTGTAGTTTAGACTTCCACCCCAACCAGGCATCCCTCCCCTCACTGGGGTGGTGTCAGAGGGGGTTTAAAGGAGAGTCAGGATTTTCACCACTCACTCATCAATTTTTCAACATCCCCACCCCACAGGTTATCAACAGAGGCCACGTGGGGAGCAGCACCTTCCCCAGCTGAGGTGGTATCAGCAAGAGCCAAATGAGAAGGCTGAACTCCTACCCACACCCACTAGTAATAAGGTCGCGCCTCACTTCCCCCACCTGAGCAGTGCCAGAGACCGTCTAATAAAACACAGGTTTAAATAAAAGTCCCATAATATCCAAAATGTCCATGATTCATAAGTCACTCATCATATCAAACGCCAAAAATTTCAGTTTAAATAAGAAAAGACTAGTAACAGGTGCTAACAGTGAGCTGGTGGATTTTAGAATTGCCTAACAAGGATTTACAAACAGCCATGGTGAATGTACTTCCACGAGCAATCATAAACACACTTAACAATAAATGAGAAAGAAGAAAGTCCCAAAAAAGAAGCAGAAGATATAGAGCCAAAATGGAAATTTCAGAACTCAAAAATATAGTAAGTAAAATAAAATACCCAAGGATAAACTCAACAGCAGAATGGAGAGGACAGAGGAAAGAATCAATCAATGAGCAGGATAAAACAACAGAAATCTGAACAAAAGAGATTTAAAAACACACACACAAACCACAACAAAGTTTGTCAGTTACTCAAAAAGTTAAATAACCAATGGCCACATGACCCAGCAATTTCACCCCTACCTATAACCAAAAAGAAGCAGGGAGATAAACAAATGTTTATATGCTCATGTTCTTAGCAGCATTATTTACAGTAGCCAAAAGATGGAAATAACCCAAGTGTTCATCAACAGATGAAAGGATAAACAAAATCTGGTATATACATGCAATGGACTATTATTCAGACTTAAAAAGGAATCAATGTATGATGCATGCTATAATAGGGATAAACACTGGAAAAAACGTCATGCTAAGGGAATTATATGGGAATGTATGATTCTACTTCTATAAAATATCTACAAAAGGCAAATCACAGGAACAGAAAGTGAATTAATACAGGATACTGGGGGCTGAAGAGCTGGGGGAAGGGGAATTATTACTTAATAGGTACAGAGTTGCTGCTTGGGGTGATGAAAATGTTTGGAAAATAAATAGTGATGGCTGCAAAACACTCACTGTATTTAAATATATTTAATGCTACTGAATTGTACATTTAAAATGACTAAAATGGTAAAATTTTGATACCAAGTATATCTTCCCAAATAATAAAAAAACTAAAAGTATATATAATAAAATAAAACCAAAAGGATTAGAAATTTTAAAAAACAGAGTTTCAGGGAAATGTAGGACTGTTAGAAAAAAAAAGGATCTAACATTCTAATCTTCTGAGCCACAGAAAGAACAGAGAAAGACAGTGGAGCTAAAAATAGTTCCAAAGAAATAATGGCTAAAAATGTCCCAAATTTGGCAAGAGACATAAACCTACAGATTCAAGAATATGAGAGATCCCCAAACGGGAAAAACAAAACAAAACAAAACAAAACAAAACAAAACAAAACAAAACAAAACAAAAAGATTTACACCAAGACACATCATCGTCCAACTCCTGAAAGCTAAAAAACAAAGATCCTGAAAATATCCAGAAAGAAATAATGCATTACATTGAGTAGGAAAAAGAACAATTTGAATGAAAGTAGATTACTTTTCATCTGAAACTGTAAAGGTCAGAAGGAAGTGCCAAAACGTTTTTCAATGACTCAAATAAAAGAACTATCAACCCAAAATTCTATATCCAGCAAAACTGCCTTCGGGAAATCAAGACGTTCTCAGATGAAGGAAAACTAACAAAAATTTTCATATGTAAGTATGCCCTTCAAGAATTGCAAAAGTAAATTTTCCAAATAGAAAGAAAATTTTGAAACATTAGGAAGAAAAAAAAACAGAAAGAATAAAAATATGGGTAAATAGAATAAATTTTCCTTCTATTCTTTTGTTTGTTTGTTTGTTTATTTTTGAGAGGGAAAGAGAGAGACACACAGCTTGAGTTGGGGGAGTGGCAGAAAGAGAGGGAGACACAGAATCTGAAGCAGGTTCCAGGCCCCAAGCTGTCAGCACAGAGCCCAACATGGGGCTCAAACTCACAAACTGTGAGATCATGACCTGAGCTGAAGTCAGAGGTTCAACCAACTGAGCCACCCAGCTGCCCCAATTTTCCTTCTATTCTTAAATTTTCTAAAATTATGTTTGAATACTACTCAAGCACAACTTATAACACTGTCAAACATAGTGCTCAATATATACAAAAAATATTTAAAATAATTATCTTTTACATGAGAGATGATAAAAGTCTATACTTCACATAAATTGGTAAAATATCACGACAATAGATAGTGAGAAGTTACGTGCATAAAATATGACACTAGGATACCTATTAAAAAAAATCTATCAAGGGGTACCTGGGTGGCTCAGTTGGTTAAGCATTCAACTTCAGCTCAGGTCATGATCTCGTGGTTCGTGGGTTTAAGCCCTGCATTGGGCTCTGTGCTGACAGCTTGGAGCCTGGAACCTGCTTCAGATTCTGTGTCTCCCTCTCTCTCTGCCCACCCTCCCCACTCGTGCTCGATTGTGCGCTCTCTCTCTCTCTCTCTCTCCAAAATAAAGAAACGTTAAAATTTTTTTTAATCTATTAAAGAGATACACTCAAAAACACTAAAAGAAATCAAACTGAAATTCTGAAAAATGATCAAGTAACTTACAGTAAGTTAGGAAAAAGAAATAAAAATCAGAGACAACAAACAAAATAAAACAGGCAGGCCTAATATATGAATAATTATATTAAATGTAAATCATCTAAATACACCAATCCAAAGACTGGTAGAAGGAAAAAAAAATCACCCAACTACCTATATGATATCCCTAATAAGTTCATTTTAATGTAATGATAAAGACAGATAGAAAATAAAATCATGGCAAAGATATACCATGAAGACAGTAACCAGAAGAAAGCAAGAGTATCTGAATTAATATCAAATAAAGTAGATTTCAGAACACAGAAAATTAATAGGAACAAAGAGGGATATTCCATGACATATAGGTCATTCCACCCCAAGAAAAGAATCCTAAGTGTGTATGTGCCAAACAAAAGAGTTGTTAAAATGCGAAGCAAAACTGACAGAACTGAAAAGAGAAAAAGACACACAATTATAGTTGTATACTAAAACATCCCTTTCTCAACAACTGATAGAGCAACTAGATAGAAAATCCCCCAAGGAAGTAAAAGAATTCAACACCACCATCAACTAACCGCAGGATCTAACTGACATTTATAGAATACTTCACTTGATGAAGCAGAATACACATTTTTTTCAAATGACCACAGGAAAAAATATCAAGATAGACCATATCCTGGGCTTTACTACAAAAATGTAATTTTTTGTAATTTAAAGAACTGAAATCATACAGAGTGTGTTTTCTGATACCAATAGAAGCAAAGTAGAAATAAACTACAGAAAGATAAGAGTAAAACCTTTAGTTTAGGAAACTAAAGAACACACTTATAAATAATCCATAGTCAAAGAGGAAGGTTCAAAGAACATTAAACAATGCCCTAAACTGAATGAAATACAACATCAAATTTACGGAAGCTCAAGTGGTGTTCAGGGAAAACTTGTAACAACAAATGCCTACGTTAGAAAAGAAGGCAAGCACATACTTCCCATTCCATTTTATGAAGCTGTAGCATTACCCTGATACCAAATCCAGATAGAGATGTACAAAAAATAACATCACAGACCACTATCCTTCATGAATACAGACACAAATGTCCTTAATAAAATATTAGCACATAAAATCTACCAACATGTAGGAAGAATTCTGTATCATGAAATTAGGGTTTACTCCAGGGATGCAAGACTGGTTCAATATCTGAAAATCAATCAATGTAATCCATCATACCAATAGACTAAAAAATTCAACCAAACAAAAAAAGAAATACGTTAACATATCAACTGATACAAAAAAAGCATTTGACAAAGTTCAAAACACACTTATGAAAATAGAAGACAAAAATTCCCTCAACTTGACAGAGAACATCTACAAGAAGGATGCTGATAACCTGTCTCCTACACACTGTTGGTGGGAATGAACAATGGTACAATCACTCTGAAACAGTCGGGCATCCTTTTTTTTTTTTATAGTAAACATACGCTTACCATATGACCTGGCAATTGCAATTCTGGGCACTTATCACACAGAGAAATGAAAACTGTTGTCCACACAAAAATCTGTAAATAACTATTCTTAGCAGCTTTATCTGTAACAGCCCCAAACTGGAAACAATCAAAATCCCCTCATACGTGAATGGTTGAACCAACTGTGGTATATCCATATCATGAACTACTACTAAACAATAAAAAAGTATTAACTATGGTTGGCACAGGCAACAACTTGAATGGATTTCAAGGTCATTATGCTGCCCAAAAGGGGAAATAATCTCAAAAGGTCACATATTGCATGATTCCATTTAGGTAATATTTTTGAAATAACAAAATTATAGAGATGGAAAACAGATTTATCCTTCACAGGAGATAAGGGGGTGGGCAGGATGAAGGTACTTATAAAGGAGTACCACGAGGGAGAATTTTATGATAGAACAGTTCTATATCCTTTTTTTTTTTTTGATGTTTATTTATTTTTGAAAGAGACAAAGCATGAGCAGGAGAGAGGCAGAGAAAAAGGAAGACAGAAAATCCCAAGCAGGCTCCGTGCTGTCAGCACAGAGCCCAATGTGGGACTCGAACCCATGAACTGGAAGATCATGACCAAGGGTCAGATGCTTAACTGACTGAGCCACCTTGGTGCCCCAAATAGTTCTGTATCTTGCCTGCAGTAGTGATTACACAAATCTACACACGCACAGAAGGACATAAAAACAATTCATACTCATTGTACTGGGCAAAGGGTACCCTGGATCTCTGTGGACTATCTTTACAACTTCCTGTGAACCTGTAATTGAAAATTTTTAAGTAACAAAAAATAATGCAACAGATTCAAGTAGCCTACACAACTTGTCAAAAGTCACAAATAGTTCTTGAATCCTGGTGACCTAGACCCCATGTTTTTACCTGATAGCAAAAGCATGGATTCTGATGCCTCCCCTCTCACAAATATTTGACAGATAAAGCCAATGATGTCGAAAAGAGGAGAAAAAGGTCCACTTCAAATGTAAGCATAAAAGTCAAATAAAATAGGCTAACTCAATTTTGCAGACAATTGAACGTCAGTCATACTGGATATATGGTTTATCTAATGCTCCTTCCCTAGACAGTCTTAAGATAAAAGGCGGGAGGTGGGGGAGATGGGACTTGTATTTCACAGAATCCTTTGAAGTGGAAGAAAAATGTAATCCAATAAATATTGCTTTGGAGATGCACATGGAGTGGCGACCGATAATGACAGGGTTTACCTGGGGGCACTGTAATTCACATGGCTCTGGTTACAGGTGTTTCCCCTAGGTACCTGTGACTGTTACCGCACTTGAGAGGGCATGGGCGTCAGGCGAGCCTCTGCACACCCCCTCCTTGCCCTTGTTTAGTCACAAGCCCTTAAAAGAGAACAAACATTTAATTCCCTTGTAAAACAGATGAATGCTTTATAATTTACTAGCAGCTGCTGGCAGCAACGCACTCTGCTCTCATATTCCTATTAAGCAAGCTGTGGCTGATTTATTAAAAGCTCGGATACATCAAAACAAATGACTGAGACATCATTATAGTACTATTTACAACCCCTTAATGGGGTTACGGGTAGGGGCAACGCACTGCAGACTGCAATCGGCTTCCCTTCTGTTAGAAGGAGCTGCTTCCCTCGGATGGGAGCTGCCATTCTCAGGTAAAAAGAACCAAGCATGGATGGTGAGGAAGGGGGCAGGAGCCCATCCCTGTGAGGGAACTTGTGGCATACAGCACGCCACGGGACCAATGACGACACTCTGACAGTCCCTACAGGCTTAGAAGAAAAGATACTGTGCCTCAGTTTCTCTCCACATGGAATCAGAAGTTTCCATCTCCCTTCCGCACTACTACTGCCCAAAATAAATCTAGTAGGAGGAGAAAGGTCCTCAGAGGAAACCGAGGGAAGGAACTGGGAAGAGGACTATGTGGTACTTGGGTAGGAACAGGGCAGGAGCAGGGCTGTTTTTAGACACTAGAGATGAGGTGCTGAGTCAGGTCTTGGCAAGCTTGGAGCCCTCCAGCTTCCCCTTCTCTGTCCTCATCCTTCGTCTGTGGCTCCCTCCTTGCTCTCACACCGACGTGTCTTTTGCTCAGTTTTCTACCCTTGCCCCCTTCACAAAGTATGACCCCAGCAAAGGCGGATTGTGGTCTTTTATTCTCCTGTATCAAAGTAAGTTCATAGGTCCCCACTCCTAGGGGCACCAGCCTTTTGAACAACAAATCAATCTGAGGGAAGAGAAAAGTAGGTCACTGACGTGGGGCAGATTGAGGAAGGCCACAGAGACCCCCAGAGATGTACGGGTACCAGGGCTCAAAGATGAGTCCTGCTTTAGAGGCTTTGGTGAGGCAGAACAGATGCTACGCTCTGAACTCACCACGTTTACAACGAAGTGCAGTCTTCGCCGTGACCCGCGATCAATGAAGGAACCTGCTTTTACCACACAGCACTGTGAACTCCTCAAAGGCAGGACACCAGGACTCGTTCCTCTCCAGACCCTCAACACTCAGTCTGACACCTCAGGGACTCAGTCGTGAATTAAAGAATGAGTGAATGAACAAACACATGAACAAATGAACCCTTGTTCTAAGGGTCTGGTATTTTATAACTTTTTCATCTCTACATAGTATGTTCTAATAAGCCAATGTGAATAATAAGACAGAAAACAATATTTCAAAGCAACTATACAAGTACTAGATGGGAGAAGGGGAGAAAGGGGGGCAGTGAGAGAAACACAAAACCATCTGAAGTTTCACTGCAAGATTAAGAACATAAGCTCTGCAGCCCAACTGCCTAGATTTTAGTCTTGCCTCAACCACTCTCTAAGCATACCGTGTTGCACAAATTACTTAGCCCCAATATTGTTTCCTCACCTGTAAAATGGGAATTAATAAAGCCTACATCAGAAGCCGCTACGGAGATCAAATGAAATAATGCCTACAAAGTGCTTGCCATAGTACCTGGCATACACTGAGAGCTCAAAAGATGTTAATATTTATTATCAATATCACGGATTCTGGGCCCACTGCCAGGTACAAAATCAAGGAAAAAAATAACAAGAGAAGTCCAGCACCCCAGCCTCTGCAAAGTCACCTTCCAAATACTGTTCTTAGAAATTTCAGCTGACTGTAAACCCAATAAAAGCCGCAGAGTAATGAGATTGCCAGAAAGGCTAATGAGATCTTGGCTTGCATGAAGAGAGTTGTGCGGTCCAGAATAATCATGGAGTGATCAACCATCTCTTTTCTCTGCACTCTCAGACCTCACCTGACTGACAGTGGCAAGCTTTGTGAGTAACTGTATGCCTAGAAACAGAACATGCGCACATTTTTGGCAAAAGCCACTGACAAAAAAAATAATCACCAACAACCTTGAAAGAGATGACAAAACGAGAGTGAGAAGGGGTGGAAGTGATCGTTTGGTCTAAACCCTCGGTCTGTCAAGAGGCAAGAGGGACCCAGACGAGTGAGGGTCCTCATCATGGTACTCTTACAAACAGGAATTGTATGCCATTTATTTTTTTCCTCAAGTGCCTGCCGAGAACCAAACTGTCCACAGTGTCAGAATAGAACCAGACCAGGCTTCATGAACCCCAATAGGTGTAGCAACTACATCACCAGCTGCCTCTGATGGGATTGGTGGAAAATGGAGAAGAAGAGCTACAGAAGAGGAATCTGGGAGCACTGGACGACCTCAGCTCACTTCCAGTTCCATCCAGGATTGGCACAGGTCCTCCCATTGTGGTGCCAGTTCACCAGCACGACTTCAGAGAACTGGACCCTCCCTTCTTTTGCAGACACTCCTCCCTGCTGTCACTTCTCTAGGAATAAGCCAAAATGATGAATTTTCCTTTTCCAGATGGCTTCTGATTCATGCCATCGCGGTCACTTACGCACTAAGAATGCACTAAACACCCAGGGAAATCAGGCTTGTGTGCACTTTCATTTCACACTCAAAAGCTCACACAAGAGTATCAGTGTGGCAGACAACACCCATTCCCCCTCTTCTTTGCTAATGAGAGAGCCCTGAGCTTGAGAAGGAGGCAATGTGCCCAGCCTTAAGATGTCAAACATGAGTGCTCTAAGCAAATCACAGTCATGTTGATGTTCTCTTTACTAGTAACTGGAGATGGGGAGGATTTGCTAGTAATGGGACCCAAGTCTGGTCAGTGAGATGTAAGGACAAATCCTTTTGGGGAACTCTTCCTCCCTGATAACAGAGGAACACGCACCAAGAAGATTCTTTTGCTACTGCCTGCTTGTTTCGAATGCTGTAAAGGCATTATTCTTGGAATTATGGCAGTCGTCCTATAACCATGAGGTCACAGGCCTAAAGGTGAAATCTAACCTACCATTAATGGCAAAGGGAAATGAAAAGATGAACACAGCTTGCATTTTTGAGTCTCTGAATCAATCCTGGGGCCTCCTGTTCCTGACTCTTTGTTAGTTAGGATTTCCATTACTTATAACTGAAAGCATCCTGTTTGTGCCCATTTCCACAGTCCTATTATATCTGTTTCACAGGATGGGCAAAATGAGTTTCTAGAGACTTAGGTAACTTTATAGGACTGAGTGAGGCCATGCACACAGGTCATGATGTTATATAATATGTAACACAATTCTGGGTCAAATGAGAGAGGAGTGGGGAATTAAGATTCCCAAATTCCAGGGTTAAGATCTACCCGCAAGACTAAAGCGATTCAAACATTCCAGCATGCTCTAACAAACAACAGATCTGGAGGGCTGAAGTCCCAGGGGTACAGCTTGTGTTCTTGAGAAACCCTGAGTGTTTCACTTAGTCAAATATTATGCTTCTGCTTTTTAAATATTTCCATTTAAATGTAGATTTTGACCTTCTCTCCAATGAAATATTAATAGGAGTATAAAATATATATTACTCATCATCAGAGAGGGTCTCTTTCCAGTGTCTGTCATGTTTCCTCTCTGCTGTCTTGACTTCTGAAAACCATGACAGTTTTATCTGCATAACCCATCTCTGCCACATGCTTCCCTGAATGACTGAAAGCTGTAAGACCACATCCTCCTTAGACACATTTTGGGTTTGTTTGTGTGTGTCTGTCTAATTTCTTTCATTCACTTTTCAGTAATAAGATTGGTTTCCTTTATAGCAATAGTCACACAAGGGCTGGGTGGGCAAAATGAAAACTGTCTCCAGCAATACAATGCAAAGGAAGGGCTAATTTAATCTGAAATATCTCCTCTCTTAAATAACAAACTACATTAAGATTAACTGGGATTTCTAGTTCTTTCCAATAACTGCAGCCCATTAAGTAGAATGGAGGTTTTTGGGGGGCAGGGTGCAGAATCACAAGTTATTCTACTTAGTTAGCTTTATCCTTTTCATTATTCAATCAACCAAATGATGACCAGCAGAACAAGTATAGCAAAAGGGATTGGCCGATATGTGAATTTTTCCTGATTTATTTATCTCTTTGTGTTCAATAATTAATCACTCTAAAATGAAACAAAGACACAATTTAATAAAACACTTCCAAAGCTAAACTGTTTCCAGCACTGATTGATGACATAAAAAAGAAAATTGTATTCAAGAGTTGAAAGACCCAGATTGAGATCTTATGATCTTCTTGATTGTGAAAATTGTATGTAAATTACTTGAAATCTGTGAATCTCAGTTTCCTCATCTCAAAAATGGACACACACACATACTTACTTTGCAGTTCTGCTGCACAAACTGACAATCATTTGAACTAATAACCCCTCACAAGTTTCCTTCACTGAGAAATGAAACATCTTGGAAACTGGCCTCTAAGGGAATCTAAAATATTAACTTCCACCTGTTACTCTGCAACTAGGTCAGCTGGCAAACACTACAGGCTGCTTTGCCCTGGGTATCATCATCCCCACTCATTCTTTGAGTCACCTACTCAACATTTTCACTCATTCAATAAATATTTACTGCACACCCATGAGGCAGCACATCCAGTAATTACTGTTGAATGACACACACGTTTCCTGCCCTCGTGGGATTTTTTATCTTCCCCAACTTTGACCTCTTGTATACAGTTGTTCTTAAGAACTCTGCTCTAGGAACAAGCCCCTATGCAAATTCCCTATGCAAAAAGCCCTCCCCAAATTCTCACTACTCACCATTACTGAAGGATGTCCCTCCATTTGACTTATGACTGAAGAAATCTAATTTATGTGGTTCACTCTTTAATATTTTCATCTAATACTCCTTCATTCATTGATCCTATTAGGGATTTACTATTAACTATTAGGGATTTACTGCCATTTATCAATTTTTGGCAATGCTACCACTGCACTTTCAACACAAAACATCTGAAACGAGTCCACAGTTGTGTAAGCTCAAACATTTAACCTTTGGGACACTGACTATAGGTACAGTCCCGGTTAAAATACATCCAACACACCCAAGCAGGTAAAATAAGGGATAGTCACTCGTGCTGACAATGGTTTAGGAGTCGGAAAGTTTGAACAAACTGAACTACTTTTGAAACTCTTCCTTTGAAATTTCCAACAGCATCGTGGGCCACAAAGAGGGGCAAAAAAACATCCCACCACTTTCTTGTCATACACCTCTGTGATCAAAAATGAATAATCCATTTTAATCACCCACTTCATAATATCAGTATAAGCTATAGAAAACGTTGGATATTTCTAAAAATGAACTCATTTTAAGACTCTGAAGCAAATTCTTAAGGAGGATCTTTTAAACAATAGGCTCAATACATGCATAGTGTTCTAAGATGTCTTTTCTGAAGACAACCAAATTAACTGAGACATGTTCATCTGGCTACATGTTGGTTACAAAAGCAAACTCTCTCAGGCCAGCATTTCATTCACTTCTTTGTAAGTCTTTCTTTTAAATCCACTGAATTTTTCTCCAGATCAGAGCATAATACTGAGATATCAACAGATTTCTAGATAAGGTATTCTTAAACACCACCTAGGTTTCTAGATAAGAAATTTTACATAAGGCATTCTCAAACAGGAATGCAGAGATGAGCTAGAAATCTCAAGAACTGCATGCAAAATTTTCTGGGAATCCGCCCCTTTCCTGAGTCAAGTTATCCTCAAACATGAACCACCGTTCTTTCTGCTGAATCAGGAACTGAGATAGTCATTCTTAGAGTCACCACCATCATCACAAATACTAATATTTATTCAGCATTTAGTTGGTATAAGGCACTTATATGCTGTGTACTACAGCCACACGTTTCATATGCTTAATTTTGTCACTTAGTAACCTCAACAACACTTTGTGGTATTATTATTACATCCAACTTATAGACATGGACCCTGAGAAACATTAAATAAGAGACTTAACCCAAGGCTATGCCTTGACACATTCAATATCTGAATCCAAGCTGCCCTTTTTTGTTGCTTGAAAAAATTTTCAAAGATATTTCAAATATGAACTGGAAACTCATGGCTACTATTTAGTTTCCACTTGTTAACATTTTGCCAAATTCGCTTACACTGTATACTCAACTTTTCTTTTTTTTTATTTTTTTTTTAACGTTTTATTTATTTTTGAGACAGAGAGAGACAGAGCATGAAAGGGAGAGGGGCAGAGAGAGACGGAGACACAGAATCGGAAGCAGGCTTCAGGCTCTGAGTCATCAGCCCAGAGCCCAACACGGGGCTCAAACTCACGGACCATGAGATCGTGACCTGAGCTGAAGTCGGACACTTAACCGACTGAGCCACCCAGGCGCCCCACTCAACTTTTATTTCTTATGAAACTATGTGAAAGTGATTTGCAGATATCTTGACAATTTCATGCTGAAAATTTAGTAAGCATCTCCTAAGAATAAAGGCATTCGAGTAACACAACCCAAATACCATTTTCACACCAAAGACATTAATAAGAAGTTCCTAACGTAATCTGATACTCAGGCCATAATTCAGATCTTCACAACTGACCCCAACTCTCTTTCATAGAAGTTACAACTTTCAATCCAAATCCAATCAGGATTTATGCCCTGCATGTGGCTGCTTCATCAGTGTCTTATACAGCCCACCGGCAATTTTGTTTTTCATGACAATGATTTTCTGAAGAGATCAGACAGACCAATTATCTTGAGAATGTCCCACATTTTGGATTTATCTAATTATTTCCCCCTAGTGTACATTAATTTATCTCTCTATCCCTCATATTTTCGGTAAACCTGATTAGAATCAGGTTAAACATTTTTGGCAAAACTACTCCTTGGGGACGCCGTGTCTCCACGTTACACGACATCAAGATTAGGTGCGTGCTGACCAGGCCATCCTACCACTCATGGTGCTGAGTTTGACAACTTAGTTAAGGTGGTGACCACTGCTGTAAAGACACACTTTCCCTTTGCAAGTGATGTGTGGAGTATTCATCAACACTGCAAGATCACTGTGTTCCTCACATCCCTTTAGCTCATGGTTTTGCCTTCCACTGACCACCCTTGCCTGAATCATTTCGCTACAGGGTGCAAATTCTGATATTCTATGTTTCCTTCTGTATTTTATTTGCTAGTATCATTTTGTAAACCAGTGCTTTCCCTTATCAACCATAGAAGAACTACAGTTTCTCATGAAAGGGGAGGGTGAATATTTCATTGTTTTCCCTTAATTTACAATTTTTAGAATAAGGAGTTGGCATAAATGTCATTTTCAATGGTGGAAAGAGTTTCTCTCCCTCTCTCCCTCCCCTGCCCTCCCCTTTTCTGTCCCTCATCCCTGGACTCATGGGTTTTACATTCAATGTTTTTTACATTCAGTGTTTTACATCCAAATGCAAACATTCTTCTTAATGCCCAAATTGTCTGAACTCTGACCAATGGAAGCCCCTTCAAGCTGTGTTCTTCACCACCACACTCATTTACACTGAGAAGAACTCACAAAACTATTCTTATTTGCTTAATCTTATCGTCCTGTGGGCTTCACGATGCTTCTCCTAGTGGAACACTTAAGAAGTGTACGTTTTTATGAAGCACTTCCTCTACAGGTATCAGACATTTTACATTAGCATTGAACAAACAAAACAGCTTTTAATAAACTCGACGCTTGATGAGAATCTTAATTTTGTTTCAGAGCTTAATCTGAACAAAAGCAATAGACACTAATAACACAGGCCATGTAACTCTGGGAAATGCCTTTGGAATTTAAAGAGATTCCTTTATGTTTCCTCAACAGTCCTCCTTTAAAATGGGCACATAATCAATGATATTATAGGGATCAAGTAAAAACTAGCAACAATCAGGAATGTTTGAGTTGGCAGAAGAAAAGAGTTAGGAGAGTAGGGGTTTTCAAAAACACATACTACTGGGCCCCACCCACAGAGTTTCTGGTTCAGCAGAGAATGTGCACTTCCAACAAATTCCTAAATGGTGCTGCAGCCGCTGGTGCACTCTGGGATCACACTCAGGACCATGGGCCTAGATTCCTACTGTTATCCCCGCTTTATCCTCACCACGCTCCTGGGCCTTGTATACTTCACTCTCCTGCTACATTTCCTCCACCTCCAAAACAAGACCACTAGTGGGCCAATAAGGAATAGACCTCAGAGACCCTGAAGTGACTCTTCTGGCTTGGGGCCCACTGTTCCTGAATACGCCCATACTTCATTTCTCTCCCAACTATCTTTACAATGGAAGAAAATGTTTAATCTGGGGAAGGAAAGGTCTAAAAATCAAATCTTTAGTTTTTTTCATAACTGTCAAAAGGGATATGAGCTTCAGACTGATTTTGTTTTGCTTTGTTTTGTTTGGCCAAACTAGAATCCCAACTAAGTCAGCTTTATTCCATTTCTTGGAGATAGACAAAACTAAGGCCCTGGTACAGAAGATGTTCAGGGATCAAGTCATAGTCAACCTTTTTGACCTCTAATCTACATCTACAGTCTGGAAGCCTAAAAAGCGATTCAAAAAAATTCAACCTTTACTGAGCTGCTGTTAAACAGTGTTCCACATTGCAGACACAGAGATAAGATTGGGTCACAGTCTAATGAGTGAAACAGAGCCAAATCAGGTAATTACAACAAAAGTAACGTGCAGAATGATGACCCTGGGGCACCATACAATGTCCAAGCAAAGAGGCAGTGAAAGTCAACAATGGAGCAGATTTTCAGCAGGCAAGGGTGTTGATGCCTCCTTTAGATTCTCAGGAAGGCTCTTTTCCAGTACACACCTGATTCTGATCACCGCTCCCCCAACAACCCTGAAAACTTACTCTAACAGCTACAAAAGCTTCGGGGTTTGCTCCAAGTGGGTACAGAAGCAGAGAGAATGGGACAGACCTGACCAGAGATATCTGTTCCGTGCTAGGATTTTAATTGTGGCCCATATGAAGCTCATGACCCTAACTAAAACCAGAGGTTTCTGGGGTTTGCTTGTTTGTTTGTTTGGTTGTTTGGCTGGTTGGTTGGTTGGTTGGTTGGTTTTTTGAGAGAGACCACATACAAGCAGGGGAGGGACAGAGAGGGAGAGACAGAATCCCAAGCAGACTCCAGGCTCAGCGTGGAGCCCAATGCAGAACTTGATCCCAGGACTGCGAGACCATGACCTGAGTCAAAATCAAAGAGTCACTTGACCGACTGAGCCACCTAGTCACTCCTAAAGCCAGAGTTTGAAACTTATGCCCCTTGTGGTTTTCTCTGAAGCCACAGGAAGGGCTGAATAAAAGGCTACCCCTCCTCCTAGCTTGGGTGCAAATTCCAGTTCCATCACCTGCCAGCCATGTGACTTGGGCAAATAAATGACTGACTTTCTCTATGCCTCAGTTTCCTCATCCATAAGATGGAGATGATAATATTGCTTATCTCATAAAGTCACTGTAAGGACCAAATAAAGTACACACAAAGCATCTTGGAAAGTGACTGGCTTCAAAACTATTAGTGTTATGGCTGCTGCTATCACCATCACCCTTTTAGACTTTTTTTTTCATCTGTAAAATAAATATATGATCTCTAAGAATCATTCCAAATTCAGAACTCCAAGTTCCTAAACTTCATGTAAACACCAAATACTGGCCACCCAGTTTTGTAAAACATACAAAATACAAAAGCTTGAATCAGAATATAGGAGCATATATATATCCTCTCCGGTTGTCAAATACCAGCTCCCAATATATTCCCATGTCCACAAGATTCATCAAACAAGGCAACCCATGCCACCAAGAGAGTAGAGGAAAACAGAAAATCTATTCCAGGGCCCTGGCTGTAGGCAGAGACCATCTGAGTCCCCTGCTCACTAAAGATTCTCAGCACAAATACCATAAGAGAAGCTACATCCCAGGGAGGCTGGTTTGCAAGTTTCCATTTTATGCCAGATTTAACCAGTCAAAGTTAAATGGAAAACATGTGTAGTATTAATAAAAGGCTCAGTGTCACTTTATTTCTTATGTTAAAGCACAATCGATGATGCCAGAGAGAGCTAAGAGCTTTTAAAATACACCATGTGGTCCCTTAACAAACATGATGCCTCTTGATGAACACTTCTCTGCTGGTGTCCCCGGCAAATAAGCAAGAACACACAGCAAATTGCTACATGCGACAGCAAGCCCCCATTTCCCTCTCTGACACAAATGGCTCAGCAGTGACTCATGGCACGACCAGGAGGCAGGGAGAGGAGGGGCAGGCAATTGCAGACTCCTCTCAGTGGGGCACTTAGGGGGATAATGGAGCAGGAAGCAGCTGGAATCATCTTGGGCCTCCAGAGCAGCATACAGAGAACAAAAGGTAACCAGGAGAGAGACATCTAGATTCAAAGGCTGGCCCTACCAAGTTTTAGGGAGATAACCTTGGGCAAATTAACCTCTCTGAACATCTGCAAAATACAGGAAAGCATTATTCTCTTCCAAGGGTTGTTGTAAGGAACAAACGACCAGTGACATGGACAGCTATCATTACTGACAGCTTCTCCATTACCAGAACCACCACACTATGTGCATCAGTCTCATGGAATCCTCATAACAACTCTGTGGACCTGGATCATTAATATCCCCATTTTCAGATGGAGAAACTGAGCTCTCTAGTCCTCTTAGCCATCAACCCAGGCCAGATGCTGACCCTGCATGGTCTCTACTTCATCGAGCCTTTCTTAACAATCCCAAGCACAGTCAGAGTCTCTTACAGGTCCATCTCACAGGGTCCCCTATTAGAGCAGTTACCACACTCACAAGAGCAGTGACACCTAACATTTTCTATATACCAGTCATCGGTTTTTCTCACCTATTTTCCCCACTCCAGTGAGCTCAAAGCAGAGAGTGTGGGTATCATACTAAAATTGTTCCCCCTCTTCATGCCAGGCACACCAACATGTTCAATACTTCTTTTGAGCAATGAAGTGAATGCCACAATAGTTACTGTTGAAATTTTCAATTTTTTTTCTATGACTCCAAGTATTTGGACTGATTAAAACAGAGTTCATTTGTGCAAAAAGTGAATGCAGGTTTCCTGAGTACCTATGGCAAGGCTCTTTGTCATGCACAGCCCCTAAGGAGCTTAGTCTGGTAATTTACTCCTCAGTAGGTATAAACTAGAGTGATTTAACCACACAAGAATCCATTTTATCCAAACAGATTAAATTGTGGGCCTTCAAATGGGGATGCAAAACAGAGGGGTAAAAATCACAAAAGGATTTACCACAGATTACCTTTACAATGAATGTCCCTAAATCCAATTTAAATAATTCAATTTACATAAGTTGTTTAGAATTCAGTAACTTTACTACATAAATATAAAACTATTCTATATTTTGTTCATGTCCAGGTACTATTTTCTATAAATTTAGCCACACCTGATTGTTTCAGAGATATGGACAGTCGTCTCCCGAAACACACAGGTAGAGGGTGATTCCTATTCAATAGAGATGTCACACTGGCACCCACCATAGAACAGTAACTTGGTGCATGCCTTCTCAGCCCACTTGGCTAGGAATCTGTTTATATTACATACAAGAAAATGATAGTTTTGTCTGAAATGTGCAAGTCAAAGAAGAAGAGTAAGGGACAGACGTATAAAAATGTACGTCCTTTGAACCCAGGTCATCCCTTTGACATTTCTTACCGACACAATTATTTAAGGCTTTCTGATGGTCAACTGAAGAAACAGACAAATGGTGGCTTATGCTGAGTCCTTCCATCAGGCAGGTCAATAAATCTTGGCCAAGAGGTAATTTGTTCTAGGACGAAGCGGCTGCTGCTCAAATCGCTCCCACTCTGATGCTGCCGGATCTCTTCACCTTCTTCCCAACAATCAGACTGCCACCTGCGCACCTGAGCTGATTAACACCTTCACCTCTGGCGTGTTATATACAGCATTCAACACTTAAGTCCCCTACATGATTCTAGGAAACGTCTTTGTCCAACCAATAACTTCCCCCAAACACCAGTAACCCGCACTGAAACTATTGAATGACAAGTGCTATTCACCCCAAATCAGTCTCGAGACTTTCTCAAACTCACCAAAATCTTTCTTCCTCCACAGCAATCTCTAGAAATCTTACCCTTGTCACATGCCTGGGTTAACAGGCAATAAAGGGAAAGGCTGCAATAGCGATGATGGTTTTGCGGGGGGGGGGGATCCTCTGGGCACAAATCTTCAACCCTGAATCAAAAGAGCTATCTCAAAAGACAGGATTTAGTTCCGTAACGTTTTCTCCTCACCAAAAATCCCTCTAAGCTTCCACTAACAGGGATGGGGATTCATCTTTGCCTCACAGCCAATACACTCTAGAGTAGTGGGTTCAGAAAAATCAGATCAGAGTTCTGAGATCCATTTATGGTATTTGCTAGGAATGTAGAAAAGGAAAATTGTCACAGACATGCCATGGATTTTGTCATCTTCATATCAGCATCTCCTACATCCCGGGCTTTAGATGGGTTAACCTACCATGGAAATCATTTTATAATAAATGTAAATCAAACACCATTAACCCTTAAACTCCTACAGTGGGGGTAGGTCAATTATTTCTCAATAAAAAGATCACCACATTGCTTGTCTGTATCAACAAATTACCTCCATAGATAGATACTTAACAATGCTTTAACATTATTCTATGTGTACATGCAGAAATAAATATGTGTATGGATAAGCTTGTCCCCACACACACATATGAATATAACTTTGTTCCCATTTCTCTGTTTAGAATTTAAAGAATCTTTCTACTGAAGTTCACACTGTGTCTTTAAACCAAATTTTTCCTGGTATATACCAATCTATATTATTTGCTTTGTTTCTATGAAAAACTACACTTGCACAAGTAAAGGTACTAGACTGACAAGGTCATGTCTCTTAAAAACAAATAAAACCAGTATTGTAAATCTCTTTTAGAAAGGATTTATTTTCATTCTCTTTTCCTTGTTTCTGACCACTCTGGATGAGTTCTACGCCACAGGTGCACTCTGTGGCTTACTCTCCAGCCAACTGGTTCTAGAAATTAGTGAGCATAAAAGAAACCATCCGAGGATCCAAAGTTCACTTTGGGTAAACACCCCAATGTTTGGTTAATTCCCAAATTATACAAGATTCCTGGCTCTCCAACAGCGAGAAATGAGAAAACACAGATGAGAAGAAAAACGAAGAGGCAGGAGAGACATGCATGGAGTAGAGAAGAAAACACAGGAAAGATATGAATGGAAAAAGTAAGTAAGGGAGAGAAAAGAAAATGTAGGAATATAATATAAAAGATGAGAACAGGAAAAAAGATACAAGAAACACAAGAGTTATTAAATTGGTCTTGCTTTATTTGGTTACGGTGGTTGGCTGCTTCGAGCCCAAGCTCAGAAGGAAATTTCATGGGATTCTCTGGATCTGCCACTTCCTTCTGCTCCTTTTGGGAGCCCAGCAGCGGTAATGTTAAGTGCCTCGCCTTATCACAGAGCTTTGTGTAAAGTAGTTCTTGTTTGAAGTCTGCATCAAGGCTGGGTTTGAGTTTCGGGCCTTGCATGCTAGCTGCTACACATAAGGCTGGGATTATGCTGGCGGGAACAGAGGAACACACAGAGAATCTAACACGCCACAGCAAGTAGAGTTTATCAGATTAAAGTCATAAAGCAGAAATTCCTCTTGTGTATTATTTCACAGAGCCAGGATCAAGTGATTCAACAATACTCATTCTGTTGGAAATGAGGGAGGGAGACTGGGTCTTTCCTAAACCTCCCTCTAGCATGAAGGGTTGGCTCAAAAAGCGTTGGAAACATCCCTGACTATTCTTTTATTCAGGTAATGAAGGATAACTAGGGAGCCCCGCCTAAAACAGAAGCGCAAACTGGGGTATAGAAAGGTAATTCAACCTCACTTTAAAACAATTTCAATCCTATGAATTAAAGGCCTTGCACTGTATACACGTGGGTGAAAGTCTATTGCACTGTTTTCCTAAGTCCAATGAAAGTGAACTACAACATGATAAGGCTAGCCAGCCTGACAAGAAGGGTGAATTAGGGCTATAACAGGGCATTTGCTATAACACTGGTATTTGTTTAACAATGAGAATAAGGCAAAGCAGCTGGTAAAACCAAGTATAAAGAACTTAACAGAGCTCTCTTGTTCCCCTACACAAGGGCCTAGAGCAGTGATTCTCAACCTACCTGCCGTTTAGCGTCCCTTAAGAAACTTGAAATTATACATTTATTCCCAGAAGTTCAGATTCAATCCGTCTGGGATGGGACCCATACATGACTTTTTTTTTTTTTAAATTTCCGGATGATTCTGTTTTATGAATGTGGATACAATTTTTTGTGGAATAAATTTTTTAGTGTAATTACTGTGGAGTATAACACACTTACCATTCCCATATTCAAAACCACCATTCTAGTGATGCTTACTGTCATCTACACTTTCAGTAGATGACCAGAGGAAGAAAATGCTGTTATTAAAAACAGAAGAATCAAAACAAAGGTTTAAAATGCAACAGAAGTTAAATCCAGTTCCAGATCTCACAACCTCAACCAACACACTTCCTCTGGAAAAGAAAGGAAGATACAGATTTCAGCACCTACAGGCTCTTCTAAAAATTTCAGCACAATGGCTACCTTAGGGACGACTACTACCACTGACTCAAACAATCTTTTGAAATTGTCACACAAAATACTACTGCTGCTTAGGGCTGCTGAACCAACATAGCAAATGAGTTAAAACCCTAAAAATTAACTCAGTCACAAAGCATCACTTAAATCTATCACCATTTAAATCATGTCAAGGGCCAAAGCCAAGTATCTTTCAATTACGGAGTAAAGGGATATAAGGATTTTTACTTTCAAATTCTATACCTCACTCTCTCACCACCTTAAGAGAGAAGATTTAGGGTACAATGGAAGCCTCCTGAGATTTTTCATCATCAATATGGATGATTCTATTTTCTCCCTGCCACTTAGTGCAGGTTGTCTTTAAAAGGTGAGCCACCTGGGATCCATCTGATGCCCAACACAAAGGCACAACACTGTCATAGGACTCAAACAAAGAAAAAAAGGAAAAAAAGGAAACCTACATTCCTGACAGGACAGTAGGCTCCTGGCTTAAGGGAAGGGAAGCCATGGCTCTGAGCAAGGCTAGGACTGATGCACAAAAGACAAGAGGAACATGGGTCTTTCCAGACTCTCTGATCCTCTGGAAAGACCAAATGATCTACAACAGAGAAGGGAGGTGTTTCTTGACCATGACTGGCAGCTACAAGACACCAATCAAGAAGCTGTTCAAACTGGCTGATCCTTGTTATTGTTCAGATTCTGGAATCTTCAGGATGAAGTAATCCTGGGGTTCAGCATCTCATTTCCAGTGATGATGTTCCAACGCCTCCACCAGAGCACAAAACTCAGAGAATAAAAACCTTGTTCCCTAACTGCAATCACACTATTCAAGGAGATTGTTTTTACCTTCCTTTAGAAGGGAAAAAGCTTTCAAAAGAAGCAAATTGCAAAAGAATGAAAAAGACTCCAACCTTCCCTCCCCCCTTCCTTGGCTGGGGAAAGTTAAATGAGAATCATAGTATATAAATAATTTACTGGCCCCCAGAATTTCCCGGATTGAATGCTGATTACAGTACTGTGATGTCTAGGAAAGTCTTCCTTTCCTGTCCTTTCACTATTAATAAAGGTTTTCTGACTCTCAACTTCTAAAGGGATTACACTTAGTTCAGAGATAGGAAAAGGCGATGAAAATCATCAGCATTCCTCAAATCAATACTTTTCAGTCAACTTGAAAACTCTCCTCAGGACCAGCAATGAAAAATGACTTTCCCCTAACTTAAGTGCTCTGTTAATGCGTAATTCTAAGTTCCTAGTACTTTCTTTTCTTGTGCCCTATACCCAAACTAATATGTATATATATATATATACGTATATATATATACGTATATATATATATATATACACGTATATATATATACGTGTATATATATATGTATGTATGTATGTATGTATGTGTGTGTGTATATATATATATATATGTATATGGGCACCTGGGTGGCTCAGTCAGTTAAGCAACTGACTTTGGCTCAGGTCATGATCTCACGGTTCGTGGGTTCAAGCCCCGCATCAGGCTCTGTGCTGACAGCTCGGAGCCTGGAGCCTGCTTCAGATTCTGTGTCTCCCTCTCTCTCGGCCCCTCCCCCACTTGTGCTCTGTCTCTCTCTCTCTCTCTCTCAAAAATAAATAAAATGTAAAAAAAATTAAAAAAATATATATGTATATATATATATACATATATTCATATGTATATATATGTGTGTGTGTGTGTGTGTGTATATATATATATGCTGGCATTTGTATAATGAATGGATGAATGAGTAATCAAACAAGTATGATCCATTACAAGGTATCTGGGACACTCCTTTAAGCTAATCAGAAATGTTTCCTCAGTAACAGTGAAACCAAAGGTGGTTAGCTACTTGCAATGAGGATGTAATACAGACTACTGACTTGTTACAATAACCAAAATAAATAAAACCAAATAACAAAAATTAGAAGAAAGATACACCTGGAATTTTAGATGGAATACCATTAGCATCAAATTTGGATTAGAGCTACTGAGCAAAGCAAGACAAAGGGGAAATATACTGGGTTAATTTATTTGTCACTTTCCAACAATAAGAAACATGAGTTTATCAGGAATTTTTGCCTCATACTAACTTTCAAGAGTTGTTTATCATGTCAATTGTTATAGAAACTTTGCTCAGAAAGCCCCAGACAATCTTTTACATGGCTGCTTTTCAGCCTAATGGCTGTCCCCTTGCTATGGAGAAAAGTGCCAGAAAAAGTGATCCAGGAGCAAAGTACAAGAACACTAAACAGTGCACAATGTTGTGATATTGACAATATTTATGCTAATCATGAGCATAACACACATGTGAAAGTATTTTCAACATTTTCTGATTTTATCTCAAACCATCTGATGGATGAGTAAGACAGTATATCAGAATACACTGGACTGTAGGAAAACAAAAAACTCAACTAAAATAGCTTAAATAAGAATTGGTGGGGCACCTGGGTGGTGCAATTGGTTGAGCGTCCGACTCTTTTGATTTTGGCTCAGGTCATGATCCCAGGGTTGTAGGATCGAGCCCTGTGTCAAGCTCTGTGCTGAGCATGGAGCCTGCTTTAGACTCAGTCTCTCTCTCTCTCTGACCCTCTCCCCTGTTCGAATGCTCCCTCTGAAGTTTAAAAAAAAAAAAAAAAGAACTGGTTTTCCTCACACATAACAAGAAGTCCTCAGATAGAATGAGTGAGTCTAGGTTGGTCACTCAGCAGCTGAGCAAGATGATCAAAGATCCCATCTTTCTTTCAGCTGTTCTGTCCCCTACATGTTGGTTTGCCCTCTGAGGCCACCTCATGGTTCAGAGAGAGCTGCCACCACCTGCAAAGCACCACATACAAACAACCGCCAGAGATGAGAGTTAGACGTTTCTTCTCTCTTCAGATGCAAGGGCATTTTTTCCAGAAGCATCCACACAAGATTTCCTAATGTTCAGTTGGCCAGACCTGAACCTCTAACCAGAAGGAGGAGTGGAATTATCATGATTGGCTTAGATTAATCACGATGTACTCCCTGGAACTCAAGTCCACACGGAATGTGAACACCTAAATGAAACTGGGGCTCTGCCAGCAAGGATGAAGGGTAAGCTGACAGATTTAGGTTGGTATCTCCTATAGAGCCAAGATATGAATCCTATTTCCCAGACATCTGATCAAGTCCTCACAGAATGTTGATTATTCACAACCTGTTCTGTGTGACAGGATTTGAGGCATGGAGTTTTCTACAAGAGAATTACTATAGAATGCCCTTGTCTACAAAAGAAACAAGACCAAAAACAAAAACAAAAACAAAAAACAGAAGAGGAAGAAGAGCCTGCCATGGCCTTCCTCAGTGAAAATAAACATATACAATGGCCACAAGGCTACAGACAGCTGAGAGTGAGCAATCTCAGAGACATTCCACCAAAGATTCCAGGGGTAGCTCAAGCAAGATAAATAAAGGACAGAACAACCCTTGTCTCCTCCCCTGAGACTCTGAAAGCCCACTGATATCAACCAAAGAGAAATGCTTTCTTTCTTTTCACCAAGGTGAGGAGTCAATGCCTGCATCCCTTAAAATGGCAAGAGTGCTTTCCTTTCACCCGTTTAGTCCTCCTGTTTTAAGGAGACTTCTTGTCATGTTCTAACATGCACTTCATGCTTCAGATTTCTAGTGGAGTATCTACTGCAACCATCTTCAGAATACACAGATTTTTTTCCTCCTTTTCCCCCCTCTTTAATGGTTACGATCTATCTCCGTAGTAGAAGTTCTCTGGGATGGAGATAAATGTGCTGTGCTAATGCACAAGGGAAGCGGCTCCTGAGTACAAAATCCACTTTTCTGCATCTGAGATCTTCAACCCTGACTATTGTCATCACATTCGGGTAAAATTAACCTCTCTGGCATACAGGAACCAAGAAGCGAAGAGAGGCTCGGCTTGAGAGGGTAAGGAGGGAGCACGAATGAGGGGAAGAGGGAAAACCGGATGGAATGACAGAGCACCACCCAGGCAGCTCCATGTGCGGTGGCTCGTTCCAAATTCCCAGCAGCCACAAGCACCTCTCCATGAGATATTTCTGGGGAGCAAGGAAAGCATTTCCCACCCTGGGCGTATCAAGCGACTAGGGGAAACCCTGTCTCCTGAAAGTCAAAAAATCAATAAAGCTCAGTAGCCAAACTAGCATGAAAAAGACATAACCAAAACTGAGTGTAGACTCTCCCTTAACCTATGTGCAGTTTTATTTTTATGCTAGATTTCCTTAAGATGGAAGTAAAGTAAACAGCCCCTGACACACAGTAGGCACTCACCCCATCCCTTGTTGGGTGAATGAAAA
Organism: Acinonyx jubatus; assembly: GCF_027475565.1. NCBI lineage: Eukaryota > Metazoa > Chordata > Mammalia > Carnivora > Felidae > Acinonyx > Acinonyx jubatus. The sequence goes on from NC_069398.1 coordinate 23,552,659, forward strand.
CAACCCACAGACCACCCAGAAAAATTTCATCTTCTCAATGTATTAAGCTTTCAACACTGTCATTCTAAGCAAACAATACAGGCTGAGAAAAATACTCTGCCTACAAATAAAATACTACACTTGAATAGCCACACTTACAATAGACTAACAGTGAATATAGGCTCCTTGGCAGGACAAAAATTGTAACTGTTAATAAAAGATGACACTCTCTTGACCACGTCAAATGTACATTTCCAGCTATCAACTGCATTCCGCAGAAGCAAATGGCCAAGATGCTTAATATTAATGGAGTTACACACACACATGCACACAAGCAAGCACATGCAAATGCAAACAAAGGATTCAAACTACAATAGCTAGGACAAACAGAACCCTGAGATGCCATTAGACACATTATAGGGTGTTCTAATCCCAGCAAAAGCACTACCCAAAGCTCAGTGTACTGAAGGAATTTACATTGAAAGGCCCAGCTCTGTCACCTAAGCCAGGTCACTCAACCTCTCTGAGTCTTAAATTTTTTTATGCATAAATTGGAGACAATAAGGACTTACTCTGCTAACCCACAGCTTTGTGGGAAATTAAAATAACCTCTGGACAGAAAATTAACACTAAACTGTGCATAAAAGCACTTGCAAGGGGCTTCTCTTGCTTAAGTACATGTTTGATACGGCTCAATCTACAAAACCAAAAAATAACAGTTTATCAAACTCCCAGGCCATGTTCTCCAGTGTTCATAGAATTCTCCCTTTATGAATAACTACAGCTGCAGGCTTTGATGCAATCTGGGATATCTAAAAAGGAAAAAATAAAAAGGAGAAGAATAAAAAGAGGCCCCAATTCCCCTAAACAAAACAGCTATTTGTGTTTAAGAGCAAAATTGGGCAACAGAGAACCCATTTCCATTGGTGTGCAGAACCCACAGCCCTGGTACGAACTAGGTGCTTAAAGAGGTAACGAGCGGCACCACGGGTATCACCCCTTTACCTGACATCTTTCCTGTACACAGCAAGCCCTTGTTATCTTAACCAAAGACCACTTTTATGACTCAAGAATCTCAAAGCTAGCTGTCTTTCTCCTTCTGGAACGATAAAAGTATCTGCTTATGGACCTGCCCCCTCGTGGATCGCAGAAAGGAAAAGGCTCGGGATTAAAAATGACCAGCTGGTAAATCTGGGCTCAATTCCATTATTTCAGTCATCCAAGACACGTGCAGTGGGGGAGGGGTGGAGCTGGGCATCAGTGTAAGTGGGCACTAGATGGGCGGCGAGAAGACACAATTGCTACCCTCTGCACTGCCATCCCAGCACAGCTGCACCGCTCCGCTGTCCAAGGGAGCGCTGCAGTGGAAGGCAAAAGGGCTACTGCTGAAAAAAAGACTAGAACTGCTCTCATTCCATTGGATCTTCCATCAAAAATCCTCTCGGGTCTCAATCTGGTCAGACACTAGTATCACCTGAGGAATGTTTCTAAAACACCAATGTCCGGGTGCCACAGTAGAGCAACTACGGAGTATCTGGAATGGTGACCCCGGCGCTGGGATCCTTTAAAAGCTCCCTAAGTGATTCTAAAGTGTCTCCGGAGTTGAGAACCACTGCTTCAGGTTCTTCTGTCTCAGAGAGATTTCTCTTATATCATTAGGTGGCAGTGATCCATTCAACAGAGAAGGTCTGACACTTAGAGAAGTGGCCTTGTTCATATAGGTAACAAAACTTAACATTAAAGACAGAACTGTGTAAAGCTTAAAGGAAGCTCTATTTACTGGGTAAAGAGAGGAATTCCTTTTTAGAGTAGCCCAGCAAATCTGTGTCAGTAAACATATTTCCTGAATGTAAGTTCCTATCCACACACAATCAGCAGTGGAAAGGAGGTATCAGTGTGTGGCAAGTGTATTTTCTGCTTAAGGTTCAACCTCACCAACCTTGTTCACAATCTCCAAAACAGACTCAGCCTTCAGCTGTCCTCCAGAGCAGATCAGGAAATATACACACACATAAGAAGTTGCAAAGCTCAATTTCCCTAGGAACTACCCCAAATTGACAAAAGTTGAGCCACAGTGAGAACTACGGCCACTGGCAATGCCAAACGTTCACATCCTGATCTGGCTACTCCCTTTCCATGGCCTTGTCAAAGTGAGGGGAACGGTGAAGATGTCCAAAGAAAACGGAGATGCTCAAGTGGCTTGTCCAGCACGGCAGGTGCTCTGAACTGAGGTATTATAGAACTGATGGAAAGAGTACACAGTGTAACCCAGCCAAGACCAGGAGACAGAAATCGAGCACTGGTTCTCTTGTGTTCCTAGAGAATTTATACTTCTGCCACAACAAATGACCCAAAGGTACCAATTCCCACAAACAATAATGATGATTCATGATATAATTAAATGGTATATTTATTAATTACTGATTTATTGATTATATTCCATGAATAAGCTAAACACTCAACAGGCATTATATAAGTAAATCTTACAATAGTTCTGTGAGGTGGGTAGTATTATCTCTATATTACAGATGAAAAAACTGAGGCAGAGAGAAGTAAGGTGTCGGTCAAGGCAGGATTTGAAGTCAGGCTGTCTGTTCATAATACATCATTCTCAATTCCTCTGAAGGCACCTAAACAGAATCCCTTCAATACCCTTCATGCCCATTTCTCTGTCACTGTTCATTTGGAACACTCATAATTTTCCCTGTATGACTGAGACCCTCCTGCCTTCTTCCCACCTAGCAATCATAAACTTCTCCAGTATTTAACAAAGACTTCCTTTTATGTGTACATAAAAGCTAACATCACGATACCGTTTGGCATGAGCTGAGTGAGCGTGAGCTGAAGCGACCCCCAGTGTAAGGGAAACCTGTTGATACTTCGCCTGGCACAGTGATACTAGTTTGATGTGTGCGTTCCCCAATAAAAACTGCAATCACCAGTTAAGAACACAAACCAGTAAAGGAAGAGTTGCACTGACAGCGGGAGCAATCTACTAATTTGCTGACAGACTATGCTGCTGTGGGACACAGGTTCAGGCATCTTTTCATCGCTGCTGCTGACATACAGTTCACCAAATGGGCTCCTTTCAAGGGCTCCTTACCTAAACAAATTCCCCGTGCCTCCCTGAGAGTCTACACTGAGTGAAGTTCAGATTCAATGAGGCTAGCAGCCTAATCCCACAGCAAGCCAACTACTGGCCAACACAGGCTCCTTTCCAGGTGTAACCTGACACCCAACACCAGGTCTCCACAGCTTCTCCTTGGGAGAGGGGACCAAGGCGGACACAGCAGCACATCACACGTGGGAAGGTGTGTGTGCGAAGAAGCAGAGGAGGAGCAGAGCTGCTGAAAAGGAGATTCAGGTGTGCAGAAAGGATGATGCTTCTGCTTATCTCCTAACATTGCCAAGTACCAATATGCTTGCCAGGAGGTGGAGATAAAAAAACAAATAGCTTAGACTAAACAACTCAAAATCCGGGTTCAGCTACAGTCTTTCCTCCCCCCATTTCCCTAGGATTCCATTTTGGACTTATTTTTGTTCTTTGCGTAATGTGGGGGACCTTTGCAGGAAGTGAGATGAAGTAAGCAACAGGACCTTGTAAAGTTAAAATCACAACCTTCACACCAAAGCAAAATAGGAGTAGGAGCCATGTGCATGTCCTCAAGGGACCAGGATTCACAGAATTGCCTAGGCAAATACTGGATCAAAGACTCCATTCTCAACTGTGACTTCCAGATCACTGGTCAACAGAGAAAACAGCACAGACCCTGTGTCCACGTTTGAGTGGGGCAAGATTCTAGGTGTCCTGTGCTGACGCTCTTTAAGATATAGTTCCACCAAAGAAACTTTAATTTAATGTTCTATGCTGTTGTCTCCCTTTCTCTTAACACCTCCTCCCAGCCTTCGAGACTTCGGACAAGATCAACAATTGCCCAATTCTAAACAAAATGTATCATTCTCTTTGCAAAGTTTAGCATCTAGAGTGGAAAGGGCACAGGCTTTTCAGGCAGACAGATTTGAGTCACATCTTAAATTTGCCACTTCCTCACCACAAAGCTTCCGAACCTTCTGAAAAATCAATCTCCGTATCATTAAAACAGTGACAGTTAAGATCTACCAATGGCAGTGTAAGCAGTTTATTAAACCATCTACGTAAGACCTAAGCTCAATGGGCGGTCCCCATTTCTTCCCTCCCACTTTCAACCACCATGACTCCTCACACCATCTTTTTTCTAGAACTGCACTAGTTCAAAGCCTTGTCATCTCTCATCCTTACAATGAGAAGAGCCTCCTGACTTACCTACCTCCCTCCAGTCACTGATGCCCCTGTAATTAGATGCATGAAATGGAACTCTAATCGTGTCACTTCTCTGTGTGGTAAAATTCAGGGGCTCTTTTCTGCCTTTAAAGGAAAACAAAAACTTCTGAAGCTTAAATTTATATCTCCTCACATCCCCACTCCTCTGGATCCACCCCCAAGGGAGATTCTAGATCCCTCTCTCCAGGATACATGACACACTTTACAAACCCTGAGCCCTTTCCCTGTGTAGGCAGCTCATCCTTTCTTACACACAGTCATCCCTCTTTTTCATGAGAGCCACGGGCCTCCCACTTTTAAAGCAGTGGCCTTAGGCAAATAAAATCCCCCAGTTGAGATCCTCACTTTATGAAGCCTCTCCAGGTACAAGATCCCTGGCCCCAATTAACTGCACCCCTGCCAGAGGTGATAAAAGAGATGAACTCACACTAGAATTCAACTTGTGAGGAACATTTTTTTTCCTTCTTCACAAAACTGCCTGAGTTCTGTACTTGATTTTACATTTATTTTTCTTGGCTAGAGTTTGTGAGTTCGTGTTCTCCCTATACTTAGCTGAGCTCTTTGAAGGAACAGACGCTCACCACCACATGTGCGCTCATTTATGATGCTCTCTCGCTTTCCTATTCACTCCTCAAAACCTGGCTCCATACTCCCTCTCCCCAGAGATATTACCTTGATGACCCTGGCTCCCTCCCTCCCCTCACCCCTTTCACAGGTAAGTGACAATTGGGCTCAGCATCCTGTGGTATCTTTTTCTTTCCTTTCCTGTGCCCTGCAAGAAAGCAGCCCATAATTCCATGCGCCTTGTTTACTCATTTCTTCCCCTAGAAGTGCTCAACCTAAAGCAAACGTTCTCAAACTTTAGCAGTATTCTGAGGTGATGTCTGAACATCTGCAATTCTAACAAGTTCCAAGAGGATATGATGCAACCGACCCAGGGACCATATTGCAGAACCACTGACCTACACTTCTCTCTCCCCAACTGGATAGAAGGCACCTTTGGGGCCCGAAGCACATGATTCTTTCATATTTCACAAAGCTAGGCACAGAGTTGGTGTTTGATAAAAATCACTATTGACTAACTGATTGCCTTTGTGTCTCACTCCCTCATGCCACTGTGGTAGGGTTTCTCCTCTCTACCCACAAGCAAGGTCCACTGTGGAGTGCCACTGTAGAAACAGCTCTGAACCAATCTTGTGCTAATACTACTTCCAAGCAATACTATCTGATTGGAGCAGGGCAGACGAAAGCATACCTCATAAACTCCATGAAATGTAGCAGCAATTAACCTCATGGGACAAGAAACGACATCTTAGATGGAACAGTCTCCTTTGATAAATATGGGGCTTATCCACCTCCAGACTGGCTCATACTTGAATTATAATAGAGCTGGTTCACTTATAATAAAGCTCTCTAAAGATGCCAATTCCTTGATAACTTCCCCCATATGCCTGCTCCCCACTGTGTGGACCATGAACGACTACTAGCTTACACAGGCAGTCCAGCACACCTGTCCACTCACAGGCATCCAACTCTGTTTCCTTCAGGAACAATTAAGTAATAGCATCAGGGGGAAGATAACGGTTGACAGAGTGCCCAGAATTTCCTGAAGAAATGATTAAATGGACCACTGAAGATGGAAGGCATCTACCTGTGCCTGTGCGTCACTGTATCCTACCTTCTTATTAGAGTCACTGAAGCTGAACCTGGAGACCATTTCTCTGGCTCATTTCCTCGGGCCAGTTTTGGAAATGGGAAGAAAGGGTGAGAAGGTGGTAACAATGTCAAGAAAGGTTCCTTGACTGGGATCAAAAACTTCATTTTTACTTAAGGAAGAAAATACATCATCACTACTTGGGTTTATTCAATATGTTGCCCCACTGGCTTTCATTCAAAACTCATTTCCATTAAAAGCCATTTAATTAAGTACAAAAAGGTACCCTTGATGGGTCCCACTGTCTGTTTCCACACTGGAACTCCAGTACAACCAAGCTCCCTGCTTCTGTACTTGGTAAGATCTGTCCCTGTGGGCAGATCAGTTGTTCCCAAGGAAAACTGAGGAGAGGGACACTTTTTCCCTACTCAGCAAAAATTCACAATCTACTTACTAAACAATCAAATTTTACAAGGCACTGAAGTGATAACCCCCAAGGAGAAAGCCCATGAGGCAATAAATATCTTATAAACACAAAGGTCACAGACCCAGGTGTTTATGAGCACAGAAGATGTTTATGGCTATCCACTTGGCTGGAAATTTGCTCTCAAGCTTACTCTCTCTTCTTTATCACCAGCTACATTATTATTATTCTCCAATTATTTTTGGAAAATCCAAAGCAAAGAAGACTATAAAAGAGCTTTATGAGACTGTTGAGCCAAATCAGTATTCCAGAAACAAATCAATGCTTCCAAGAGTTCTGAATACAATTATAGGCAAACAATAGTCCAATGTGTCTGGTAATCTCCCTCCAAACCATTATTGCATAGATTAAAAGATTACAGATATTCCTCTCCGCTCCTCAATATTAATAGTGATATAAAGCACATTTAATAAACCCAAACTGCCACAGCCCTAAGTTGGATTATGGGTCTGGTTCTTCATAAACTGACATGTACATGCAGACTCAGTTTAATAATATACAATCTCAGGTCAATCAAAATCTACCCTCACCAGCTCTCTATTTATTATCGCTTTTGCCACAACCTGCACCCAATCAGATGCTGTCCTAAAACTCTCTTGGCTGGCAGCTGCACAAAAATCTGCACAGCATCAGCATAACAAGTGACAGGTCTCCCCATCAATTACAACTCTGAGGGAAAGACGGCTTCGGTGGGGACATAACCCCACAGTCACACACCACCTTAGTTTCTGACGGACCATCAGATCAGAAAGGAAGCTGTCATCAATGGAGAAAAGGAACCCAGCTCCTCATTAGCCAGGGTTTTCTTTTCTTTCTTTCTTTCTTTTTTTTTTTTCCAACATACATCAAGGAATAATCATGGGCCAACTCAACTCTGACAGCTCCGTATGTAAATGGCATTTAAATGCAGGCAAACAGCTCACAAACAAAGGCTGCAGCAAGGGTGCTGTTCACAGACCCACTCAGACCTAGCGTCCACGCTGCAGGTCTCTAGGTTTTTAGCTCCCCCAGAATGACCAGAAACATCATGATGAACACAAAGATGTTATTACGAGCTATGTGTACCCTGCCGGGGTCCACAGGCAGGTTCTCCTGTAGGAATGGAGGATCACTTGCCTCCTGGACCACCCACCTCCCCAGACTCTTCCTCCAGCCAGGCCAGACTCTCACAGCCTTTTGTCTCACGGCTCCACCTCTGCTCAGATGCTCTGCCCCTTTGCAGCTCATAAATCAAATTGAACGTTCTGTCAGGCCCACCTCCAGGCCTACTTCCACCTCAAAGTCCACCTCACTTACCAGCCTAAAGGAACCCACTCGTCTCCAATCTCCTGTGACACTCACAAGGAACATGGCACACCAAAGCAACAGCATCTCTTTTGTCCTGGGAAGTCCTCCAATTGTTAAATACAGGCCTGATTTCCCCAAATGACCACCAGGTTCCCTCAGCCAGACACACTCTATTTCTCCCTCCTCCCTCACACAGGATGTACACAAAATCCCCATAAGACCTGGTACATGAAATACTGCCTTCAGCAAGGAATGCATAAAACAGGACGTTACCACTGGAGAGTAAAGCTCCTAGACAGCTGGGTTCTGGGCAATTAAAGTATAAATGTTCCTTCCCCTAAGCTTCCCAGCACCCTTAGCATACCGCAGTTCTCAACATAGCACACAATTTTTGATTTTCTGGTGTCATGTTTGCTTCTCATATCAGAATTAGTGATTCTCAATAGCACAGCTACATCCTATGTTGTCTCCCTAGTGAGGGCAGATCAGAGTGAGCTCATGATGGTGGTGGTGGTCGTAGTGGTGGTGGTGAAGAGGAGGAGGAGGAGGAGGAGGAGGAGGAGGAGGAGGAGGAGGAATGGCAAACACTATTTACAATGTACAAAGCACTTCACAACAGCCTTACTAGAAAGGTGCTATTACTATCATCATTTAACTGATGAGGGAACTGAGACTCCAGGTTACCTGAGGTCACAAAGCCATCTGCCTTCAAAGCCCACGTCAACCAAATATCTCCTGAACAGATGAGAAATGACACACTTTGAACACGAAAGTAACCGCAGTATGAAGAAGCAGTAGATTTGGACGAAGATTCCTGGCCTAGAACCTTGGCTCTGTCACTTGCTGGATAGGACACCATAGCTGATGCATAACCTCTGTGGCCCTCGTTTTCTTTATCTACAAAATGAATGGGGCTAATAAAACCTATCCTGTAATTCTGAAGTGAAGAGCAAATACCAGTGAAAGCTCTCGGCAAACTGTAAAGCACTCCACAATTATCTGTCGACTCGGTCAAAAGTGAGCCCTTCATAAAGATCCAAGGTTAGTACCACATGACTCCTGACAGTAGACAGAATGGAGCAAAAGGGCACAGTGACGGCAGCTGGGAGTGTCGTGCACCAGAGCCTAAGAGCACACCGACAACATGGAGAAGCTACTTGCATGAAGTTGACCTTCATTTCCAGCACTCAATCTACACTACTCAAGTTTCAGCTCTATCCACACCAAAAAATCTGGTCTTAGCCAGAATAACTGAGTTTAACAATTAAAGGAAAGTACTAACCCCAAACTGGTTTAATCTGATAATATTCTCCTAACACGTCTGGGGGCACAGGGGCAGAATGAGAGAAAATGTTTTAATTTCCAGTGGCTGACAGAATGATCCAAATTCTACTAAAATTAGTGGAAGTAAAATGAATTAATAGAGGTTAAAGTACCTGTCACCATGCCTAAAACATAGATGACCAAAAAATGTTTCTTTCCTCCCTTTTAATGATCACCAGGAAATAAAGCTTTGAGATGTCAGAATGATCCACAACACCCATCTCCCAAGGAGAAAGCTCGCCTCCACAGTTAACAGCTTCTCTCAGAAACTGACACCTCTCTACACTCAAACCCAGGCATCATTACCAGCCTTTGTAGTGCTTGGATTTCAGAGGCAAAAGGCTTGGCCCATCTTTTCACTAGGAAACTGTGCAGCAGATAGCATGACCTCTCTTGGCTAGTTTCAGACTGACAGTACCCAAGCCCAAACACAAATTACTGCCTCCAACAGGAAGTCATTTACTGATAGGGGCCTCTTAGGGTAAATAGTGTGAAAAATAGTCAAGAATGGCTCTGTTGTCTTTCACCATTTATACATAGAACATATGCACAGCTGAAATGTGGAGGTCATTATGCCAAGTTCCACTTAAGTATTAAAAAAAAAAAAAAAGACTGTAAAGAAGTCTAGAGAAGATGAGAAACAGAGCAGACCATTTCCTCCAACACATTAAAAACCACTTGTCTCGACCTTGTTTCTTTCCAACGAAAAGATCTATCACCCAAAGATGACTTTCAGATTGGTGCTTTCAAATACGTCCATCCTTTGAACTTGACAACTTTCTCCCTTATCAAACTCCCTCTTAAGGATGTATTATCACGTCCACAGGAGAAAACTCCCCAATTTCAGTAAAAACAGGTATGTTAGACTATGTGCAAGATGCAGGGTAAAAGGCAATAGACCTATTCCATTTCAGAAAACATCCATTTTCTATCTACAGAGGAAGGCAAATCATCTATACAGATGTGACACAGAAGTCTTAGATGCCTTATCACATCCTGGCATATCACGTGATTGTTTTATAAAGACAGCAGCTTAAAACCATGTCACGAGACTAGCTGTAAATGTCTTTATGGCAAAGCGAGGGTAATCTGCAACTGAGGTATCACTGTTTAAAAAAATAAATTTTAACTGAAAAATAATTGGCTTCTCTCTCCATCTCCAAAAAGGGACCTAGCTCAATAAAAGAATGCCTATTATTCTTGAAGAAAGGAACTGCTGCCTTTCATTAAGATGCCATGAATGCTTTTCCTGTTGGCCACAACACTGTCAAGGGCGGCACATTCTTGGCAGACCCTGCAGCATAAAGAGGGCAGCCCCTCCTCTGCAAGCACCAGCCCCCAGACATCTCCAGAGTGCACGCTCCACTCCCCCCATGCCGCCGGGCACACACTGTGCACACACAAAGTTTTTGCAGATTTTTCCAAGTGCCAATTGAGCCCCCAAGTGCACATTCACTGTGCGGGCTGAAAGCAGGGCTGTAGGTGACAAAGGGAACACGGCTCCTATTCTTTGGAGTCCTATTCAGTACACTGGGTTAGAGAGGCTCCAGACTGTGCGGGGCTCTCTGCCTCAGAGGCCCTCACCCGGGTGGCCTAGCTGGGAGCTGGCCACTCACTGGTACAGCGGGAGCGTTCCACATAATGGGTGCACGTCACACAGACACCCTGCCAGCCACACACTTTACTCTCCGGCCTAGCCCAACCCTGTCCTCAAAGCACTCTTGTGAATACAGCTTCCATCCTTTGCAGACAATATATCTTCTTTCCCTCACTTTCTCACTCCGAACTGCCTGAGCAGAAACCCAGGAGAAGTAGCTGGCAGGGGCAGGAACATCACCATTTCCTATAAGGAACTTAGGAAAACAAATGACGTGGTTCAGCTTTTCACAACATTTGTATAGTATTTACAAGGTAGACCAGTGGGGCTTCAAATGTATGGTGCCAAGAAAATGTTAAAGCAACAAAAAGTACGACTCCCTAAAACTGCAGAATCTTTAAAACCAGAAATTTACAATGGGTTTTTCTTGGCAAGGAGAGCCTCAATGGAATAATGGTGAAATTGTACTTACTCTGAGGATGTAAATGGAAATACCACACTTGCTGGCACAGCCCAAAGTCTCAATTGCCTGGACTCAATTGCCATTTTCATAAATGCAGTCCCTGTTGAACCACAAGCAGGACTGTGAACCGCCCCGAGCCCAGCTGCTGACTTGTCCCTTTTTCTGTTTACCAAAATCCCTACGTGCCCACAGAGCTGCCCCAGCTGACACCTTGAGTTTCAGCAGTGTCTAAGTCTGATAATTAAAAGCAGGAAGGCCTGGACATTTATTCAGACCTAGCATATGTCAAGCACAAGGCTAGGTGCTTTAAATATATTCACAGCTACTCACAGGTACATGAGAATTACATACCATTTTTAGACACTCCCCCTGCCCCATGTAACATGCCTCCACAACTGGAAAGTAGAATGTGTAAGAATAAGTAATTAGGAAGCCTCTAACATGTTCACCTGACACAATGCCAGGTCCCTTACAAACATTATCTGACTTACTCTTCATAATAATCCCACACAGTAGGCATAGTCTCATTCATCTAGTAGGGAAAGGTAAATAATTTTCCCAAGGTGGAACACCTTCCAAATGGAGAAGGATGGGTCAATCCAGCCTGACCAGACATCTGACGCCTGAGCCACCATCCCTGCAGACCACACTCTCCCTCCAAGTCTGCCAGACTCACTGGCCAGTGCTTTCTCATGCTTTCTAATGATGTCCTAAGTGCATGCCATATGGCAGCCATTGTTCTAGCATCAGAGACACAGGTGAACAGGACCTCCCCAAAAAGGTGACACATAGCAGAGGGCATGAGCCACATGGACATCTGGGAATGTTCCAACAGAATGTTGCAAGCTAAGAGAACAATAATGCAAATTCTCTGAGAATGAGAATGCTTGGCTTGTTTTAAGAACAGCAAGCAAGCTCAAGGGTCCGAGAGGATTAATGGAGGGGACAGCAGGAGACGAGCTGGGAGGCTCCAGACCATGCAGTATCATGGAGGCCACAGTAACTACAGCGTCTGAATTGCATTCTTAGTGGAATGGGAGACTAGCTGGAGGACTCTGAACTGAGAAGTGATATGATCTCAAGTTCATGTTAAAAGGGCCACTCTGACTGCTTGAAGAACACTCTGCAGAGATCAGCTGGGAGGCCACGGAGGCAATCCAGGTGAAAGATGATGGCAGTGGAGGTGAGAAGTGTCTGGGCTCTGTTCAGTCTGGTTTTAGCACTCTGTGGCTGACAAAATCATTCCTACTCCACCCTCAAAAGAACCTGGATCCAGAACCACAGAGTTAAAAAGAACCAAGGAAACATTCAGACGGCATCCATAAATGAAATCCAGTTGAAAGTTGGAGCCCATAGAAATAGACTCACTGACGGCATCCTTGAGCCAATGGAGATCCAGCGCTTAGAAAGATATAAAATGTTGAAACAAAGCATGGCAAATGGATAAATTTTACAGCACCACCTTCCGGGTGACCCTCTTTGCCCTCCAGGTACTCTCACCATCTTTGACAACCCTAATACCCAAATTTATCATGCAATTCAATCCATACAGCATCAGGTTTGGAAAAAGCTGGGAGGAACCTGTGTGTCTGTGCTGAACAAAAAAATGGAGCCCCCTTCTCCCACCTTGCCAAGTATAAGAAGGGTTTTTAAGCCTAATACCACTTGTTCTATGCTGGTATGTTTTGGTTTGTGTTTTTGTTTTTTGTTTTTTTTTCCAGAAACACCTTAATTATCATGCTGGAGGGTTGGGGAAAGATGGCTTTTATGTGGTTTTATCTCCCAAACACAGTATTGTCATGGGTTTATTTATTTGTGTTTTTACAGTAACATGATGCTCTCCTGTAATTGAGACTATTATGGAGAGCGCTGGCATGTGTTTTCCACAAGATTAAAGGCAATTTCTGTTTTCAAAGCCAGTACTGCTTCTTGGAAAACTCCTTTCCTATGCTAAACTAAATCCACTAAGCCAAAATTCTACACTCACCTCGTCTGCATTACAGCATTGCAAACAGGACTAGGAAAGACAATTTCATTCATGCATTGATTCAAGCAGTATTCGCTAAACCCCTACTGCACCAGGCGCTGTGGGGGTGGGAAAATACAGCATAAAATGAAACAACAGTCTTTGCCCTCCAGGGGCTCTGAATCCAGAGGGGAAAACACATAGAAATGACTATGCTACAAGGCAGACTGTGATAAGAGCTATAATACGAGTAAAACAACATACATTGGGAGAACAGAGAATGAAAGACTGATCCCACCTGATGGGGAGGGGTGGTTGTGGGAAAGGCTATAACGTGCATAGGACCTTCAAGTCCCATAGGCCTGGGAAAGGTATTAAGATAGCAGGAACAGCAGGGCCACAGGCACAGGAGAGAGAAAAGGTAAGGCAATAAGTAACTGAAAAAATCACCAGAAGGGCTTTGAGTCTGAGTAAGGGGAGCTTAGAGGTATACCGGGGTACAAATAAGATCAGAAAGGGGAAGGCTTGGAGCCAGTCTGTGATGGCCCCTCCTTGACTGAAGACTTTGGGTTCGGATATTCAGAGGACACCAGGGAACCATTTCAGGTGCCCAAGTAAGAAAACACAGGGCTATTACGTGTCAATTACATGACAGACACATGTTAGGTATCCACAGGTGCCTCTTACACCTCACAGTGATGCAAGAGGGTGGCTAATATGAGTCCCAGATCACAGATGGGAAAACTGGGTATTAGGTCAAGTTTTAATCTGTTCTAGAGTTCAATCCATTCTTCCCAAATCCATGAGTCCATGCTTAAATATTCTTCCCATGAGGCCTGTAAGATTTCTTTTATGGAAATAACTCACAGTGCGGAGAGTGGTGAGGAGTGAAAACACTAGCCAGAGAACTACTTGAGCTATTCTCAGATAAGAGATGCAGAAGGTGTGAGGGAAAGAGGACGTGTGACTCTCTCTAACCTGTGCGCCACCTCCATCTCTGGGGGATATATGTACGCTTCGGCATCAATTATATGTAAATATAAAAATCTTGCTTTGAGAGATGTTTTTTTAAACATGCTCTGAGTTTTGGGATTGACAGCATAATACTGTCACCTTATTTCAGAGTATGCTGTCTGGTCCTCAAAAAGTTACCTAAGTTAACTCTAGACAAACCTATTTTACAAGTGAACTAATAACAGAGGCTCAGAAAGCAGTGACGTGACCAAGGTCAGGTTGTCAGTTTCTTCTGAATCTCAGACCACAGCCATTTTTCCCTGTAACCGCATTCCCCCCCATCCCCCGCCAAGGAAGGATGCTACTAGTCATGTTCTAATAGAGGAGAAATCAAATGCAAACACAAAACCTTTTTATTTTTTTTTAATTTTTTAATGTTTATTTATTTTTGAGAGCGAGAGAGAGAGAGCACGAGCACGGGTGGGGCAGAGAGAGAGAGAGGGACACACAGAATCTGAAGCAGGCTCCAGGCTCTGAGCTGTCAGCACAGAGCCCAATGCGGGGCTTGAACTCACAAACTGTGAGATCATGACCTGAGGCGAAGTCGGATGCCTAACCGACTGAGCCACCCAGGCGCCCCAAACACAAAACCTTTTTAAAGGTAACCCCCACCTTCTTCCTCTATGTCTCTCAAAACTCTTCTTCATCTTCATCAATGCCATTCTTACGACAACTCACTCTGAGTGACAGCTTCTTGTGATTAGTCCTCTCAAAGAGACTAGGGCTCAGGGAGGAAAGAATCTCTCCTTTACTCAACAGCTACTATGTGCCAGGGGCTTTCCATACATCGTTAATAACTGTAACAGTAATAGCTAGTCAGTCCTAATTACGGGCCAGGCACTGCACTAAGCATTTGAAATTTTATCACAGTTAATCTTCATAAGAATCATGTGAGGCTAGTAGTTTCTTTTTGCAGATAAGAAAACTGAGGCTTGGAAATGTCCAGTAATTTGCCCAAGAGGACACAATTAGCAAGTCATAGAACTGAGGCATGAATCAAAGCCTACTGTGTTCTGATGCCAGTGCCCTCACCCACTCTTCTGTGGCATCAGAGAGGCCAGCATGCTGGGGGCATGCGGTGTGGGGAATGTGTGAAGCAGCAGCCAAAGGGAAGCAGAGTCAGGCAGGGATCAGATTATGATTCACCTCTTCAGTCATGCTGGGGAGTGCAGACTTTATCTGGACGCTGATCATCAACCTGAGCATTTTAAGTAGGTTAGTGACCTGGTCAAGTTTGTATATTTTAGGAAAATCCACTCTGTTTTCAATGTACAGAATTGATTTTATTGGGGCCAGGGCAAGCCTGAAGACAGAGGGGTTAGGAGGCTTTGCATGACTCTAAGAAATAGCTGATGAGGGCCATGTGAACCACCGCGCCTCCTAGGTGTTCAATAAATATTTGTTAATTGCGGTATTGATTGGTTACAAGCAGAACAATCTGTTGTACCTATGGGGGCATGTCAGCTCTGTCATATGGCTGTTCCAGTGTGTGGTCACAGACTCTGGGTGCAATGTTCTCTCACAGAGAAAAGGCGTCTATCACTGCCAGTGTTGTGTGACTTCCTCTCTGGGGTTTCCATCCCCTAATTGCGTACTTCTGCTAATTGAGGAATTCCTGATGAAATGTGAGACCCAGGCTGGGAGCATCTGTATATATCTGCCTTCTCTCTTCAGGGCAGGGAGGGAAGTAGGTGGGTAGTTGGTGCCTTGATCTGAAGAGGAGTTATGTACTTCCATGATGTGCACCCTCCACGCTGAAATAACCAACTGCATTCCTTGGAATCAAGTATTCTGAGGATTAAGACCTAATGTTGATGGGAAGGCAAGAGAGTGCTGGCTCTGATGGAGAAGGGGAGGGGGCCTGACTGCCCAGCAAGGAGTGATGTCGAAGTCAGAGGGGTTCCAGAGCCCCCTGACTGTTCTCTGCAAGCTCCTGGTTTCATATCCCTCATCTCTCCTGACAGAAAGCACACAGGTGCAGAAGCCAACCAGCCACACAGGATCATCAGACATTGCCCAGCTCACCCTTGATCTGGAGACAAAAACCTCAGGATATCCTTTCACCTTGCCCTGCCAGCCAGGTACTTAATTTCTTCCTAACTGTGAGCTTAAGTTCCTTTTTTGGCTATCTGTATAACTGAGGTCTAACTATATAGCTGCTCAGACTCCATAGGCTAAATCAGAGTGGGGCTCACGTGGCCAGATGAGCACCAAGAGCTAAGGGGCCAACCAGATAAAGTGAAACCTATGGAAACAGTTTACCGTATTTTCTAGTTAGCACCTGATTTAGTGCCTAAGCATAAACCTTAAATATTTAGAACACTAAATATGTGAAAAGCAGTTCTGGTTTCTTAAATAAACCGGGAGAGTGCATTATAGTATTCATTTACTTCCAGATTGAATCATTCAGCAAATATCACCTGAACACCCAGTGATTCTCTATTTTAAGTGTGTGTAGAAATTATCTGGGGGAATGTGTTAAAATGCAAATTACCACACCCAGAGAGTCTGACTTAGTAGGTGTAGAGTCAGGCCGAGTATGGTGATTAAACTATGTCCACAAATCCTTTAATTCTCCTCCCTTCCATGGTGAAGCCTGATTCTCCTCCCCTTGAGTGCATGCTGTTCTTAGTGACTCACTTCTGATTAATAGAATGTGGCAGACGTGACAGTTTCCACTTGCAAGATTAGATCATTTGTCTCTCTTTTAAATCATTCACTCTGGGGAAACCAGAGGTCATGTCAAGAAGTCCCTTTGGAGGTCCATGTGGTGAGAAACCAAGGCCTCCTGCCAAGAGCCAAGTGTGAGTGCCATCTTGGAAGTGGATGCTACAGCCCTAGTCAACCATTCATATGACAGCAGGCCCAGCCAACACCTTTACCTCAATCTCGTGAAAGAACCTGAGCAAGAACCTCCCAGGAGTTCCCGACCCATAGAAACCATGAGATAATTAGTAAATGTTTGCTGTTTTAAGCAGAGAAATTTGAGGGTTATTTGTTACATACCCATACATAACTAATATACCTAGAAATCAGCATTTTAAATCTCAATCTTGGTGATTTACAACAAAAAAATACCCACAGTGACAGAGTCCAGATGTTTCCAATTTTAAGTGAACTTTGTCAAAAGGAAGAAAACTACTAAAAACAAAATAGATCGCGTTCATCTTATTTGAGCTCATTGGACTCAGGACTCACTTCATTTCCATGATACCCCTGTGCAACCACTACCCCATTTAAGCTTTATGGAGACAACATGAAGTCCACGAAACTAAACATTACAGAGCAAGTTGGTCCATCACTTGTAATAAATATTTTAAATTTCCAGCGAAAATTTACACTCAGTGGTATAATAATATTGCATGGTAAATATTTCCTGATTTTAAAAGCAAAATTTAATTTTACATTCAGTATAATATTATACAAATATTTGTTTTCAAATGCAAAATTTAGGGGCACCTGGGTGGCTCAGTCGGTTAAGCGTCCGACTTCGGCTCAGGTCACGATCTCGCGGTATGTGGGTTCGAGCCCCGCGTCAGGCTCTGTGCTGACTGCTCAGAGCCTGGAGCCTGTTTCAGATTCTGTGTCTTCCTCTCTCTCTGACCCTCCCCCATTCATGCTCTGTCTCTCTCTGTCTCAAAAATAAATAAACGTTAAAAAAAAAAATTTAAATGCAAAATTTCCAGATTTGAAGTGCAACAGAGATTTCTCATCCAGGGACCAAATATGATGAAGGGTCTGATAAACAAACACATTTATTGTAGTAAAAAGCTATAACCTATGATAATTCTTAAGGAAGCAAAAGCCTATGGATGAGTACAGCAGAGCATGACAACTAAAGACAAGGGCTCTGCAATGAAAATGCTTGGGTTTAAATCCCATTTAAGAGCCCTGTGACCTTGTGCAGATTGCTTAACCACTTTCTCTGTGCCTCAGTTTCCTCAACTGAATGAAGGCAACTAAATGAAGATAACAAACCTAGCTCATAAGAATGTGTAAGGAGTTACGATTCAACACATGAAAAGCCCTCAGAACAATACTTCGTACGTGGAAGCACTCAATAAATATAAGCTATCATTATATTCCATATCATCTCCTAAACCTTTGAATGGATATCCTAAGAAGAAGCAAAAGTTTTGATTTTGTCCTTTCTTGCCTTTCTTCTGTGGCTCTGAAGCTGGTGAAAGACCTTGGTGGGATTCGGTCAGAAAAAAGAAAAGTATCTGTCCCTGCGATCATCCAATATTAACTTAGTGCTCACCGGGGGCATCGCATCTACATTTCCTAAGGGAAGTAAGACTTGGCTCTGCCTCCTACACTTGTCCCAGGAGGAGAAAGTTCATTGCTACTGCAATTTTTAGGATGATTCCCAACTTGAGGTGAACTGCTCTACGTTGCTTGGTTCCTTCTCTACACAGGTTTGCAAAAACCTTGCAGAAGAATTTTCATCTTCTCTGTGTCTTTTTCATAGCCTTTTCCCCTACAGATGGTCCAGTCCACATACTGCTTGGTGTTCTCTTAGAGCTGTACTCTAGTCTTGCACCACCCTACTGTGAGCATTTGCCTCAGAATATGAAGTGTCTCTCACTCCTCATTGGAGTTTTTTTTTTCTTCTGGGCAATCAACACAAGGAAAGTCTGCTTTTTCATCTATTTTTCCCCTTGTTCTGATCCCCCACCAGGGTAGTCTGTCCAAAGTAAATACAGTTCTCACAAGGAAATTTCTGGGTAGGGAGCATAGGTGAAGTATGTTCTTAAAAATGCCAACATTGAGGGGTGCCTGGGTGGCCCAGTTAGTTAAGCTCCCAACTTTGATCTCAGCTTAGGTTCCTGAGTTCTAGCCCTGCATTTGGCTCTGTGCTAATGGGGCAGAGCCTGCTCTGGATTCTGTCTCTCCTTCTTCCTGCCCCTCACCTGCTTGTGCTCTCTCTCTCTCTCTCTCTCTCTCCAAATAAACTTTTTTAAAAATGCCAACATTGAGCAAAACACTTATACAAAAAAAGCTGTTGAGTTTTGAAAGTTTTGCTACGTAAGCTCACTGTATCTGCAGGTTTATCTACCTGTTACCAAGGCTGCTACCTAAGTCTCCACAGGGCCCTGGGCTAAGGCTATGAACGGTCCACACTGGGACACAGTCACAGCCCATCCTGACTTCAGCCTTCTGTATCTGACAATCAACTGCACCAAGAAAGAGTTCAAGGGAGACATTGTTTACCCCTTCATATAAAAGTTAAGATATCAGGGATGCCTAAGTGGCTCAGTCAGTTAAGCATCCAATTTTTTATTTCAGCTCAGGTCATGATCTCACAGTTTGTGGGTTCGAGCCCCACATCAGGCTCTGCACTGGCAGTGTAGAGTGTGCTTGGAATTCTCTCTCTCCCTCTCTCTGCCTGTCCCCCACTTGCACTCTCTTTCTCAAAATAAATAAATGAACTTAAAAATATATATATATCAACTGCAGCAAGCTCAAGAGACTAAACAGAAAGCAACTCCTGTCTGTGCAGCAATTTTTTGTTTTTAGTGCTTATATTTGAGAGACAGAGAGAGAGAGAGAGAGAGAGAGAGAGAGAGCGAGTGAGCTCAGCTGGGGAGGGGCAGAGAAAGAGGGAGAAAGAGGGGGACAGAGGATCCAAAGCAGGCTCTGCGTTGTCAGCACAGAGCCTGATGTGGAACTTGAACTCATGAGCCATGAGATCACAACGTGAGCCGAAGTCAGATGCTTAACCAACTGGGCCACCCGGGCGCCCCATGTACAGTGATTCTCAAACTTGAGTGTGTATCACAATCTTGAGAAGGCTTACAAAGTCAAAGACTCCTGGCTTTCTCCCACCCCCAAAGATTTTGGATACAGGAAGTCAAGACTGGGCCTTTAAATTTGCATTTCAAGGGGCGCCTAGGTGGCTCAGTGGGCTGAGCTTCGGACTTCCCCTTAGGTCAAGATCTCACAGTCCGTGAGTTTGAGCCCCGCCTTGGGCTCTGTGCTGACAGCTCAGAGCCTGGAACCTGCCTCAGATTCTGTGTCTCCCTCTCTCTCTACCCCTCCCCCACTCGTGCCATGTCTCTCTCTCTCTCTCAAAAATAAATAAACATTAAAAAAATTTTTTTTTACTTTGCATTTCGAACGTGTTCCCATGTGAAGAGCAACGACATTATTGGTCTGAGGGCCACACTTTGAGAACCATAAATCTGTGGTAAAGAGGTGGAACCCAGAAATGCTCCAACTTGAGATGTGAGCAATGTGATGACAAAAGCTGCACAATTCTTGAAAACAACCTGGGTGTGTTACTACCCATGTAACTGTGAGCCCATGATCCCGTATTCTGGCTCTCAGCAAGGAATAAAACTAATAAGTCAGAAGAATGATAAAGCAAAGTCTGGGTTAATAAGTTTATATGATTTTTTTTTTAATTTTAACATTTATTTACTTTTGAGAGACCAGAGAGAGACGGATTGTGAGTGGGGGAGGGGCAGATAGAGAAGAAGACACAGAATCTGAAGGAGGCTCCAGGCTCTGAACTGTCAGCACAGAGCCCGACGCGGGGCTCAAACCCACGAACCGTGAGATCATGACCTGAGGTGAGGTCTGAAGCTTAACCGACTGAGCCACCACCCAGACACCCCAAGTTTGTATGATTTTATTCTTCATCAAAGGCATTATAGATCTATCACAGCAAGTCTTTAGTGACTCTTGGAGTGTAGGGACAAAGGTGACCCTTCAAATCCACCCTACACTCAGTATACTAGAGCCACACAGGGAACCAAGTGAAGTAATTCTCTGACATGCTATAGAGGCCAATAATGAGCTCTAATTCAACATCAAGGGTACAGGAAGTTTCACACAATGGGGACTAAAAGCTTGGACTCCCCACGGTGGACAGCTGCAATACCACTATAGTTTGTGAAAATCCAACTAGAGTAAACTAGAGGGGTGTGCTCCATACATCAGCAACAGTCCCAACTTCCCCCCTCCTATTACCCTGTTTAGTATGGTATCACTGGAAAACAAAATTTAAAGAGCTCCGGAAAATGTCAACAAGCCCCAAAGAGAAGAGTGTGTGCCTCTGTGTTAGAGTCCTTCCCAGAGACACCTGTGAACTGTTGAGTTTAATTAGCTTACAACTGGTACTGACTATGCATGGGAAGATGGGGTTATTTTTTTTATTATAAGTCTTTGGGTTGGGGCATCTGGGTGGCTCAGTCAGTTAACCATTCGACTTTTGATTTTGGCTCAGGTCATGATCTCACAGTTTATGGGATCGAGCCCTGAGTCTGGCTCTGATAGTGCAGAGACTGCTTGGGATTCTCTCTCTCCCTTTCTCTCTGCCCCTCCCTGACTCACACGCATGTGCACTCGTGCTCTTTCTCTCAAAATAAATAAATAAACTTAAAAAAAAAAAAGTCTTTCAGTTGTATTTCTGTAACTATCAACAACTAGAGGGACTTTTATTTGGCGGGCAAAGGAAACAGACATGGACCAGGATGGGAGAGGTTTCCAGAAACGCAAAGTCATGATAAGGAAGCAAACCCAGTGAGCGGTGGTATACTGGTAGGGACCGGGAGCTCCCGGATGGCCTGCTTACAGTCACATGCACAACCTCCAGAGGGCCACCACACGTGACAAGTAGCAGCACTTATTCAAGTGTTATCCCCGACTGGTGCCATTCAGAGTAGACTGCCAAAGAGAAAACAGTACACGGTACATACATCAGCAGTTTCAACAACAGGACAGTATTCCAAGCAAAGCAATTCCTAAGGACAGTCATGAAATGTGGCCATTTATAATTCTGCTGAGACACAGATCTGATTACTGCCTGTTGTAGGAGGAGCAAGAAACTGCCCAGTCCTGCACCCACAACTGAACTTCGTTCTGCCATTCGCTTTTAGTAGGCAGGCATACAGTAACTGTCTTGGAATGAGCAACTATTTGAGTGACCAGAAATGACCATCAAAAAAAAAAAAATGTCAATGAAATTTGAAAGGGCGATTAATTTACAATGTTTATGGCATGAACAGTCAACAGACGATTCTCTGAAGAACTGTCAATCTGCAGACAACCAGTATACAAAGATCATTGCATTGGACTATTTAAGAATTCACAAAGGATTTATCCTTAAGTAACTATGCTATTCCCTTGGGCCCTCCAGCGGCATATCCAGGCCAAGTCCCAAGGAGAGTAGATACAGACTATAATCCAGAAAAAGAGAACACTGGAAAAATAAGATACTGGCTCATTCACCCAGAAGAGACAAGCACTTTGGCCAGCAGCGATCAGTGATGTATGCTATAGCACACCCAGTATGAGCTAGCACTGTAAGGTTCAGAAAGAAAATGCAAGTTCCTCTCTAGTTGGAGAGATAAGACGGCTGCACAAAATAAGCAGTAATATAAGATAAAATTTCATTAAGTAATGAAATGAGTTCACAGGCAGTGTTACAGGAGAACAGATAAGGAAACCATCAAGGGGGACAGAAGTAGACAGAAAAGCCCTAGCATTATCAGCCAAAATAAGTTATTAGGTCCCCATGCAGGGGACAGGGTGATAAGACCTGTATAAACTAGTTAAACAAGAAATATACCCTGCCCTCAAGGAATACAAGCACTGAGAGAGGTGGTTCCACCACGGTCTACAGTTTAGAGGGTAAGTACAGATAACAGAGCACAAATTCTGACCCATGAAAGAGGAAAGAAAGGTTTCTGTAGGGCCTTTTCCATCAAACTAACTTTGTAAGAAGAAATAAATGCAATACCCTTAACATAAGTATTCAGGCTAAGGATTTAGCCAGAGCAAATGTCCAAAGACAGGAAACATTTACAGATTCTAATAAAACACGACACTTTGATCCCAACCTGCTGCTGCTGGTCATGTAATAAACATGAAGGATAACGAGTACATTCCAAAAGCCAAGCACACATCCTACTTCATGGCCTCCACACCTCATATCTTGCAGATACCCACCCTGCTCACTTCTGCAACCCATGTCGGTCGGTTACTGAAGTGTTGTCTTCTCGGTGCCTCCTTTCCTGGCCACTGAATCTAAAATTGTGCTCCCCATCACCTCCAACACACACACTGCAGCACTTTGTGTGTCCCCTTCTCCTCTTTCATTTTCCTCCATGGCATCCACCAGCTTCTAACACTCTAGATATTCTAGTCATTGATCTTTCTTATTGACTATGTCTACCACTAGAATGCATGTTCCCTCGGGTAAGATATTATTGTGTTTTTGTTCACTGTGAGTCCTGAGCATCTAGAACAGTGCCTGGCACATATCATACAAAAAAAAAAAAGTTAAGTGAATAAATGAATAAATGAATGAGTGCATGATGCATGTTTGAATTGACACCTTTGAGGTTTTTCAGACTGTGTATAATGTAGTATATACTTTATTGCATAGTAATGTCATCAATTTTATATATTTTATAGTATATAGATAAGTCCATCAAGGACTTACCACAGAAAATTTTTCCCAGCACTAGGCATCAACAGGCACATAAAAGCTTTTGCTCTTAAGTTCCATTTCTGTTCTGTTTATTTTTAATCATTCTTTCTCACAGAACCCAGCAGTTAACCCTAGCAATGTCAATTACCACCACTGGAATTGCCAAGTACATCCTTGCCAATCACCCCATTAATTGGCATATATTGTTTTCTTAGGTACTTAACTTTATCCAGGCACGAAATGTTTATTGATAACATACCATGCCCACACCTTATGCTTAGCGATGAGGAAACAGTGATGTGCAGGATGACCGAATTCTTGTGCTGGTAAAGCAGACAATTTGGGGGGATAATAATCAATATGTAAGGACCAAAAACTGAGATAAAAGTTATTCTGGAGGAAGTGAGGAGACCATGGAAACATGCAGTTTAGGAAGAGTAAAAGATGTGTCACTTACACATATTTCTGAATTAGCCAAGTAAAAAGGTGAAGAGGTTGGAAGAACTCCAAACAGATGAAATATGAACAAATGAGAAGCCTCAGAAACAAAAACACAGCTCCGCAGTAACAATGCAGGGAGGGGGCAGCAGATCTGTTTGTGGCTGGAGAGGTGGCCAGGGACCCCATTGGGTGGGGCCTTCTGAATCACGATACTTGAATCAATTCACATCAAGAGCCTCTATGCCCCACGGCCTGTGCCAGCTGCTACCAGGAGAGCAGAGCTGAATCAAACTCTGCCGGAATCCCTGACCTTTGGCACACTCACTGCCAGAAAGACTGAAAGACTGGGAATTAAGGCTGGTGGGGAAGTGAGCATTTTCTAAAAATACCAAACCAGAATAAGCATCTAGGCAAAGGCAGCTGCACAATCTCACCCCAGCAGTGTGCCCGATGCTAGGGAGATCTAACCAAATCTAAAGGCAGGAGAAGACACCAAGAGGAGGGGCGGCTTTGGAATTCTACACTAGAGATAGATGTGGTGATCCCAGACAGAATTATGGCTTCCTCACTCCCACGGGCTCAACTGCTCCCCTCACTTTCCCTGCTGCTCTGATTTCTATTCATTCAGCCTCAGTCCAGCTGCTGAATCTTAATTATCACATTTTCTCAAATGGTCTGCACTCTCGCTACCTACAGCTTTGAGTAGGAGCTTTCCTAAAGCTGATAGAGGAACAGATAACCCTGATACCCACAAGAGGACAGGGAGCATGCTGACCTGGAGTGAACAGTTAGAAACAAATGTCCTGTTACAAGTTTATGTGACTTACACTGATTGTACTTGACTGTTTCAGAGAGTACATGCTCAATAACCAGGATACTGAAATATCCTTTTAAACGCACATTTACAGATACATGAACTATTAAAAACAGTAACTTTTAAATGCATTTTGGTAAGTGTCTAATTCTTCATTATCTTTAGATCCTCAATAATATTTAGGTTTCTAATAAAAGGAAAAAAAAAAAGACTGAGGCACAACAGCAAATACCTGGAGTTACAAATCAAAAAACCACCTCAAAAACCTTCAAATTCTGAGAAATTCCATGTCTGATTATACAGTCTCTAGCCTCTCTCATTTACATCACATGAAAATTGCCAATGTGATTTTTCCAAGTATTAATTGGGTCTCTGTCAATTTAGTGGAGGGTAAGAAGGCTCGTGCTCAAGTACCTTCTAAGTACACGTGGTTCTTACAACTGGCTGGGCCTCAGGGGCACCAGGAGAAGTGGCTGAAAATGCAGACTCCCAGGTCCTACAAGGGGCACTGTCTCATTCAAGCACTGGTCTGGCTTGAGGTTCCAGAATTAGTATTTTTAACAAGAGCAACAGGCAATTCTAAAGCTAGCAATCTAAATTCTAAACGCGCCATGATCTGGGATCAATAGTCTTCAAAACAAGTTCACACTCCAGGGAAAGTATAAATTGATCCACTGGGGTACAGGGGGGGGACACAATTAGATCTTCTATTTTTAGTTATTTCTCATATCATCTTTATGAAATCTCTAATATATATATATTTATATGTAAAACTTACATACACATAATAACAATCTATCAATACAGTATGTAAATATATTGGCACTGCATGATCACATTCTTCTTACAAGAAGGAATACATAATAAAAAATTAAAAAGAAAAAAATCTGAAGGCCACAAGACCACTTTTGCCCAGAACTACAACTGAATACTTCAGTACCCCAGGGGAAATGGAAGGCAGGCAAAGGTGAGGAGTGAAGATTCAGCAACACACCATTTAAAAAACACCCGAAAGGGAAAGGCAAATAGTAAGGTGAACTGAGCCCACATTATGCCCCGACCTTGGAGAAAATCAACTGGGACATCATCTATTTCGTATGTGAAATGAATGAAGAGGTGAAGCACGTGTTCTCTCAAGTCCCCCCAGCGCGAACACACCAGTTTCACAAAACGCTGATGGAGAGAGACCGCGTGCAGCAAAGAGGGATGGCACGCGTTACACCTGGCAAACGTGAGGTAGGGGGACAAAATCTAGAAAATGCCCATCATGCAGGCATTGAGCCCGTCACTAGAATCATAAAACATTAGAGCTGCAATCGCTTCAGGGCCCCCACATTTCACAGAGAGGGTAAATGACTCAGTGAAGACTGGATGTGTCCAAGGAGCCCCAGGCAAAGCTCGTGGCAAAGCCAAATCTCCTGATCCCCAGAGCATAACCCTGCCGCTATACCAGTCTCCTTCCTTCCTAAAATAAAGATTCTTTTTAAGATGCCAGAGGCCTAGCTTTCTGAAGATAAAAAATAAGGTCCGTTCATTGTTCTCAAATATGATTTATGTTTGTAACCTTTAAAAAGAGAAAAAAAATGTTTTGGGATTTGTTTTGCCTCCTTCTGTTTCTTTTTTTAAAACTTGAGGAGCTGGTGAAGACATAACCTTATACTGTAGGAAAGAAAATTTAAGAGCTTGTTAAATAAGGAAGCCTAGTAGCGATCACTGTGATTATCAGTGAGGCTGCCAAGAGCCCATTTGAGAGCTGAGGTCTTCTGGAACACCACAAATCCCCAGCTGCCTCAAGGTGCAGGCACTTCCTTTATCTCTGCAAGACTCTGGAGACAGGCAAGGTCAGTCTTCCTTCCTGCTTTGCTGCATATCTAAAACTCCCTTTAGTGTGAATTTAAAAGGACAAAAAAGAAAAGAAAGAGCTTCAGAGCTCTGCTGAGGGAACCACTGCCCTCTTACCAGGCGAGGAATGCTGAGTGGGCTGCACAACAGTCCAGGGTCAAATTCAGGATTTGCACCTAATCTCTGGCAGAAAGCAGCTCTTAGATCGAGGGAGTCTGACCCCATCCCTTGATGGGGGGGAGACAATTGCTGAACTTGTAAGAAGTCCCTCAAATGATCCTCAAGCATATGACATTTTGAGAACCATGGATTTCCAGACAAGAAGGCAGGGGCACCTGGGCTCCAGGAAACACTCCTCCCTGCCTCCCACCTCCAACCATCCCTGGGTAACAGAACATCTTCCTCAAAGAGGTTACATTCTGGGGGTGGAGGTGCGAGAACAGTATCCCAAAACTCAAAACTAGGGAGACTCCCTCCTTCAAAGTGGAGAGAGGGAGTAAAGTAAAATCACAGTAGGCAATGTGCACATGTGATTCCACGGCATCCTCTCAAAAATCCTCCACATTCAGATGGACTCGAGTTAATTCAAAATTTCCAGGGCAATCTGGACTCCAGCTAGGCTGAAGCAAGTTTTATCTCAGACATAAAGATTCTGATATCAGGGCAAATGAGAGCATATAGACATAATATCACACCATCAAAGAGAGGGGAAAAAAGTCAAATACACTTACTATTAAGGATTGATAGTCCTAATTATACATGAAGGCCGATCTCCAAAAAACGTTCTGCCAGGCAATACTTCATTATCCTTATTCATGTTACCACTGTATGACTAAAAATAATGGAACTGCCTTTCTTTCCAACTACCCCGCAAATCTGTCTGCACGATCCCTACAATTGTTCAATTTAGTGAGGTCTGGCCATGAATGTTTTTCTTCTTTCAGATCACACCACAAAAACGTCCATTTCTGGGAGAGACTACAGGAGCGTGCAGTCTCTTGCCTATTTTGAGCCTATTTTGAACTTCTGGTCCACTCCATCAACCTCCAGTTAGGTGACATCTTTTCACTGCATTGTCTCCTGGCTGCTGAAGACGAGATGTGAACAGGAATAGAAAACGTAAGGTGTCATTCCCCGGGAATCTGGAAAACATCCACAGCGGCTGTTCTCAGCCCACCCACAGAAACCTTGATAGTTAACGTCTGAAGGGCCCTCTCAAAGTAGTGTTGGAACATTTATAGCTCCATAAACTTACTGTTTAATCAAGGTAACTTTATGCATGAACCCAAGCTCCACAAAGTAATTAGGTGGAGAGGAGAACACGCAGGCATGCTTCAAGAGCTAATTGGGTGCTGTTTATAATGAGCCATGTAAAAGCACAGAACAGAAAAACCTACCTCTGTGTCCTGGCACTAGCCCCTCTGCCTCCTATGACCAGCAATGATATATATGTAACAAGCACCCCTCTGGTCAAGATGGAGATGGAGACGGAAAGCACTAATTCACCAATATTTTTGGTTCCAAATTAATTTCCCATCTCCTCTTCTTAAGCCAGGTAGAATCAACCTACAGAAGAAATATTCCGTCTTCAATTGTTAGTGTCTGTTTCTGTTGTCCCCACTCTCATTCATTTCCTTGTTTTATTGTGCCTTGGACCATTAAAATACCTCCTAACTGTTCTAATTCTGCAAAAGATTTATTTTTTCACAAAGCTGTAAAAATAACTTCCTGATGCACATCTTTCACCAAGGCCAAAACCTAAGGGACTTCTTACTGTCCACTGATCCTAAAACCTAGAATCAAGGCCCTCTACGATCCAGCAAGACCTCCCTTTCCAACCTTTGTTGCCCCTGATAAATTCTAAGATCACAAAACTGGAAGCTAATGGGCTGAATTTATTTGTCACTATATCTTCTTTGCAATAATAACAGCAACTGAAACAGAACAGCAGCAGACAACTTAGAACTTCCTATGCTCAAAACACTTCACATATGTTAATCTCTTAATCAATCACTCTGTGAGGTTGTTACCATTATCATCCCCACTTTAAAGAAGAAAGAAAATGAGATTAATAAAGTGGAGGGGCCACTACAGAGTCTGTACTCTCAACTACTATATTGCACAACCTTTTCCAAAGGGATAGAGATGGATGGATGGATGGATGGATGGATGGATGGATGGATGGGTACATGGGTGGAACTACTTTATGAACTACTTTAAGGTTTATGTTTGTGAATGCATAGTCTCCATGCTAGTAATGAAGAAAAGAAGCTCTCTCTTGAACTCTGCTGGTTTTTCTACCTGTAACAACAGGGACCGCCCCTTAGGCCACACAGCTGCACAAGCCCAAAGCACTTTTCAAAAGAGTCCTGCATGATTGAGTGGCTTTACCTTTATTGTTACTATCAAAATAGTGACATTAAAAAAAAAAAAAAACCCACAAGCACCAAACATACATATGAAAAGTGCCTAATAAGGAGAAGAGGCTTCGAGGAAGAAAGAATAAATGAAGTATATGAACCGTGCATATTTATAGTACCTGCAAATTAACTTCCTGGAAACAGCAATAAGCAGATAAAGTACCAGTCCTCAGTGGAATCAGGCACAAAATGGATGCAGCTGCAAGAGCACAGAAACATACACACTTCGACTTGCAAACATCTGCCCCCAGTTTGGCCATCAATTCTCCCACACCACCTTCACAGGAGTGTAACAAAAAGATAAGATATATTGCCATAGTCAAGGGCACCTGGGTGGCTCAGTCGGTTAAGCATCTGACTTTATTTCAGGTCATGATCTCGCGGTTTGTGAGTTCGAGCCCCGCGTCAGGCTCTGTGCTGACAGCTGGGAGCCTGGAGCCTGCTTCAGATTCTGTCTCCCTCTCTTTCTGTTCCTCCCCTGCTTGCACTCTGTCTCTCTCTCAAAAATAAATAAAGATTAAAAAAAAAAAAGGAAATACTGCCATAGTCTTGCCTAACATCAATACCTTCCAGCCACTCTGACCCTACGTTATCTTTGCTATTCTTTTACAAAAGAAAATTGCCAAAGAACAGATGCCAAGAGAACATATAAAGCATGGCACACGCAGGGAAGATCTAAGTAAGGCAAAGAGCCTTGCAAAGGGAAGCAGACCTCCTGTTACCTGCCCTGACTTACCACCACCCTGGGAAGGCAAGAAATTCTCAGCGCCTCATTCCCCACCTTCATATGAGGTGAGAAGGGGTTCTGAAGACAGCACAAAAATATGAGGTCTCCCAATTCCTTGGCATAATCTTTTCATCCAATCTTACCTCATCAGGATAATTTGCCCTCTGCACTTGCTCCAGGAGTCCTATACCCCACTGAGTTGAGTGGCATTCTCCAACCAAAGCTTTCACTCCACTGCCTCTAGGCTGTCCATGCCCCAAATGCCTTTCCTTCCTGCCTATCCCCCTTCTAAATGACAGCCTGTTTATCCTTCTGAATCAGTGGCTCTAGCCTTGGCTGCACATGGAAATCATGTAGGAAGCCTTAAAAAATACGGGTGCCTATGTCCAAACTCTAGAAATTTTGATCTGATGGCTATGAGCTGTGACCTGGATATTAGGATTTTTCAAAAATCCCCCTCCCCAGGTGATTCTACAGCATAGGCAAGGTTGAGAGCCACTGTCCTGGACCACTTCCCTGAAGAAGACTTTGGCCTACCCAGAATGAACTACTTCTACGCCATCATTCCTAGAGCACTTCGTTTTGACTTCATTTTTTTGGAAGAGCCTACCATGTCGCAGGTTACAGCTAAATATGCCTGACTACAACAGGCCTGACTACACCATTAGAAAACAGCCTCTTAAATGGAGGCTGGAAACTGTTTTTACTTATCTATGCCATTCCCCTTGGCACAATATTTTAGCCTCAGCAGCTACTCAATAAATGTTTGATGAATTTAATTGAACTGCTGTTTTTATCTACTTTGCCAAAAACATGAATAGTGCTAGAATTTTCAATGAGTTTCCAGTGGAAATGGAAACTACCACAGGTTCTAGTCCGAATTCACCTCTTCCTAGCAAGCGTGAAGTGAAAACACCAGGTTTGGACCTTCCTCCTCTCTACCTGCTATCCATATAGGTGGTTTAAGCTGCAAAGGAGCCCGGTCTTCCTCACATCCAGAAGAAATGGAACCGATTAAAGCAGGTCATTTTACCCAAGATATTGATGATAAAGGACTGAAACAGGGGACTAAACAACAGGTCCGTGTTTCAACAGACAAATTTCAACATAACACATCCATTGGAACAGTCCTGCTTCTGAAAGTGAGGGGCTTAAAGCAGTGATTCTCAGAATCTGTAGTAAATAAAAATCCCTCGGGTGGTTGTCCAAAATACAGATTCATAGACCACAAACCCTCCCACGCCACCTACTAAACCAGGAGATCTCCAGAGAGGGCACGTTCAGAAAGCCTGGGAATATTAGAGGGTCACCAAGCTCCTCAGGTGATTCCAATGCTGCTGACGGACAGACCACCCTTTCACCAACAAACAGTAACCCAAAGCACTTCAGATAATCCAGTTACTTGGCCTTATAGATTCATAGAGTATCTTGGAGGAGAGCTTTTGGGAAGAAGGGATAATCTATAGTACTTGTATCAACAGAGATTATTTGGGGGTGGGTGGGAGTTACAGGGACAATATGCCTCTAAAACAGAGTCTACTGTGATGTTTAAAAATGGTAACAAAAAGTGCCTGGCTCATAGCAGATAATCAGTAAATAACTGACAACAATAATTATCCCTTTTACAACTTCTTTCTCTGATCATTTTACACCCAATATTTCCTAGAAATCAAGTAGATGGAGATATCATTAGTCTTCAATCACGTCTCCCTCTAAACTTCATATTAAAGAATAGCCCTGAGCCCAATTCCGTACTCCTCAGGCCCCAGGAATTCCTCCCAGCTGCCACCACCTACACATCCCCCAACCTCCCCCACCCCCCCACCCCAAAAAGGGCTCAGCCAAACTAAAGGACGTGCAGGTACGTGCAAGTTCTCAGGCAGTGAATGGACCAGGCACAAACAGTGCACTACTCACCTGTGGGAAACAAACCAGAGCTGAGTCTTCCAGAAACCCGGCCTTAGGTAAGGTAAAGATTCATGCCTTATGACTACACTGTTGGTTGAAGGCCTGCAGAATTTCCCAGGCCAGACTATGTCAGTTAATTTCTAAAGAGAGAACCTGTAGTCACGTCTAAGTATCTGGGAATTAAACCATGAAAAGACCCAAACATTTCTTTACCTTGGCAGCTGTTCTACAACCTCCCTTCTTGACTCTAGTCAATGAAGCAAACCAGCTCCTTCAAATTCAGTACCATTCTCGTCACCTTCCCATTAAGAGAAAGCAATTCCCACATTTTAGCCATAAATTAGAAGCCTTCCATTTTGCAGACGTATGAAACGACGTGCCCACACTCCACAAAGAGAGGCCAAATCTCCAACACCTAACTAAATACAGGGAGATGATTTGTGATACTTAAATATAATTACTGTGCTATATTCAGGTTTTTAATCTCATGTTTTTCAATTTCATTATGAAATTACAGCCCCAAACCTCTGGACACAATAGCAGCATTGTCGCTGTAATCATTACCCATGTTACTCAGAGGAAACACACAGCTCTACTGGAGGTCACTCGCCAAGCGCAGTAAATGCAGGACTGCACAAAGGCATCTTGCTCCAGCTGATCCCATTCAGTCTAGAGAGCACAGAAAGATTTAGGAGTCTGAGCAGATGACAAGATGTCAGCAATTTAGGGCCATTATTTTTAAAAAGCATGCTTAGGGCTGAGTTATATAAATTGAAAGATAGCAGCAGAAACCATGAGGTCATCCTTCCACTCAAGTTAGTCCCAAACAGATCTCCCCTCAACAGAAGGGAAAAACTGGGGTGGGTTCAGATTCATAGAGCCAAGGAGTTACCTAGATGGTGAGAATATAACAATTAAGCCCAGAGAGGGAATAACTGAGTTATGTAAAAATGGAACCCAACTGGTGCTCAGGATACAGACAGTCCCAGGTTAGACTCAGATGCACAGCATTTAGATTCTTAGAAAAAAGAACTGCCCAGGGTGCCTGGGTGGCTCAGTCAGTTAAGCATCCAACTTTGGCTCAGGTCATGATCTCAACAGTTCGTGGGTTCAAGCACCACGTCGGGCTCTGTGCTGACAGCTCAGAGCCTGGAGCCTGCTTTGGATTCTGTGTCTCCCTCTCTCTCTTGGCCTCTCCCCCGTTCACACTCTCTTTCTCTCTCTCAAGAATAAACATTAAAAATTTTAAAAAGAAAGAAAGAAAGAACGAACTTCCTTAAGTAAGCAAAAGGAAAGGTAACTTAGGGATGTGAAAACATCTCCACTAAAAGACTTTACAAAATAAAGCATCATCTGGATCATACAGTTCTAGAATATTCTTAGTGGGACAAGTTGATATTATGCTCTAATAAATACTTAAATAGTACTGGCTATGTGCTAGGCACTGTTCTAAGTGCTTTATGAACAATCTCATTTAATCTTTAAAACAATCCTAAGAGGCAAGTATTGTAATTTTTCAGGTGAGAAAACAGAGGAGCAGAGGTTATAGCTTGCCCAAGGCCAAAAGAACCAACAAGCGGCTCTTAACCAAAATACTATTACCATATGATTCCTACTATATGCTTTCACTATGATTCAGCTCAAGATAATTCTCATTCATATTCTCTTTCTCACTGACACACTACCATTATCCCACATAATGTGTATTCAAAGAGGCATAATTTGGAGTGTGATAAAATCCACATTACATAAAACAATGATTCTCTGATGTCTCAGCCCCTTGAGATATATTCAGTTCTTCAAAAATAAAATAACTAATCCTATTAAACAAATACTCACCCCCTGCCTATCCTGTCAACTTTGCAAAGGGTCACAGAGTTCAGATATTAAATCTAACAATGAAGGGTGTTTTTAACGTCAAAAAAGAACCAGAGAATACATAAATATCTCCTTGTCTCACTAGAGAGATAGCTGGCATTCTCCCAAGGCAACAGCCCATCCAGGGCCAGAAAAAATTCTGAGCTCCAAGAGTGATCACAATGCATCTTTACACACATGACCTATGGGTGTGAAAAAAGTTGACTCCCTACCTCATCCAACATCCTATATTCTCCAAAGGCCATGACTGCTTGGCTAAGACTGATCCTAAGCTGCTTCTCAATAAAAACTTTGGTTCTGGTTCAAACATTCGCACAGGCCAAGAAAAGTGTAGTGGTCCCAACATAAATACAGGTTTCAGTGTTCCTAAGAGAATGTTAGTGGAAACTCCATGGACTTCCTTAAATCAACAGCATGGAATAAGACTGTTGTAGGATTAACTATACCTTTGAGAAATGCAGCTGGGGTAATTAACATTAACTAAACACCATCTAATACACTGATCCTCAAACCTGAGTAACTTTTGTGATCAGTTTTACAAAATACTGATGCCTGGGACCCATGTCCAGAGATTCTGATTTAATTGGTCTAAAATGCAGCCTGGGCAGAAATATTTTTATAAGTGCCTCAAGTAATTCTAATGTGCACCAAAGTTTGAAAACCACTGTTTTAATGGAAATCATCCACCTATTCTGTTTTTCAGGTAAAAAGGTACCTCACAGGAAATCTTGCAAAACTACACAGGCAGCAAACTCCACATGCTTAGCTGCATGAACTTTGTAAAAGAGGCCTTAAAGCTGCACCCTAGGAGCACCTGGTGGCTCAGTTGATTAAGCGTCTGACACTTAATGCGGCTCAGGTCAGGATGTCTCAGTTCATGGGATCAAGCCCCACATGGGGCTCTGAGCTGATGATCCAGAGCCTGCTTGGGGTTCTCTCTCCCCTCTGTCTCTGCCCCTTCCCCTGCCTGCTCTCTCTCTCTCTCCCCCACCCCCCAAAATAAATAAATACACACTTAAAAAAAAAGCTGCACCCTTGATGTGCATGGATTAGACACCAAAAAGTCACCCACACAAAAAGCTCTGCAATTCTTGAAAACTTTTGCTGATGGCATTATACATTCATCTGTTTAATGCCCCTTGCCCAAAGACCTGCATAAACTTTTATAATTCAGTTTTTAGAAGAGTTTGCATCTCCTTAGACACCTGGTATGTTTCCTGTTCTTGAAAAATAAAAATTAAAGTGCCCTATCCTGTTTCCTTTAAGCCTGAATGCTAGATGTATTAGAGCTGAACCAAAGAGCTAATTAGAGTATTTGTTCCCTAGTTGTATTTGACCTTCCTTCTGTCTAGGCACATTTTGATTTTTTTTTTTAAAGGAGCACAGAGTGGAAGTTTCTTTTTTGAAATTTGCTTCAAGGCCACTGTGGGAATAGCCAAAAGCAGAAGTTATGAATAACAGTCAAGTCCATGATGGCTGACTTTTGGGAAATCTCTTGGGTGTCTCCCCTCTTTAAGTTCCTTGGACTTTCCAGCTTACTTGGATGCTTCTATTCTTAAAGAGTTGCACAAAACCAAGTATCCTACAGGCTAAGTGATACTCAAACAACACCAGAGGAACTCTGGTGTTTGTAAGGACTTTGGAAGGTATTGTAAGGACTTTGGAAACCAAATGATCACTTCTTACTTTGTTTCCCTGTATTTGGGATTCAAAGAGGGAAATTTCTTTAGGTTGAAGCCAGCCCAGATGCCACAAACTCCAAGTCTGATCTCCAACATGGTGTGCCGCCCTTCCCCTAAAGCCTCTATTTCTGTTTTCCCCAACCTGTTACTCTTGGCAAAGTAACTTCCACCTTCTTCCTTTGCACCCTCTTCCATATGGCTGGAATTAATGAGCCTACAAGCTGGGGGCAATGTCTCTCCACAGCTGTCTTTTCAAGCAATTATTTAGAGACAGAAGAGGAAGTCATTAACAATCCTGGGAGTCAGCCAGAGACAGCTCTGCCACACAAAACACTCAGATAGATCCCTGGGCCAAAAGGTCATTCTTTCTTGGGGGTTGGTTTAGGGTAGGGTGGGGCAACAAAGCAGTACAGAAAGATCAGGGAGCAGGCAGGTTTTCACTCTACTTTCCTGACATCTTCAGCAAGAGCAATTTCTTCTGTGCAAAAAAGAAATAGTCTAGCTGCACCAATCACGAATTCATTCAAGAGTGACTACTGGCAAGAGGAAAGGAATGCCAGGGAAAATAATGCCCCTAAAAAGTCTGTCTTTTAAGGCCAAAATAGCTGCCTAAAACACCGGTGAAAGTTCCACCTCTTTCCCAGGAGGCTGGGGACGTGGATAAGACAGGTGACACATGTTAAAACGGCAGTTACTACAATAAGTGTTAGTGAGTTTATGTAAAAGTATGCCTGACTGGTGAAAAACAAAACATTTTATACAAAGGGGTAGACTCCTCTTGCTATGTCTACCCGCTCACCACACCAAAACTGGTCTCAGCAACACCAAATTCTCTGAAATGCTTTACAGAGAGAGCCTGCTGCTGCTTGTAGTTAGTCTCTCCTCTTGGATAAAATGAGGCTGTCTATCTGTGAAGGGAAAAGAGCTTCTAGATTTTCCTCATTTGTTAATAAAGAAAAGTAACTAGGCTCATCTTTCTTTTCCCTTCTCCAGAAACAGACCACATAGAGATGTTGTGAGAAACTAGTGAAACTTGGGAACTCGTAATCTGATTTCAAAACAGTGGTCAGGAATAAGACAGTGTCTCTGTGAATTCCAAAGTCTTGTAAAATCTTCAGAGATTTGTCCTGTGACAAATTTAATTGTTACATCTTGGATGACATGTGGAAAACCGGAAGGAGCTGAGTTCTAATTTTACTGATTACAGACAGAATCCTCAACTTTAGAATTTTAGCTTCCCCACTGTAAAATGATACCAACGCTCATCTGATAGGTTTATGTTTCTCAAACCTCATAAAGCACAACACAATAAAAATACATTATTGTCAGGATAGGGTGCATGTACACATACATCTACAACAAAAGTTTTTGGAAACAATACAGACTCAATTACTAAGTGTGATATAATATACTCTGATATCACCTATTTGAATCCACTTTTTTTTTAAAAATG
Source organism: Acinonyx jubatus (assembly GCF_027475565.1). Lineage (NCBI taxonomy): Eukaryota > Metazoa > Chordata > Mammalia > Carnivora > Felidae > Acinonyx > Acinonyx jubatus. The sequence goes on from NC_069398.1 coordinate 23,589,351, forward strand.
CTGGCTGTCACCACTCCCTAATGGGGTAAGAAATGCTGTGTTAAAAACCACTGTGATAGGGGGTCTTGCGGAACAGATGTAATCAGATGTGACCCAACGGCCTACAGGAGGGCTATGGCGATTGAGGGTTCTCTTTTCACACAACCCCGTCCTTGCCTTGGAAAGGACAGGAGACAGGACTTGTGTTTATCTGGGCAGTGTAGACTGCAGCACACCATTCCATCCTCTCGAAGGGGAAAGGGGCTGCAGTGGGTTCTGGCGTCGACCAGCGGCCCAGTGACCTGCAAGGCTGCCGGCACCCTGCTCCTCAGAAGGGCTTCGTCCTCAAGGTGCTGGCTATGGGCTCACTTCACTTTATTTCAGATCCCCAAAGTCACGTATTACCATTTAAAACAAAACAACAATGACCACAACAAACCCTGCTGGGCATCTATTTGGAGAAGGAGCCTCCCAATCACAGAACAATTTCATGAAAAGCATACCCTAAAAACCTTAGAGACTGTCTTAACACAATCTACATGAAAGCAACTAAATGATGAATTCTAATCCATCTAACAAAGGCTGCCAGGGCCAGGGATAAAAAGGGATCCTGGAACACCTTCCAAACTTTAGAGAAAACAAATTGTTTTAAGTTTCTATGCATGCTAACATCCCATAATAATGGAAGTATTTAAAATATTTTAGGTAGGGGCGCCTGGGTGGCTCAGTAGGTTACGCATCTGACTTCGGCTCAGGTCATGATCTCAGGGTTCATGCGTGGGTTTGAGCCCCACGTGGGGGCCCTGTGCTGACAGTTCAGAGCCTGGAGCCTGCTTCAGATTCTGTGTCACCCTCTCTCTGCTCCTCCCCGACTCACACTCTGTCTCTCTCGCTCTCAAAAATAATAAACATTTAAAAAAAAAACATTAAAAAAAATAATAAAGTATTTTAGGTAATAAAAACGGTGTATTGTCTTTAATGGCCATTTATTTATTTATTTATTTATTTTATCGTCATTTTTAAGAAGGCCTTCCATGACCACAACTTATTGAAATAGCTCCCTATCCCATTTTCTTCCCATTTTTTTTTCTTTCATAGCAGTTATCACGACCACCCTTGTTATAAATTTGTCTTCACCACCACCCCTCACGAGAATTTAAGTGTCACGAGGGCAAAGACCTTTCATGTTTGTTTACCACAGCATCCCTAGTACCCAGAATAGTACCTGGCACACAGTAGAAACACAAGGGATAGTTGTGAAATTAATTAGTGAATTAAACGAGTAGAATGTTGACTTCAACCCCAATAAGCCACATGCCTCCTCCCTCCACCTCCTCCCTGGTGAGGAGAGAATCACAGTAAGACAAGCCTCTATTCTCTGAAGGCATCAGCTGTTCATCATGCCACTGCCTCCCAGTATCTGTTCCTTTCTTCCTCTGCATTTACAAGTAACAACTCCCCAGTTCCCCTTGGCATTATTCTGGGTCAACCAGCTGCTCATTGCCTCTTAATGAAACAAGAGACGGTAAAATTGAAACATGTCTCACTGATGCCACCCCTTTAGAGCCCATCTAAGGCTGGAAGCCCTTCAGCCAAGCTCCTCACACCCCAAAAGAAAAACACCAGCAAACCCCAAGTAGAAAAAGGCAAAAAGCAAAGCAAACCAAAACACTCTGATCTGAGGTTCTCCAGCATAACTGAAGACAGCTTCGGACACCCCTTCCCCTCCTCTTTGAAGAGATAGCTGGACCTTGAGAAAGAGAGGCTCTCCTCCAGCTGGCTATCCCAAGTTGTGACAGGAAAGAACATGCCCTGATTTTAGATTTTCCGAGCTGATTTCTCATTAGGACCTCAATCACCCATCTGAGTCTCTCCAAAAAACGTTAAAGGGACACATAATCTTTCATAAAATAGCTTGACCAAGCAAGGCCGAGAAATCTTCCTAGAATGCAGGCTCTCCTTTCCAATCCTGTGTGGCTGGCATTTGGTGCATTTTGGGTAGTTTAATGCCTACTCACACTGGAAACCATGCTCAAGTGTCTGGGGGTAGAAGTTAAAGGTGGGAGGGGGCTGTCAAAGCAGCAGAATAAAAGCAAATCACCTGGTAAACCAGGAGATGAATGCATAAATCCAGGCAGAGAATGTGAGGTAGAAATGCATTACCGACTAAGAAATCATTTCAAATGACTTATACTACAAATTGGCTTTAAGAGACATCTCAGTGTGCACATGTATTCCCTGCTGAACAGTGATACCTATTCAAATGATCAAAAACAGTCCGTTCTTAAATTCAGGATAAATCCCAGACCTCAGAAACAGCAAAGGAAAAAAAAAAAAGTTCAAAAGCAGAAAGGCATAAACGTTACTCTCAGGACCAATCTCTCTGATATGCCTCAAGCTTGCTAACAGCATTTTTATGCCACAGGCATGCTACTTTCTTGCCCTCATTTTATTTCACGGGAAGTCCTTCCCTAACAGCCATGGAATATCCAAAAGGAGAAAAGGGGAGGGCAAAGGATTCAGTGATCTCCCCTGCTTGGAAAAGACTCAAGAGCCTGGAAGGATGCCGCTAAAATCAGTGTGGGCACAACAAACAGCAGCAGCCAACAAAACTGAATCCCAGGGAAAAATGTGCCAGCTGGGAACCACTCGGTCGCTGGAGAACAAGCATCTACTTAAATGACCAGTGTCCGGCTCAGTACAAACCATGTGGTTACAAGGACAGGAGCACAAACCCCTCCCGCCATCACCACAGGCCTGGTCCCTCCTGAACTGACTTCTAAGAGCCATAGTGTAAAAGCTTTCCTCCCGCTACACTGAATGTTCCATCTCCAAAGGATGGCCTGCCTCTCACACAGATTCTCAATGAGGCGCAGGACAGGGCCACTGGGGCAGTGGCGCTTCAAGTCACAGCAGGCTTGCAGATGTCAACTGGGATAAGTGAAGCAAAAAAAGGATGCGCCAGCACCCTCTTGAGAGGGTCAAAGGGGTTACCCTGTACACACGGCAGGGACCGGCATATGAGGGAGCGCCCCAGCGTGTGGACTGTGGATCTGGGTGTGGGTACGAGGCAAGGCCCAGGGCAGGGACACAACTTTAAGTCAATGCTGATACACAACAAATCCAGACAGAACTAGAATCTTATTACTGAGCTAAATACTTAGAATCGATTTAAATAATTCTGAGAGACTCCATAAGGCCTTTGAGAAAAGGGAATTACTCTTGTGGGGCACAGTGGAGCTAAAATGCAGCTAAGTTTAGTCAGCTGCCCAAAGATAAGGCAACATAACACGTTATTCCTTCCCAACAGAGGATGCTCTCTGGAAGTTACTTAGAGTGGTTGTAACGTAAGATATGATTTCTTGTTTTCTTCTTTTTCTTCTTTTTCATGGCAGATTTCCCTCCCTGCTTAGCTTTTCCTAAAATTAAGAGGAAAATTACCTTTCAGTCCCCCGGTACATACTAGCCAGGGAGGCTGGGAATTTGTAATCTGGGAGCCTGCTGAGGGAGAGGTCTCTGGAACTGAAATTGTTTATAAGGCAAATAACTAACTGATAATTGACTGTAGCTACAAATATAGTCCCTCTTCTTCTACTGCGGATCATGCAAAAACCAACCAGACTGGGAGAGACCCCACATGTCAAATAGTTCAATGCAAGGTCCTAAAACCCGACCCCCATCTCAGACATACCTGACCTGACCCGCAGAGATAGCATCCAAGAGCTGGTATTTCTAACAAGCTCCCCCAGGTTATTCTGAAGGTTTAGAAAGCACTGAGTTAATCTCCCTGCCTCCACTTACAGATGGGGAATTAACAAGTCTTTCCACTAGAAAGCCCACGTTCAGTGTCCAACTACAGGCCTTCATGCCAGGGTGTGGTAACCTGAGAATGATTGACCCAAAGGCACTTGTTCCAGCAGCCACACACGGCTGACCAGAGAAGGGCAGCCAATTCTCAGCTCATAAGCAGCTCCCTCTCTCCAGAGCTTGGTGTGTGGCCTTTGAAACAAGTGGGAAGGGAAGGAGAGAAAAACAAACAAATAAAAACCGGCCATTGCAGTCTACACTGAGGTTAGATTACAAGTAATGTGGTGAAGCGCTTCCAAGAGACTGGAAATCCTCTGATAGAGAGGTCTGTCAATCCGTGCTGTATAATGAGCTAGTAAAACTTTAAACAAACAATTATTCTAGCTCTCTGCCAACAGGCCACCATGGGCGGGGCAGAAAGAGAGCCTTCTGCTTAGTAGTGCTGGTTTCCAGTGTGGAGGCCAAGGCCAAGTTGTGATTCACAGCACCCACTGCCTCCAGGTGTTATCTGCTGGTGTCTCCAGCCCAAGTGCAGCAGCTTGCCACAGCCTGTGCCGTTGCGGTTTCATGTTCCTCACTAGCCCCCGGCCCCACACAGGCCCCCGCTCTACCAAGAGGAACTGTCGTTACTCCTAAAGCTGGCGGCAGTGGACAGATGTATTACCAATAGAAGGAAACTGTTCTAATATTATTTTCCATTTCAAGAAATAAAAATAACAGAACCATTTTTCAACTCTCAGAGTAATTCTTAGAAAAAGCCATAACAAAGGATAATCTTTTTCTGGGCTATGAAGACAAAGTCTTGAATTCAAAGAAAGAAAAGTGTAGTTTCATTAAGGACTAGTATGATAGAAAAGGCTAAATTGGGGAAGACGCAAGATCCAGAGTCCAGTCCTAGCTTCACTGCTGTGAAATTAAGTTGGTCATGTAACCCTCCTAGATCTCAGTTTCTCCTTTGAGAATATGGAAAATAGGAGAAGAAGTAGGAGGAAATGATCAAGTCCTTTTGACTTTAGAAATGGGTTTCTAATTGTTTAATTCATAGCTTTGTGGATAGCTCTTTAAATTGCAGTTGAAATCAGTATCTAAGTCAACCTGATTAAAATCCTATCAACCCCAATTAAAAAGAAAGGAGAGACTCTCTGTGCTTGTTTTTGGTCTGGTTTGTTGCTTATTTTCAAAGGGATTCGGGAAAGGTGATGAGGTGAGAGTGGAAATCAGGACAGCCACTAATGAGCTCATTTAACTCCGGCAATGACACTCACCAATGACCATTTGTCCCTAGATTGTGCTTTCATGCATTTACCACTAAGCCCTGACGCAGACCTTCCTTTCAGGCTCCCTGTGTGTAGCTACATCCACTTACAGCTCTATAAATAACAACAACGAGGCTCACAGGGACCAGCCACCTGTGAAATTAGCATCAAATGGTCTGACCAGGTTTCTTTAGCATCCTCCTCCTTTTTGCCCTGGGCCAAAAGTCCAGCCGCTGCAGTTAGACCAGAGTTGCACCAGGCTTCCCAAGGACCTGTGGATGGAGGGTAACACCTATCACCCACAGCCATTTCACCGTACATCATTCCAATGGGCTTTAAAAGATAGAGGTCACAATTTTAACAAGCACCAACTCTCCAATATTAATTTTATAACTCTGAGCCCTATGAAATCTATTACAACAAAGGCTCTAGTGGTTCCAAGAAATTAAACACAGGCCCATTCTTACAGGGCAAGTTATTTTATAATTAATTAAACTTAATAAAATTAAAAATAAAATTTAACACTGACATCTAAAATTTGATGTGGCTCAATACCAGTTGGAACTGAAAAAGAAAGACACCTTTAGATCATAGGTAGCTATGACTAGTACCCATTAACACAATGTATTTCCAGCTATGTTTGTTGCATTAATGTTCCTTTATTTCGAATGTAACAGATTTCTTGCCCAAGTTGGGAACTACAGGGAAGCTTTTTATAAAGCTCCTCAGGAACAAGCTCTCCTGTCCTCACTAATACATAAGTGCATGATATAAAAGACCACCTTGCTGATTCACTCAACAAACATGGAGTAACTGAGCAGATGCTACGTGTCAGGCTCATTGCTAGACTGGGGGTGGGGGCGTCCATGGTGAACAGAATAATGTTTCTAAAACCGTACTAACATTCAAATACAATGAATACTGACAACTAATGTAGGACTGTACTTTATACATGAATAAACAGACTTAGGGGGATGAAATGTAAAAACAGCAATCATTTCTCAAAAGTTCAGCTTAGCTTATTGTTAGTCCACAACCCCTAGCCACACCTCCCTCCAAATACACATGCATAAATGTGTTTGAATACAAACAGAATTCTATCTACATCAGGAAGGGGGAGGGAGGTGGTCAGTGAATGCTTATTATTGATGGTGGTGACCAGTGCTTCAGTCCTAGGCACTGCCTCCTCGCTGAGCTCGAAACCAGGATTAAGAGCTGCTCACAAACTCATCAGCCTGTCCCAAGAAACAACTAGAAAACAGGCTGAACTTGCTCACAGCATTACCTTTATAAGAATGCAAATCATCCCTTTCTCTTCCCTTATCATTCTCTAAGATCATCCTAATAAGTCCTGCGGTCTCTCCACACCCCTACAGCCCAGGGTAACATCATCTATTTCTCAATCCTAAATTCTACATCCCCAACATGTATTAAACCAGTGGGTCTCAAGCCTGACTGCATATCACAACCATCTTGGGAGCTTTAAAAAAAAAAAAAAAAAGCCTGGGTCGTACTCCACAGGGATTCTGATTTAATTGGCCTACAATGGGGCCCTGGCACGGGTGTAGCAATGCACAGCCAAGGTTGCACAGCCACGGCATGAGACCAGTGTTTCTCCAGTGTGATCTCTAAACTGGCAGCAGCAGCAGCAGCATCTAGGTACTTGTTAGAAATGCAAATTTTCAGGACCCATAACAAATGAATCCAAAAATCTAGGTGTGGGGCCCAGCAATCTGTATTTTAACAAGCCCTGAAGGTGATTCTGAGGCACACTAATGTTTGAGAACCGGTACATTAGACCATCTAAGAATCCTAAAGAATTACTTTACTGTCAACTAACTTTTAAGGCATTGTACATCTTGCCTCCCCTATTAGATGATAAGATCCTCCACAGCAGAAACTTTATTTCCATGTATCGCTGCAGTCAGTACTGCACAAGTAGGTTCTATATTAATATTTACTCAATATTTATTGGCTTATCATCTGCTGAGTCTCCAGGTGGAACACAACCCACACCCTCCCTGGAGAAAGAAGAGAGTCCTGGATGAACTGCCATGAGTGATCTGTCTGCAGAAACCTGAAGAAATGCAAATACCCAACCCCACCCCACATGGGGCAGCTATCTCTCATACCATCCAGACACCCACTTCCTTTCACTGAGTGTTACAAGGGGATGTTTAGAAGCAAGTACCCTGAAGTGGAAAGTTTTCTCCAAAGTCCGCTTTTTAAAAGAAAACAGAAATCACTTGAATGCAATTTTATATTCACCAAAATTCAACACTTATTGATCACCTATTGAACACAAAGCACCGTGCTGGAAATCGTTAAGGATACAAATATGTCTTAGGCATCAAGCCCCAAATGCCTCAGAGTAAAACAGTGGTGTCTATAGGGCTTTATTCTGAAACTTAGCTTTCCAGGGAAAATGATATGTTATTGTCTATATAAAAGGGAATTGTTCATAGGAATTCCTCAGGAAATGTTAGCTGCTTCTACCAGGACCTGGGAGCAGCATCTTCAATCAAACCAAAGTATTTTCTTGAACTGTAAAGTGTACAAATAACTTTTAGAAAGACACTTAGGTAATACAATTTGAAATAAGCACAACTATTCCACTAAGTGACTGTTAGCACCGCATACGCACATACCGAAACACAACCAGAAAACTTCAATATTTGGGACTAGAAACCCCTGAGTGACCAGTCAGAAAATGGCATGGGGTGAGAGGAAGATCTTCCACTTACTAAAATGTGCACACACTGGCAGGCTTCCCTGCTTCACTTACAGCCACACAGCTGGGGTCATCCAGAAATGCCCACAAGCTAAAGTAAGACATGCACCTCTAAAATTCTCTTTAGAGGGGCGCCTGGGTGGCTCAGTCAGTTGAGCGTCCAACTTCAGCTCAGGTCATGATCTCACGGTCCGTGAGTTCGAGCCCCACGTCGGGCTCTCTGTGCTGACAGCTCAGAGCCTGGAGCCTGCTTCCGATTCTGTGTCTCCCCCTCTCTCTGCTTCTCTCCTGCTCATGCTCTCTCAAAAATAAATAAAAACATTAAAATTCCCTTTAGAGACTGTGCCTTCAGTTTTCCTCCAAACATGCAGAGTTGTTTTAACCACTGAAGGGCAAGTAAATGCAGGGGGTGAGAGGGAAAGGTTATGATGGTTACTCAAAACCATCACTTTCCCAGTTTAGTTTTAGCCTCCGAGAAAGAAGTTTCATCAGGGTTGGGAATGGGGGCCCACTCCTGAGGAAGTGGTCCGCCTCAGTCCCAGTTAATTCCTATTTTCTTCCACAGGTCAAAGAACAGAGATGCTGGAAAAGGCCATATATGCCATGCATGATGAGAACAGGGAGCACTGGGAAATGGTATTACCAACACAGAAATCTCAGAGGAAAGGCAGAAGGGACAAAGCCAGCCAAGTGCCATCGTATTCCTTCCCGCCTCACCTTCCCAGGGGCAGTCTAAGGAAATGGAGAGAGTGCGTCCTCACTACTAATTCACTGGTCTACTGAGCAAGTGAGCAAGGCAGACCTTCAGCCTGGAGTGGTCCCACCGCTGCAGTGCTCATGGACGCAACGGAGGATGAAATCTGAAAATACCCTGAAAAGTTCCCTGATAGCCCCACCGTCTCTGCCATACCAAAACCTTCCCTGAATACCTTCAGGGTCGCAAGACTTACATTCTGAAAAGCCTTGTCAGAATGTTCTTCAGGAAATAGGGCCAAGATGTGTTTTTCTGCTCTTTCTTATTACTGGTCCTGTCTACACGAGGAAAAAAAAACTAACTAATCCCTCTTAGAAACCACAATCCACATAAATATTTGGAGAGAGCTACCGTGTGCACATTTTTCAAGTGTTACCCACCCCCCCCATCGATGAAGACTGAAGATTCCCAATGTGTATTTTTTTCTCCACAAATAATTCCCTTACCAAAACACCAACATGATTAGAAGCTGTAACAGTGTCTGACCTCCTCTGACACTAGTCATCTGGTGACTGTAACCGTGACACACACAAAAACACACAATGGAAACAAAGACCAGCTAAGTAAGCACTGAGTACTTAAAAAAGACTGGAGACAATGAGAGTGACCCAAGCAAGGACCAGATTCAGCTCTGGCTAGAACAGGGGAATCCCACAATGTATTCAGAGAGAGAGAATATGCCCTACAGAAGGCCAGTCTCTGGCATCTATTATTTAAAAGCAGAGAAACCAGATGCAGGGTATTTCCGAGGGTGCAGTATCAAAACAGAAAAGCTATCAAGAATAACATATGGACACCTGGTAATGGCTTGCTCCAAATCTGATACAGATTCAAACAATGACTTTCCTTCTAGCACCCAGGTAGGAATGATGGCTGCTCACAGGGCCCAGGCCAGAGACAGAGGGAGCCACCCTCCTGATGCAGTTTCGACCAGTTCATTTCCTGGACAAATGATTCAGCTGCTTTGAAAGCTATGCCCTGGGATGAAAACATTCCCAAATACAGCTCCCCTAGCCCCTCACATCCAGCCTTAGCCACTGTGCTACACTCATCTAGGTGTCCCCGTCAGACCAAGCTAACGTCCAGGGGACAGTAAGGAGGGAAAGGAGGCCTGACTCCCCCAGAGGTTGGAAGTAGCCCAGCCATGGGGGGAGAACCCATGATTTCCCGGCCAGATTTAAAAACCCAACCTAAATGGCAACATGTAGCCATTAGGTTAAATGAGGCCAAAAGGAGAAGCCAAAAGCTGTGATACTGGGTTAGGGATCATTTCCCAGCCTGGTTGAGAGCAGGATGTTGACAGAGAGTACCACCCCCAGGGAGGTACTGAAGAAAACCGTGACTGTCAAGGCGGTGGCAGCTTGCACAAACCAACATGGACTCCTTCCTGTCATTAGCCAACAAGAAGATAATGCCCTGAAAAGGAATGAAGAGAAAGTATGTATGGGCAAGTAGGAGACAACACAAGAAAACACCACCACAGTGCAGTTTATGACCCAGCATCACAATTTACAGCTTCTAAGGACACCATGGAACATTCTTTACAACATTACCCAACAAAAAAACATACAAAAAATTATTTCCATGTGGGGATAATACACTTAATGGTTTCTAATTATGTATTCTGTTTATTCTGCAAGTACTTATCTGGTAATTTATAATTTACCAGAACAAGTTTCTATTTGCACAGATTTCTAACAGATTTATATTCTGAAGAATTCACAACTAGCCTAGTTTACTCCAGGGTGATCAGGAGCTCTCAAGAGCCACCAGCCACATCAGAATCATCTGGGGCATTAATTAAAAAAAAAAAAAAAAGAAAGAAAGAAAGAAAGAAACTTCTCGGACTTCATCTTAGATCTCCTGAACCAGAATCTCCAGGGATGAAGACTGACTGGCCCCTTACACTTTTATAAATCAACTTTACTGAAGTGTAATTTACCAACTCTAAATATATACTTTGATAAGTCTAACAAATGTGTACATGACAATCAAGATATATAATATTTCCATCGCCCTCAAAAGTTTCCTCATGTTGAGCCCATATATTTTTGCCAACGTTTCACATTTTTAAAATTTGTTTCAAAAATATTAACAAAAGGGGCTCCTGAGTGTCTCGGTCGGTTGAGCATCCGACTTCTGCCCAGGTCATGATCTCTTGGTTGGGGAGTTCAAGCCCCACGTCGGCCTCTGCACTGATAGCTCAGAGCCTGGAGCCTGCTTCGGATTCTGTCTCCCTCTCTTCCTCTCCCTCTCTCCACTTATGCTCTCTATCTCAAAAATAAATAAACTTTAAAAATCTTTAAAACAAAAATATTAACAATAATTGCTTTTAGGAGTACTTTTTTTGATGGCTGCTTTAAAACTGTTGTCAGAATTCCAACATCTGATTCATTTCAATGGTGGTGTCTGCTATTAACTGTTCTCATCCATAGTGTAATTTTCTCGGTTCTTACGATTTTTCATTGTATCCTGGACATCTTTAGTTAACTGTCCCTGTTGAAATGCAGCAAGAGGGCTGGGTGGGTATGTCGATTCTGCTTCCTTCTGGTCCTGCCAACACTACCCTAGCAAGAGGAGAACACCGAGTCACCCAGCCTGTTGCAGGTGGTAGGGTGGAAGTTCAGCTCCCTGCTGGGCCTGCTGACACCTTCCCAGGAAAAATGGGGCACTGCCTCACACCTCCACAAGTGAGGGTGTGATCCCCTAAGCCTCACTGTCACCAGGGAGCAGGAAGAGAGGGCTGATGCCTAAGAGTTTGTTGCTGCAGGGTGGGCGTGAAAGCTCACCACGAAGGTGGACTTCACTGACACACCCCTGGCACTGCCCCAGAGCATTGCCTACTTCCACACCGAGGGGAATAAAGATCAGCACCCTGCTCGGTTCTGCAGACATCGCCCCACAGGGGGAACTGAACCGCACTGCCTGCTTCCAAAGGACAAAGTGGAAGTGAAAGATCAACTTCCTGCCTGGCCCAGCCAAAACAGTGGGGCGGGGGTATGGTTTTTCCCTTGGTATTTGACTATAGTTAGGGACGGTATTGCCAAAAAGGTTTTCAGTTCTTGGCCCACCGTTTTCCCAGACTTTTCCCAGACTTCATTCTTAGCGTTTTTTTGATCTGTGCCTCCTGGTGATTCTGGGTTGGGAGGCTTTGGTAGCACTCTGTTCCAGATCTATGGGAGTCAATAAGCAACCCCAGGGAACTCACGACATTCACTGCTCAAGTCCTCAAGTCCTCAAGTCCTCGGCAGGCTGCCCTCTTCTTTCTACCTTTCCAAGACTTCAGGTGCTTCTTTGCTGTATTGTGTCCAGGATTTGTGGTATAAGGAGGAATGTGCTTCTTTGCTGTATTCTATACAATATCCAGGGTTTGTGATACAAAGGGGAAGACCTAGGAGGAATGGGGCTTCTCCATTTTGGCAGAACTGGAAATCTCTAGGCCATTAATCTAAAATGTTCTCTGAATGATTTTGATGCACCAAGAGATTCAGGAACTGTTACACTATTCTAGAGCATCAAAGAAAAATCGGACCAACTGGAAATTCAATCAGTCAACTCCCCAATTACAGCTAATACCAACTAAATGCTTATTATGTACAGGTACCTTACTAAACACTTCCTTATAATAACTTTTAGGTGGGTACTGTTTTCATCTTCATTTTCCATATAAAGGAAGAGACACTCTGAGTTTAAGTAAATAGTCCAAGGTCACACATCTCATATAGTGGAGCAAGGATTCAAACCCAGATTGTTTGACTCTCGGGAGACCACAGTCTTACATACTCTTCTCTCTCACAACGCAAGCCTTATAAAGTCTACCTTTATGCGTGTATTTTTAAAATTTATTCAAACATGCTGAAGTATTACCCTACAGTAATAAATAAAGCCAAGGAACACAGGAATCAAAAAGGATTTGCCTTAGGCGATAAATTCAGAAACTCATTGACATCCTCCCTCGATTGAGTGGTATAAATCATTAAGTCCTAACTCCTTGGTCTGGCTTTTCATAATCTGATTCCAGCCGATATTTTCAAAGTCAGTTCTCACCTTAAGACTATAAGCTCCCTGACAGGAAGGCCCTTATATCCCCGTCAGGCTGTACTGTTGTTTATAACCAACTCCGTAAACATTTATTGAACGAATGAGAGAGGGAATGAATCCAACAGAGAGAACCAGAGACACATCTTGGATGTTGGGCAGCCAAAATGGCACCGGACTAATGTGAAAATGTCTGAACTGACCCTGGGTCTGACTTAACCAGTTGTGCATAGCCCAGGCTCTGCAGGTCTCAGTGATCCAGAGGTTGGACAAGATCACAGTTCTGGATTCAGTCCGGCTTCCTGTGCCAAACAAAAGGGGGGAAGATATGGGGACCTGTTTCTCTCTCTCCTCCGTACACTGTTAGGTCACAAGGCAGACAGATACGAGGTGGACCTGAAGCAAAAAACTCCTGATCTCTGAGTTGGATTCCCAGCTCCTAGTCCTCCCAAGGCACCACTCTCCCTCTGTCCTGTTGATTCGTCTTGTCTATTTGGTAAACTCCTCACTGTCCTCCAGACGCACCTCGACTAAAGAGTCCTCAGCCTTCACCCCGCGTCCCCACAGAATTAACACCACCTCTTCCGTGCTACTGCCACACCCAGTGCCCTTCTGCTGCTGCACTGGGACTGGCTACTCAGGCACCAACGTCCGCACTAGATCATGAACTCCTTGACAGCAGAAACAGTGCTTACTTACTTTGTGTCCCCCACGCTCATCACAGTTCCTGGGACCTAGCCGCACTCGGTGCATGTTTTTCACCAAGTGTCTTATTAAAGCCAAGTACTTTTCCCTCTGGAACGCCAAATCCACATTCTCACCACATCCCTCTTTAGATGCCTGCTAATGCTATAGGGGAAAATACTCTTGAAGAAAAGAACACACAACGGAATGGCAAATTATCAAAGAAAACTCTGGGTACGTGTAGAAAGACCTCTGGATGCCTTAGGAGCTTTCAAGTAGTGGATGGCAGCTTATACACTGGCCTCCAGAAGCCGCGAGTGCACTGTGGCCAGGGTGACTGTGGTGGGGGGGGGGGGGGGAGGCATTCTCTGCTCTCCTTGCCTCCATGGGTCTGCCCCCACCCCTCCAGTTCTCTGACAGAACATGCATCACCTTGCAGTCAGGGGTTGGCAGGTGAAGCCACATTTCCTTTGGTGATCCACTCTAAAGCCAACTGACCATTAGTCCCTTCAAGTAGCAACCTATTCCTACCTCATGTGAGATCATCTTTTTTAAAATACAACTAATTGGTGTTAGTGAGCAGATCGGTTTTACATTTATCCTCTAACTTTAAATGGTGCCATTAAGTCCTTTTAAGTGCAGCTGAGAGAAAGTTATTATGCTAAGTAATGAGAGACAAGCAATTGGCCTGGGGGGGAAACGCCAGCCTTCTGTTGTTTTCTCTTAGGTCTCAGAAAATCCTTGCCTTATGAAGCACATTCACCCCCGAATTCAAAGGGTCTTGTATGTGGCATTCTGCAAATGACTCCGGGGAAACAGGACAACTGCCTCTGAGGCCATGGACCCAGGCTACACTCTACGTGTAGTGCCACGGAGCTCAGGACCAAGGGTCCAGGCGGCTCAAGCCAGAACTACTGACTCCAACGGCCATGAGGCTGGCACCTCAAAACACCCAGGCAGCTAGGAATGCGCCCACTGCAGCTCCTCTGCCCGTCTTTCTGGAAATCCCTGTGAACTCAGGGTTGAGAAGAAGGTCACAGGTATAGCACTGTTAAGTAAACCGCCATAAAAAAGTATTCACACACGTATACCTGGTACATTACAGGCTTTAGCTGTCTGCTAAATGATTACAATGCCCACAGGTTCTATGGTTCTCACAATGAGAAAGTCTAAAAGATGCTAACAAAATCACCTAAAATGGATCCAACTAATATTTGAAAAACCAACTGGGGGCGCCAGGGTGGCTCAGTCGTTTAGGCGTCTGACTTTGGATCAGATCATAATCTCACGGTCAGTGGGTCCGAGCCCCACGTTGGGTTCTGTGCTAACAGCTCACAGCCTGGAGGCTATTTCGGATTCTGTGTCTCCCTCCCTCTCTGCTCCTACCCCACTTGTGCTCTCTTTCTCTGTCTCTCAAAAATAAATTAAAAACATTAAAAAAAGAAAAAAGAAAAACCAACTGAAAAAAAGACAAAAATGAAAAACCAGAGCCTCTCAAAACAAAGATGATTGGTATACACTGCTCATAACACGCTCTGCCCTGCTAGCAGTCCCAAATGAGAACTAGCACTTCTTGTTTTGCCACACCAGCCGTTTTGGAAGAAGACAACCATTCCGGTCAGGTATCTGTTTTGTGCTATCTAATTTTGCATTCGTACCACCCAGACCATCCACCACAAATATCAACTACTTTTCCTATAATAATGAAAGCAACTGATAAATACTGAAACACTCCCTCTGTGGTGGCACTGCTCTGAAGGTTTGACACGTGTCTACCCTTCACCACAATCCCGTGAAGGAAGGACTAGAATTATCTCCATTTCTTAGCAAGAGCTTCGTTCACCTGGACCCTCCTAACACAGTTTCGGTATCGTTTTCACCTTGGCTTATGTCCCTCATTTATTCTCAATAATTGAGTTGGCTCAGAGGGTTGGGAGAGAGGGGCGACCAAGGACTGAGCAGTACGCCGCACTGTCACCCACAAGCTCTCGTCTGCATCATTAATTCCCAGACAATAAAGGCAACAGGCAGCTCCCAGGGAAGGAGGGGAAGCAGATAAAAAGGCAAACATATCAGAACCTGAGGAACAATTAGGTCTCCAAGCCGGAGAACTAGCTATTTCCAGCTAAATGCAGAATGGTACATTTCCATTGCCATTAACTTCAGGAAGATTGCAGCTAATCTCATTGAATTTATAAATGAAACCCACTCTGTGAACATTACATAAGTCACCCCTCAACCTCTCGCTTCCTGGACAGCAGTCAATACTTGGAAGGCAGTCAACTTCTCTCTCCCTGCAGAGCAAGAACAGAAATTCCAGTGACGCTGTGTACACACTAAGAAATATTCACTAAACTCGCCTATTTGTGATTTTATCTCCCACCTAATTACAGCTGAAATAATATAATATGATTTACGCTCCTTGTTCAAGTGTGACATATTTAATAGATTATTCAATATTGGTTTATCCAGCTATGTCAGACTGACAGCAGCACTTAATGTTAATCAGGGGGGTGCCTATGTATCAATTTTAAGCTTCATACAGTTCAATGAAATTATCAGAGTTGCAAGACACTATCAATATGTTTTGATCTGTGTGTCAAGAGACTTGGGATGTTTGTTAATCTTTCCTTTGTGCATTTTTTTTTCCTTTTCGCTGCACAAGATGAGGGCAGGAGCATAAGTGAGCATGAGTGCCTACCCTCTGCCTCCCCTGTTTCATGGTCTGCACACCCCAAGGCCCAGTCTATACAGATGGCCTGGGCTTTTCCCGGAGCCTGAGACTAGCTAATCCCACCAGGCCTGTCCTCCTGTCCATTCCCCTGTGCTTGGAGGCTACCTAAAACCTAGGCCCCTCCTGGTAGGGACCTGTCTTTTCCAGCCACCTCATTCACCTCGTCTTCAAATTTCCTCCTCTGGGACCCAATCTCCCTCAGCTCCCCTCCTTCCTAATGGAGGCACCTGTGTCTCTCATGCCACTTCCAACAGCATACAACCTTCTCTGTGGTCCAACTTGCACTGGCTACTCCCTCTATGCCCACTGCTAACTGCAACCTGGTTCTTTCATACAAGGACTCAGTTTCCACCCCCCCCCCCCACCCCCAGGTCTTTCTGTCATTTTATATCTCACAATATGCAGGTCCAAAGCTGGCGATATTGAGTGTGTTCTAGCTCACAAAGCTGTAACCAACCATAAGTTCACTATCTCCTGCAAAAACAAACATACACACAGAGAGGCTGGACTACCTGTGTTTGCACTGAGCAGGTAGCCTCTCCTCTCCGTGTCTATCTCATTACCTATGTTGGGCTACCCTAAGATTAAATGAAGTACTATAAGTAAAGTGCTGAGCTAAATAAATAGCACATAGTAAGTGCTAAATATTTTTTAACTTACACTTTCTATTTTTCTTTCAGTTTTTACAATCTGGCATAAGAGGGAGAGATGGTCAGTGGCTTGGATGTGGTCAAACAGCTATTTGGGGCCATGTTCATGATTTAACCCTTCAATTCTACCAATTCTACTCAATCCCACTACATTTAGTCACCTGTAGACAAATCAAAAATCTACCAGACAACTGCCAGATACACGGTGCTATACTAAATCCCTCATAAGGTCCTGAGGGAGAGAAATAAAACTGAAATGTGGCACTTGTACAGCGGAGGATAAAGTCTAGTAGGAGGGACTGTCACGGATAACTACAATCCAATTGGCCAGGTACAGTGATGACAATACCTCAAAGTGGGGCACACTTGCCCTGGGGTGGTGAGGGGAGGGAGTCTGAAAAAACCTGAGAAAGTTTCACAAAGTAACATTTAAACTGGTCTTGGAAGATGTGGACTGAAAAGGGCATCAGGCAGCTGGTACTATACGTGCCTCAAAGTAGGTAATGCCTTTAATGATCTGATAGGAAGACTTTACTAATAGCGTACTGGCTAAGTAAGCTCTTGGAGGCAATGTACCTGCTGCAGGCAGCTAATGATCACATCCACAAGCCAGGGACAGAAAGACTGGGCAGGCCGCTAGACTTACAATAGGTTGGTCGCCCCCTTCCTGGCCCCTATTGATTCTACACAAAAAGGAGAGAAATGGCAAATGACCCTCATTTTCGGTCCTTCATTGTGTTGTATGCCTCAGGCCTCAGTATGGAAGGACTCATGTGGAGAAGAGAGGACTAAAACACCGACCTCAACTACTATAATCAACAGAATGTAGACGGGTTTATGGATTCTCTCTCCTAGCCCACCCTTCACATCCCACTACACACATACACACACAACTGTTTACTGCTATGACCCACAGGCAGCTCGCTCCCTGATCTACTCTTCAATTTTCCTTAAGGTATATAAGTAGTATGGGATTATAGTGGATAATTGCTTCATGTATTTTTCCAATGACACCATTCTAATGGCAGAGGAGAGGTTTGGGAGAAACACATCTGGACATATTCCATCAGATTTTCTGGAAGAATGTCATGTCACTCCAACCTTGATCTGAGCACAACTGTGAGAAGCATGGCATCAGGTAAGTAACTGAGCTCAGACTTTCTAGGATTTAACTTGCCTCTCCACTGTTTAGCCCTTTGTCCTGAGAAGGCTGTCCTCTTGGTCTAATCTAATGAAGAGTCTCAAGGGCCAATGTGAGCCATGGACAGTGTGTGTCTGAGCTCAGAGGTATGCTGGGGCAGGTGAATGACTAAGAAACTCACCTACCCAGGGTCAACTCAAGACAGCATAGAGACCAAAAGCAAAAACAAACAAACAAACCTAATTTAAATGTATTTCTTAAAAATCTAGCTACTTATGGAAAACAGTATGGTGGTTCCTCGAAAAATTAAAAATAGATTTACCATATGATCCAGAAATTCCACTTCTGGGTATATATCCAAAAGAATTGAAAGGGGGGTCTTGAATAAATATTTGCACACCTATGTCCACAGCAGCAATAGTCATAATAGCTAACAGGTGAAAACAACCCCAAGTGTCCAATGATGGATGAATAGATAAGTAAAATGTGATATATACACACAATGGAATATTATTCAGTCTTAGGAAGGAAATCCTGACACCTCTTACAACACGGATGAACCTTGAGGACATTACACTAAGTGAAATAAGCCAACCACAAAAAGACAAATAATGTAGGATTCCACTTAATAAGAAGTACCTAGGAAAGTCAAATTCATAGAAACAGAATGCAGAATGGAGCCTGCCAAGGGCTAGAAGGGAGAGGGGGAATGGGAAATGTTGTTTAGTGGGTACGGAGTTTCAGTTCTGCAAGAAGAAAGGAATTCTGGAGATTGGTTGCACACCAATGTGGACTGTACCCATAGTAAATTTTATGTTTTGTGTATTTTTACACACACACACAAACTGTTTGGATTGCATACAACACAAAATGTTTGAAACTCAATTAAAGTGTTTCCAGATAATGTGGAATGAGGAAGAAAGGTGAGCAGAAAAGACAACAAAACCAGTGACAAGATTCTGGCCTAAGCAGAAGCCAAAACAGCATGCACCCAATCAAGAGACAAGATCGACATTCCTCAACTATCAAGAAGGTCCTTCTAGTCCTCCAGATTCCTCTGGGGAATCCTTAATATCTACCTACCTATCTATCTATCTATCTATTTTTATTTTTTTGTTGTTGTTGTAGACAGCTCAAGTGGGAAAGAGGGGCACAGGGAGAGAGAGAATCTTAAGCAGGATCCATGCTCCGTGAAGAGCCCGATGCAGGGCTGGATCCCACAACCCTGGGATCATGACCTGAGCTGAAAACAAGAGTCAACACTCAACGACTGAGCCACCCAGGTGCTCCTTAAAATCTTCTAGAGGCAATGTGAATATATTTACATGGGCAGCCTAGAAAGAGGCACAGAGAGACCTGGCTGAGTGTGGGCTACAAAGCTGTGGAGGACAACAAATCCATCATCTATCTGTCTTGGGTCTGACTCCATAGGCCCAAATGTAACTAAGCATCCTGAAAGCTGTAGCCTTAGGGCCAAAGCTGCTTCTTTATTTGGCAAGCTTGAAACTCAAGGGGCTGTTTGTGCTTCTTCCAAAGCCCAAAGTTAAAAACTCATCAGCTTCCTAACACTGGCCTCCACAACCACATTCTTCTCATGCTGGCAACACCGTCACTAACGTGAATGGGGTTTGGCTGATAAGCGAAGTGCAATCTTCTAGGTGCTGAAGTCATATAAGTTTCACATGCGTCAAAGTGCCGACCTTAGCAAAGACAGTCCTAACCTGGCCAGAATGCCAAGTACTTCTTTTTATATGCTTCTCCCCACACACTCATCACTTTTATGTTTTAATTCAGTACTTTCAACCCAGGTGTCAGCCAGCCAAAGCACCCTCAATCCCAGTTGTCTTTAAGAACTGCTAGGGTAAGATCCACAACCAGCCAGTTCAGCCCTGCACCTCTTCATTCATCAGCATAGGGACTCCCTTGATGGTTTAAAAAAAAAAAAAAAAAAAAAAAAAAAAAAAAAAAACCACCTCTCTGGAATATACGCAGCTCCTCTGACAGACATTCATAATTCCAGAAGCACAGCTGGGCCTCCAGGACTCATCGCAGCTAGCAGGAGCCCATGTGACATAAATCATGTTCCTGCCACTTCATGGCACTTCAGGAAATTACTGGCCAGTATTAACCTGGCCTAAATGGCTCAGAGAATTATCAAAAGCCCTCTCATTTACACTAGTAATGTCAGCAAGAACAGAATGAAGTCCACAGCCTTGAGTGGCTGGCCTTCTCATCAGGCCACCCAGTGGGTGACCACGAGAGAGTCTTTGGCCTTGGTGCTGCAGCTTCAGAAGTTAGACAAATGAGACCAGACTCCAGCTAATCTCAAAGGCTTTCAAAGTCAAGATGAAAATAAGCCCAGCTTTACATTCTTAACAAAATCTTGTATGAGTTCAATCCAGAATGTTCCCTGGGTACCTACTATGTCCAAGGTACCATGTGAGGTGCTGCAAGGAATCTCAGACTAGGAGGAACCCATCACAGCTTAAGGCAGACAAGTTAAATACAGCAGCAGAGCAAAGCAGAACATAAAACAACATCCCAAAGGAGAAGTAAAATAATGATGTTGATAAAATAGCAGCTCCACATCAGGCACTGTTCTAAGAGCATCCCACACACTAACTCGTGTGTCCCATGACCCTAGGAGGTGGGCACACTTACTGTTTCCACTTCACAAATGAGGAAATGAAGCTACAGAAAGCCAAAGCAATCTGCCTAAGATCACACAGCCTCTAAGTGGTCAGGCCAGGATAAAATCCCAGAGTCCCAGTCTACTGTGTCTGACATATAATGGAGAGAGATAATGGCCAGTCAGTATAGTAGAAATGGTGGCATCTGAAATGGACCTAGAAGGATGAAGGGATATTGTTACTAAGGTAGATACGACCAAGGATGCCTTATGTGCTTGTTCTTACAAGAGCTGTCACTAATAAGCAGATGTAAACTGTACTCACATTTTCCACTGTGGCCCTGGCTCCTACCCCCACAGCATGCACTGGAGAGAAAAATGAAATCCCAAGACCCACAGGAGTTCTACCCAATCATCCTCAACATATCACTGAGTGACAGTCCCTGTCACCCCCGCCCCCCAGGCATCTTCCTCCAGGCTCCTCAGCACAGTGGAGTCATCACCCTGATGAACTAGACAATTGTGCTGAGGCAATTAAAACATCCTGATGAAGGTTCACCCTAAATATTTTTAAACCGCCTTATTAAAAGGTGTGATGCAAGTATAAGGTCGCATTATTATTTTTAAGTTCATCCTTTGCAGTCACCCATTTAGAGGTGTGAAAATAAAACTTGTGTTTCATTTCTCACTTCCCATATTTCTGCCTGATTAGCAATGTTGTATCACTGAACTTTATGATGGAGGTGCATGGTGGAATAGGTCCTATATTATAATTTCACACAAACAAAAATGTATTTCTTATTCAATAGTGAGTGTTTCTAAGGCACAGGAGAGTAAAAATGGGCAATTCTCCTCATCTAAAACCAAACCAGTTTATAAGACACAAGGGAAACTCAATGGCCTTATGTAGGTGCATGCTTCTGGAATAAATACAGATTTCTTTATTATTGCTCCTTTTCTTTTTAAAATTTGGGAAGAGATTCCATTTATACATGATTTTTAAAATTCTATCCCATAGCATTCTTTTAACACTACTTCAAAAGCTAGGCCCCCACCATGGCAGATTCAGCAGCAAGTTTACTGGCAGGAGCCTGTGTGTCACTAGCCCTTATGAAATAAACATCGTTGTGGACATTTACTGTGAGGAAAATAAAAATGTCCAGGAGTAATCCTTTGGAAATCTGTAAATGTGCTACACTTTTTTTTTTTTTTTAAGATTTGATTTTTAAGTAATCTCTACACCCAGTGTGGGGCTCGAACTCACATCCCCAAGATCAAGAGTCACATGCTCTACGGACTGAGCCTGCCAGGCGCCCTCTCACTATAGTTTTTTAAAATTGCATGACCAGATGTAGAAATGGCAACTCTCCAGAAACCAATAAGTCAGGATGGTAACTAGGAACTGAATCCCAGTCTCTTCTCTCATCCCATGCCAGTATGCCACAGCAGCACAGCTACAACGTCGGTCCTCACCAGTATGGGCCTTATAATTTAACAGTCTGCTAGACTATGAACTCCATAACCCACAATTTTGATTACCTTGTATACTTCTATATCCCAGGACCAAGAATAGGGTCTAGCACATAGTAGGCACTCAACAAATGGGCTGAATGAAGACAAAAAAAAACAAAAAACAAAAAACCAACTCCATCCACCACTTAATAAAGACCTGAAGCACAGCCAAAATTTTATCAAGACAGTTCTACTGTACAGAGGTTGTAAAGATGCAGTAAAAGACAGCAGGACAAGAACAGAGATAAGCCCAAAATATTTGTCTTTGCCAGGGAAAAACTGGTCTTTGCCTGGCCAAATTCCCAACTGTGGGAGCAAAGAAGGTAGTTTCAGAAGCTAATTAGGGGTTTAAAGAATTTTCTCAGTATTCAGAGGAAACCTACATCCCCCAACCTCCTATTTGATCTCAAATCCATGTGCCTCCACACTTTATCTGTAAACAATTATCCTTTCCCCTCAGTCCCTGACCCTCTACCCCCTCCACCCCTACCACCACCCCCGCTCAATCAAGGAAATACACACAAATCACATATGAAGACAATCTCACAAAATGGCTAACAGGACCAAACTATTTAACACTAGCACCAAAGGAAAGGCATTCCAGTTCACTAAATCAATAAGCAATGAAAAACAACAGACATCAACATCCCCCACAGCCAGTCACTGCCTTAATAATGAGCAGTATGTTTCAATTCCAATCACAGCCACAGTGGCCAGGCCAGACACATTACCTGACAAAGTTGGTAGGTGTTACATTTATATAGCCAGCCACACACCACCCAGGATGGCACAGAGGATCCCAGCAAATCCAGGCTAAACTCCAGATATGTTTCATCCCTCTCAGGGCAAGGAAACAAACCACTATTGACCCAGGGGCATTTCCAGACAGCAGAAGCATGCATTTATTAGCCTTGCAAGTTATAGACTTTTTGATCCATGGACTCCAGTACAGCAAACAGATTCAAGCCAGTAGAGAGGAAAGTAGAAAGCAACTCTCTGCATTATACCACTGGTTGGCCAAAACTGAATAAAAAAATCAGCAGACCACTAGGAAAATTTACCTGTATTCACGTCCATTTGCAACCATCTTACATGATAAGTGACTTACACATTAAGCCAAATAATTACAACTCACAACTTATTATTTGAATTTTTAGAATCTTAAAACCTAGTTTCCTACTGATATACAAGATTATGTTGGAGATGCTTTACTGTCACATATATTATTTTCAACGGTCAGCAGCTCTTTACACAAAGGATTTAGGTTTCTCTGCCCTCTATTAAGCTTCTCTAGAAAGCAGTGATTTATAAGTAAACAATTTAAGTGTATTAAAGGACCCCTTCTCTATGGTCTGGAATTATGGTTTCTCTGTCCTCATTATAAAACGAAGCTTCACTTGACAGAATTCATCTCTAGTGAACTATTTTGGTAAGTTTTAATGTCAACTGTGTTTTTAACAGGAAAAGACACTTGTCTTTTGGCCAGGTCTTTATTGTTTGTGTTCATATCATATGATGAAAGAAAATTAGCACGTGCAAGGAGAAAGAAGTGATTTTCACTTTGAATTTACTACTAAATGTTTTTTTCTTTCATTTATTAGGCAAGAAATCAAAATGCAAGATCCATACTGAAATTAAAGTCTCTACTGAATGTGCTCTTCTGTGCAACAGAAATAAACTCTTAAGGACCACAAAAACTGAAGACATGGGAGACTCAGGAGTCAGGTTCAGCTTCTTAAAGGCTTTCCAATCTTTGAAATGGGTCCTTCATGTGAAGTCTTTAAAAGCCACAATATAGAAGTCAACAAAAGAAGGGTCTCACGCAAAAAAAAAACACCTGTTGGAGCACCTGGGTGGCTCAGTCATTAAGCATCTGACTTCGGCTCAGGTCATGATCTCACAGTTCATGATCTCAGGGTTCGTGAATTCGAGTCCCACATCAAGTGAGCTTAAGCCCCCGCTTCTCTCTCTCTCTCTCTCTCTCTCTCTCTCTCTCTCTCTCTCTCTCTCTCTCTCTCTCTCTCCCTCCCTCCCTCCCGTCTTTCTCTCTCTCTCTCTCCTCTCTCTCTCTCTCCCCCCTCAACCCTTCCTGGGATTCTCTGCCCCTCACTCACTGTGCCCTCTCTCTTTCTCAAAAAACAAACAAACAAACAAACAAACAACAACCACCAACTGTTGACAGGTGCTGAGAAGATGTAACTCCCCAATGATGTACAACATGTGGTGTTCAAGGGTGATACCAGATGTCTGAGAACTAGTCTCAAATTATCAAGGTGTTCTGCTAAATCCTCTCAATAAGCACAGCAAGGCTCCCAAGGCAGACAACTGTGTGACCTTGGGCAAATTACCCAACATGTCTGTGACTCCATTTTCCTATCAACAGAATGAGGCTACCTCATAGGGTTATCATGTGGATTAAATAAGAAAATACTTGCAAGTGTTTATTACATGTTCAGCAAGTGTTCTTAATATCCTAATTATTATTATCCTAACATCTGTATTTCCTTTTTTTTTTTTTCCAACACAAAGAGAACCAGGCCCTAACTCCAGGCATTACTAATAACAAGGGTAAACCGTTGAGCTGAAATGAACTAGCAAGCCCATTTCCTACCTGAAGATGTAATAAGGCTGCATAATTCATCTCTTACTCCAGGGCACACAAAGCAGAAAGGCCTATGTCACCAAGTGTCTCTCCCCCGCAAGAGCTCAGAAGTGGGTTAAAAGAAAAAAACTCCACAACCTTTATAGCTGAAGGAGAATAT
Source organism: Acinonyx jubatus (assembly GCF_027475565.1). NCBI lineage: Eukaryota > Metazoa > Chordata > Mammalia > Carnivora > Felidae > Acinonyx > Acinonyx jubatus. The sequence goes on from NC_069398.1 coordinate 23,614,028, forward strand.
TTAGGGACAATAAGGAGACTGGAAAATTCACTGGGGCTTTCAGCAAGTAATAAATATGTCAATGAGCTTTTCTAAGCTCTGAAAAGAAGCTTTGTTCTCTGGCGTCCCCAATATATTTTCACTGAAAGGCATCCTGGCCATTCCACTGGATCCCACTTGGGAACCCAACATAGTGACAAGAGACTTTAGTTTTTATGTCTACTCCAGATTACCTGAAGAGGTGGGCAAAGGAGTGACCTAAAACTAGATCCTGTGCCCAAGTCAGAAAGTTAATGATGCAATAAAGTAACCTACCCAAAATGTTGGAATGCAGCACTACAAAAATGGAAGGCCTATACATCTACACCTATTGATGAACAACAGCAGAAACAAAATAAAATCATCCTGGTGTCAGTCTTGTTTACATGCTAAGTGCTTCAGAGACAGATAAACAAACCCAGACTGTATTTGCAATGACACCATCATTCTCCAAGTCCAATGCTTGGGATCAGCACCTCAGTGATTACAGAATCCAGCTATCCCTCAGGTGGCCCTAGGAGGCAAACATTCTCATCCTTCAAAAACCAGATCAAAAACCACCTCCTCTGTGAAGCCAAGCTTAGTTACATTGTGTCTTGAATGCTCCCGCTGTTCATTCAGAATTCTTTTGGCAAACTTACCCCAGAAAATTGTAACTTTTGTTTTTGTATTTCCTTGCCCTATTAGAGGGCAAAATTTGCAGAGAGGAAGTATGTATCTTCTTTTGCTTTGAACATCTGCTGAAGGAAGGAAGGAAGGAAGGAAGGAAGGAAGGAAGGAAGGAAGGAAGGAAAGAAGGAAGGAACGAACGAACGAACCAACGAACCAACATGTAACACAGGATTGAGTCTTAGTCAATTCATGGGGTTGATATGTGTACTTTACTTAAAATGGCTAAAACCTACACCAAAGAAGGGTAAGGGCATAAAGAAAATGAATTAGATTGCTTCTTAATAAACTGGAGGCAAACAGTATGAGAGGAAAAGAAAAAAAGCCCACTAATCTCTGACTAATGGAATGTTAAATAAAACACTGGTACAAAAATAAGGTATACACTACTGTGTCAACATCACAGAATAGATATTCCGCAGAAACATACTGTTGTACTACCTACTTCTCTCTCCAAATAAATCAAAGGGATCTAATCCAATTTCAAGAAAGGATATATAAATGATAACTGACAAAACCCTGCCCAAAAGGAATCTTACATGTCAGGTAAAATGCTATATAGGGACTTACTTGGTTATGTAAATAGGATGGAAAGTGAAATCACAGCCTGTCTTGCCAGCAACTCTATCACAAAAGAGCAATCATTACCTCTATCACCTACACAACCTCACTTCTCTGAAAGCCTTGTCACCAACAGAAATTACTTCTTCTGGTCAATCATGTCTCTTAATCCACTGAAATAGAAGCTTCATGAGAGCAGGAACTTAATTTTGTGTATAATATCCCCAACACTAAAATAACACCTGGCTTATAACAGAGGCTGAATGAGCTTTTGTTGAATGAATGAGGAAATGAGTGCGCAAAAGCGGGAGGAGGGAAGTAATTGAGGAGAGAGGGAGAATTTTCTGTCTTTGGCAAAGTCCTACATGTCTTTACAAAAGCTGCAGAGTCCAATGGCAATTCAGCCTGATTTTTCTCACAATTTTGGGGTTTAAAATATGAAAAACAAAGGTTTTATTGTTTTTTTAGTCAACCCAGAGCAAATACTGACTTTTAAAGCAAAGAATTAGGTGTATCTCCATTCACTTATTCAGCATATGTTTACATTCTATCCCACGATGTTCCAGGCACCAACACTATATGCAGGTGAAGGAAAAGAAAACACGCCTAGGCACAGAAAAAGAAGATCTTGTCAGCCTCACCGTCAACAGCACTAAGACATCGATCTACCTGATTTCCCGATCAAAACCAGCAGTCACTAGCAAATCAGCCCTGCATCAGGGCACAAAGTTCAATGCTGATTGGTATTATTCAAGACGAACAAATCGAAAAAGGTGACAAAAGCATAAAAGAGACAAGGAAAGATGCAACGAAGAAAGGTAAGAAGAACAACTGGAGTTGTCTGGCCTACAGAACAAGGCTGATTTCATGAGAGGCTTCAAATACACAAAGGGCTTTTACGAGATAATCCTGAGCATTTCCACGGCTCTCCTTTGTGAGTAAGGCCTGTAATAGGCATTTCCTTCTATTGACTTCAGAGATGCCTTCCTCAAGTCAGAAGTGAGTGCCAATATTTTGCCTGCTGATATGTAAGCAAGGGCTTAGCATTCCTAAAACACACAAATACCAGTTTCCTCCTTCCTAGGCTTTAGCAGGCTGTCTGCAGGCATTTCTTTCCCATCCTATAATTTCTTCTCCGCCTTTGTTAAAACCATAAGCACATCTGCAAAGACTAAACATGACACTGTAAATGACTGCCACTTCCTCCCCTCCACCCCAAATACTCCCATACTCAGCACCCTGGCTACACAAACCAGCTCACTTCACCAGCATCTTACACAGGGTTTCCATGGGGCAGGTGGCCACCTCACTACCTACAGCTGCCAGCCGCATACCCACACAGGCCAGTTGTCAGTTATCCTGACTCCACGGCTTGTGGAAAGAAAGCAGTAGACGGCTGGGGGTTGGCCAAACTGTGGTCTCTGTCTGCAAGGCTGGGTTAAATCATGATGGTGCATAGCACACAGGGACAACTATTAGCCAAATACGGAATCATTCACGTTTGTAGTTCAGCATCTCTCCAACCCCCAGCCTTTACTACCCCTTCCCAAGTGTTATCCCTCCAACTACCATCACAAGATGCCCAGTGATCTATTTTCTGATCCCACATGCCCAAAGTGTCAACCAATAAAAGACAAAGCTCTAGACTCATTCCTAGGCCCCAAGGTAACCAACAAACCAATGCATCCACCTCTCACAAAAAAAAAAAAAAAAAACCAAAAACCAGTATCAATAATCAAGAGAGACTGCTAGACAAGGAATGGGGACAACAATACAATTAACAAGGATTTCCCATGGTTCCCATCATAATGTTCCTCTTTGTGTCAACCCGAGTATCCCCATGGCAACAAATAATAACATTAAACTCATAAAATCAAATAGCAAAAAAGAAGCTGGGTTAAAGTGAGAATTCTTCTAATTATTAAGCTCAGCAATATAACTCTTACAGCAAAGGAAATAGTTTATTGGTGAGATCTTTTTCAGAGACAAGTTTCCCCACCCTTACTCCAATCTCCATGCTTAATGAAGATGATTAGTTTTTGGTGGGAGTGACTGTTGTTTTAATTAAAGACTATGAAGCAGGAGAGAGTCGGCTTATAAAGGAAACCCCAAGATACCACAATGCTCAGTGCCACCATCTCAGCCTTAGGCACCTGCCTTGCATTCCATCTCCATTACAGTTTTTCCTAATCTACCAACTAAGACACTGGATGTATAAAATGGGGCTGGCAAATTCTTGTTTGCAGCGAGACTACAAGCTCAAAATGGTCTGTTCTCCAAACCTCACCTCTGCCAGCCCTCCCCCAAACCGCTTGACAGGCGACCCTGTCAAGTCACTTAACCTCCCTGTGTCTCTAATCTCTCAGCTGAACAATTAATTGTGTTCCCTCATCTCATGGGAATGTTGAAAGAGATCACTATTAATAGACTAGTCCTTGCAAAGTTATTTGCTAATGCAAAACCTCTGTATGAGGCCTGTGTCCTGGGGACCATAGTGAGGTCTTACGGAAAGAAAAGACTCAGGGGTTGATGGAATCAGATTTACATATCCATCCGACAACTTCTCAACTGCCAGGGACCTCAGGCAAGCTACATATCCTGTAAACTTCAGTTTCTATATTTGCAAAATGGCAAAATATACCACCTTCCCCTTGCTGCTGTTGTGAGAATCGGATGAGCTAATGTATGTGGAGTACTTAAAGTTCCTGGCACAAAGCAGGCACTCAAATGTCAGTTTCCTTTGCACTTATAAAACCTCTTGCAACTTCTCCTTGACACTCAGGCTGACAATGCCCTAGATGAGCCCCACGGTCTCCCGCCTGAGTTCCCAAACCAGGTTTCTATGTTCCTGTTTCCAGTCTCATCATCATCCATCCTTCATCATCTATCTTGCCATGAGTGTGACCTTTGAAAATGCATCTCTCATACTATTCCCTGCTACTTAACATTCTCCAACAAATCCCTACATCCTACAGAGTTAAAGTCAAAAGCCTCATAGAGATAGAAAAGACCTTTCACTACCTGGCACTCGCTAACTTTAACCCCCACCTCCTCCAAACGGTCCTTTGCTGCTCTCCCTACCATATTATGCTCGTCATCACCTCCTGGGGCCTCCCCATGTGCCACATGTCATCCCCACCCTTCTTTGCCACATGAGCTCCTCTCCCTACACAGTGCTGGGGTTTGCAACCAGAGGCCACGGAGGGAGGTGCTTGGCATTGACTTTCCTCAGCCTCCTCTTCTGGTTTAGTTCCTCTTCTGGTGCACTCGGCACACAGCATCACAGTAGGCGGTAAGAAGCAACACAGATCCGGCTCTGTCTTCCTAAAGGTCACTGGAAAGGATGTCCCAGCTGAGGCAAAGGAGAGCAAGCCACTGTTAGACCGTGGGTGCACAGCAGAAACCAGTCTGGGGCACGCGACAGCTCAGCATGAGCTCACCTACAGCCCCATGCCCGGCCCACACATCTGAGAACCTGAGCTCAGGGAGGACTGCCAGCTCCCCCAGAAATCCTGGGAGCCCCGGTGTCTTGTCTTCTGGATACAAGCTCACCGGCTATGGAATGGAGACAGAGCTTCCTTGCGTTAGAGGGTATTTCCTGAGCCTTAATATTTGGCACAACACCACAACCGACTTTTGGATAAGCACTGCTGCCAGCTCAGTGATGAAAACACCACCCACAGTTCTGGAGTTCCCTGCCGACTTACAAAGGTCTTTCACAAACATCACCCGTACGGAACCCTCACAGCATCCCAAGTTACTGGCATCCCCATTTTATGGGGAGCAGAGCCTAGTTCCTCCCTGGACCCACCCGCCATGCCTTGTACACTCAGAACTGTCCGGCCCAGGAGCCCCTGAGGAAAAGAATTAACTGAGCCTCTTTAGAACTTGGCAGCTTCCCGAATCACTCCTCTCGTCCTTTTCATGGAGCGCAAAAACAAACAAACAAACAAAAAACAGGTCAACAGGAACAATTTCCAACTCACTGGCGCAAGGTAGGAAAATGTACGTGTTACATGTATCCAGATGCACCCAAGGTAAAACCACATGAGAGCAAGCCAAGCCAGGCGATCCCTGCAAAGAAGTGGAAAGAAACCCCCCTTTCTGCACTTCTTATGTGCCAGGCACTGTGCTTCCCATTCTCATGTTATATCATCATACATAATCTTTCCAACGGTGAGGTAGCAATTACCATCCCTAACTCATAATGATTAAAAGCTGAGGTGACAAGAGGCTGACTGGCATTACACCATTCAATGGAGCCAATATCTAAACACTAGATATTCCTTTATATATATATATATTTTTTTTTTAAGTAAATTCTACCCCCAACAGAGCTCAAACTCCCAACCCCAAGATCAAGAGTCCCATGCTGTACCAACTGAGGCAGCCAGGTGCCCCATAAACCCCAGATATTTCTAAACTCTACGCAGTACAGAGTCCTTGTTCAGGACACATGGCTTCCTTAGAGAAAGGTATGCTGGAGATACACAATTACAAGTTAATATCATCTAAAACACAAATAGCAGCCACAGCTCCAGCCCCGCAGCACACTGCATATCCAAAATACTCCACTTCATTTCTAATTTCCCTTCTAATTTCCTGAGAAATTTATATTAGTCCCATCTCTTTACCCATTGATAAAGAATGCTTTCCTCTCTAAAAGTCATATTTTTCCATCAATGACCTGAAGGACTAGAGAGCAAAAGAACACTTATGAAATTGACAATTTTCCATCCTCTCAAAGATTAATTCACTATAGTTACCCACGAGTGTCACAATTTCAAGAAACCATTTTTTAACCCAACAATTATCCTGATCAAAATAAGTCTCACACAAGATTCTGACCTTAAATACTGAGGGTAAGCAGCATTGATTAAAAGCCTTAAACTTATCCTTTTATTGGCAAACACATTCAGGGGCAGTTTATTCACGGCATCTGGTTCAGAAATTAGATACAGAGTTAGCTGTAGATTGATTAGTGCTTAGTATAAAGAAGAAAAAGACTAATTCCTATATTATTCCTGGCTCAGCAAGCGACAGCCTTGGCTTGGATCCATGACAAGGGGCCGAGAGAGACTCCAGGCCCCATCTGTACAACAGGAAAGCCGGGCAAGCCAAAGCTGTGTTCTGACAAGTCGTGTTTCCTCCCACTGGGAGACCGAACACCTCTGTAGAGAGCCAGGGTCCACCCCAGCCTGTTCACTCTCCCAGCCGGCAAACATCCCACTCTTGCTACAGAATACACTTCAAGGAACCAGTTCCACCTCAGCTAAACTCAGAGAAAGGCTCCTTAGCCAGCACTGGGGCCCTGTCTGAGCATCTAAGGAAGAGGAATTAGGGCACACTATGGAAGAAAGGGGCAGAGAGGTAATGGGGCAAAGTAGCACCTGTGCTGACTGACCACCGTCATGATAATACTTCTAGTGAGTCCTGTGTGCTGGGCATTATAACAAACACTTTATGTGGATTAAGTAACACATTTAATCCTTGCAACTCCATTAGATAAGTACTATCGTATCACCATTTTTAAAACAAGGTACCTGATGAGGACACAGAAAGGCTAAGTAAAGTCCAAGGAAACATCCAGCCACTAGTGGTGGAGATAGGGTTCAAACCTAGGAAGTCTGGGTTTTAGACTCTTGTTATCATAAACCCTATACTGTACTTTCTCAAGATGGTACCTGGTAATATAGTTGCCATAAACTGAGTAAGCACCTGTGTTGTCGATTTCTATGTGGTTAAAAAGTTTGTAAACTGAGAAACAATCCTGTAAGTTCAACCACTACTCAGTTAAGGCCTGAGGTTCAGACAAATAATCCTAACCTTTCACCCACCCACCTCCAAAAAAAAGCATCACTTAAACTTGACAATTACTTTTGTTTTCCTGGTGATTTTTAGTAAACTCTCAAAGAAGATGTGCAATTCACTTTTCTAAAACAAAGTTTTGGCCTGTACTGCATGCTATTATCCATGCTCCTTATCCTCCAATGCCCTCCTATTTTGTTCCTTCCATACTTTCCACTGCTGGTTATTACAGCACAACAGGTTCTGAGGACTGGAAGCATCGGATTTCTATTTTAGCCTACTCCCTAATCTCTGGGTGACCTGTGACAAATAAGTACCACAATTCTTCAAAACTCTGTCCTCCCTAATCCGTAAAACAGAGCTAATGCCACCAGCCTCTGTGGACCATTCAGTGAAACGGTGCTTATGAAACACCTGGCTCATAATAGGCTATCAATACTTGTTAGCACCCTCTCTGCCTCCTCCCTTGGGTCAGACCTTCAGCCTGAACACCAAGAGCTCCAGGAGCCTCCACTCTGATTTTCCCAGCTCCCCACCCACCTTGCCACATAGTCACACACAAACCAACTGCAGGGAGTGACTTCTGTGTCAGCAAGTCTTAAATTTGAGCCTCATCATAAACAGAATGAGAAAACAAGTGAATGCACCAAATGTATTACAGAGGCTACACAAATGGGGGTTATTGTCACAACCTGAATATCTGCAAGGTATTCAGATTCCTTGTAAACTCCTCCTCATCCCCAGGCCCTGCATTCCAGATACTTCTCAACTTGTCTGTTCAACCAGCCCCTTCAGCCCCATTCAAAGAATCCGATGTGGCCCATTCTTCTTCTGTAGCTCTCCTGCCTCCTCCTTTCCTGCCTGTAATGCCAGGGTGGTTTTTAAAACAAATGAGAATGGCACTCAGGAAGCAAAATGAATTCACTTAGCTCTGTGCTCCCTTCTCCCTTGCTGTTATTTATTTTTGTGTATTTCACTAGAAGCAACATTTGTCAACATGGCAGCCCAGAAGCCGCAAGCCAGAGAGAACCGTTTTTGTATAAAACAAATAACGTAAGCAGTGCAGGAGTGGTTTTGAATAAAGCTGCCATATGAACGGCCACAAAGTGCAAAATGCTGAGCCCCTGTGTTGGGCGCAGCAGCTGCTTTGACACCAAAAAATAAATACTTTAGAGGGGGAAAACTAAACTGGCTATTCACAGAGAAATTTAAAGAATTTCCAACACATGATCCAGCAACAGCAAAACTGGCATAGTCTACAACTAAAAAGAAGACAAAAGAAAGTAGGGTCTTCAAGGGGGGGGGAGAGGGTGGAGGGACAACAACAGGGATCGCTCAAGGGTACAGGGATGAAAATGTTCTAATACTGTGGTGATGCTTGCACATATTTTAGTAAATATACTAAAAGCCACTGAATTGTACAGTTTAAGTGGGTGAGTTCTATTGTATGTGAATTACATCTCCTAGCTGTTCCAAGGAAGGCGAGCAGAGGCTTCACAGGAATATAAGTGGCGAGAAAGGAAACATAGCCTGAATCGCCCTCCCTGACCTTCAGGTGCCTGAAATGCACCAGCCTGACGTGTGTGTAAGCCCTGCACTAAGAACACGGCATGTGCCATGCCATTTAGTCCCAACAAACAACTAACTCTCCAGATAGCATTCCCAAGTGCAGTGTGGAATCTAGGGCTCAGACACATCTAAGGTGACCCCGCTTCTAGTCAGGTATTTGTCACCAAGGCCCACACTCTTTCCACCTCACCCCAGAGCCTCCCTGGTCACATAATCAAATCACTGAGGAACAGGGTGATTTTTTTTCTCCAATAAATAAAACTTATCCATAAGCAAATTGATTTACTGAAACTAGTCACAAGAGCTTTCTGATACACTGACCATTTCTCTCTATTCCTCAAAAGACACCAAGAACAGGCTTGTTTGGGGCGGGGGGTTGTTTTGTTTTTAATGTTTTATTGATTTTTTAGAGAGTGGGGGGCAGGAAGGGGTGGAGAGAGAGGGGCACAGAGGATGCGAAGCAGGCCCCGTGCTGACAGCAACGAGCCCAACGCAAGGTTCTAACCCACGTACTGTGAGATCATGACCTGAACAGAAATCGGACGCTCAACCAACTGAACCACCCAGGTGACCAAAGTTTGTTGTTTTTAATGACACAGTTTTCTCTATGAACCTCAGTCTACATACAGTGTTGCCCTCAGGGACTCCCAGGACAGCTGGGGCACCTGTTTGGCCCAAGTTGCACACTTGTATTTTAATAGCTATCGTGTCTCTTCCTCCTGCAGTCACTGAGCATTCCTTGTAATTGTCTATGCATCATCCAAATATAAAATGCCTCTTTCAACCCGTATATACGTGATTAGGGAAGGAAGGGACCAAAGGAAGCTTCACCAGTCACTGTTACTACGAAAGTAAAATTCAAGAATTTTGTGAAAGCTATTTGTCAGTCAATGGCCTTTTCAATTTTATAACCAGGCTTTCAAAAGTTACCTGTCATACATCGGATCCATGGATAACTGAGATTTTATGACAATTAATAATGATTACTATTAAATCTGACTTTCATGTGACTTTTAATTTTTGCAAACTACCTGGTTACACTAGCCTTTTAAAAAATTACAGATGTGGTCCCCCACATACCTAACTTTCCCACCTACTTTATTCCTCTGTACAGATGCCTTATCTAGGAAAAGCTTTATCCTAACAGTGTGTGGACTTTCCTGAGATAAGGAATGTAAAAGGCTGTTTTTAAAAACTTTTTTTTTTAACATTTATTTATTTTCGAGACAGAGACAGAGCATGAACAGGGGAGGGTCAGAGAGAGAGGGAGACACAGAAACCAAAACAGGCTCCAGGCTCCAAGCTGTCAGCACAGAGCCCGGCACAGGGCTCAAACTCACGGACCGCGAGATCACGACCTGAGCCGAAGTTGGGCGCTCAACCGACTGAGCCACCCAGGTGCGCCTAAAAGACTGTTTTTTAAAGGGAACATGATCTCTTCCTCCCATGCTGAGATTCCGTTAACAAGAAGGCTGACCACAAAAAATTCAGTAAGTCAAATTTCATATTAAGAAATCATTCTATCTAGATGGGATTTGGCTTTAAAATCTTTTTAATTTGGAAAGCAAACAACTAACAATGCTAAACCATCTACTACTCTACCTAGTACAGAAACCCTGTGAAGTCTGCATGCTTCATCCCCATTTTACAGATGGAAAAAGAGGTCTAACAGAGATCTGGGAACCTATTAGCCAAATTCTCTCTCTCTCTCTTTCTCTCTCTCTCTCTCTCTCTCACACACACACACACACACACTAAATGGCAGGTCTTAGCTTTGAACCTGAATCTGTTTAAGAGCCAATCCAGTACTGCAAGGTGGTAAATTCTGAGTGAGCAACTTGCTCCCGTATAAAATAGAACTGATAATACCTTGAAATCATCCTGAAAAAAAAAACAAAAAAAAAAACACAAGATCATGTTCATAATGCGCACAGTCCAGAGATTACATTCAGCAAATTATTCATGTTTTGTTTCCATCACATCATTTTATACTTCTGCGCCATATTATAATAGCCAGCCATTACTGAGAACTTATTATGTGCAAGGTACTTTTCTGAAATACCCCATCTGAGGTCACAACACAATGGCACAGGTGGGATTCAAACCCAGGCAGTCTATTGTACCCACTATTTTGTTAGGCAGAAGTACAGAAAGCTAACTTTGCAGATAACAATATCAGCTCCCATTCACTAAAGCCATGGTTCTCAAAGTGTGGTCCTTGGACTAGCAGCACTGGTGTCAACTCGAAACAGGAAAATAGAAACATACAAATTCCTGGGCACTGTCCCTAACCTCCTAAATCAGAAGCTCTGGGGGTGGGCCAGGCATTCTGTGTTTTAACAAGTGCATCACAGTCACCTGGAGGTCTTGTTAAAACACAGATTGTTGGGCCCCAATGATACACATGCTTAGGTTTCTGGCAGAGGCAAAGAATCCAGACGATGGTCAAACACAAAACTGCTAACAATGCCACGCTCTGCTACCCAGCTCTAGTTTCTCTTTGGCCACCAGCCATCTGCACTCAGTTATGAAGGTGCAGACTTACAATGGCTGAAATGGGCATCCCACCTCCATCATCTGAAAATGCGTGTTTGCCCCCATAAACTCCATTCTCAACACCGTAGTCAGAGTCTACTTAACACTCGCCCAGTATGGCTCTACCTCTCATTCAGCAAAAGCCAAAGTCCTTACAGTACCTACAAGGCTCAATATGATCCATGACAACTCCCCCGCCCTGCTGCCAACCTCTCCCTGGACTCTCCTCCCATCCCTGTCTGTCCACTTCGACCTCCCACTCTGCTCCAACCACACTGGCATCCTGGCTGTTCCCCAAACATGGCAAAAGGTACCCACTTGAGACACGTAAATGTCACTTTGGAGAGGCTTTCCCTAACCCCACACTTCCATCCCAGCACACACTGACTCCTAAACCCTGCATTATTTTTCTCCACAGAATGTATTACCATCACATATATCAAATATTCACTTGTTTACCTGCTTGTAGCTTCTTTCTCCCAAGTAGAAGGTAAGTTTCATGAGGGCAAAGACTATTTTGTTTGTTGCCATCATAAAAGGCGAGAGAGACAGGTACCTATGAAGTATCCATAACCATATGCTAAGTGAATGAATAAACGGAAGAATTCACTTAATCCCAAATGGTTATCCCAATTAGCCAAATGCTATTTAAAAAAAATGTTGATGCATTAACTGGCATTGTTTTTGTCTTTTTATTACCAGTAACACAACTGGGCAACACAACTTCCAAACCGACACAGAATACTTAAAATCCCATGTCTCTGGAAGAAATGTCATGTACCATGGAAACTGCAAGATTACTCTTTTCTGAGCCCACACAAATATTACTTCCCCCCGAATATAATTTCTAATTTACAGCTCAAAAAATATAATCTATATTGGAATTTGCATAAAACTCAACAGACCTGCCGCAAGATATTAAATTTTAAATTTGCATGCAAGAATGACCAAGTAATATTAGTCTAGCCAAGGAGATGGTGTCTGTAAACTTGAGAGCTTGCAGATGTAATGAGAAGAAAAATTGTACACTTCAATGAAAGCAAGTTGATTAAAATGCTCTGATGCAGTTGTAACAGTGTAAGGGAGGCAAAGTGCATTTCAAATTTCATAACCTGGACTCTGATAACATAAGATAAGATTCACTGCTCCAGAATAGGGCAATGGAGCATCCACTCCATCTGTAAATAGAACCAGGTGACCAAGGTAAATAGCCCAAGAGGCTGAATGTGCCTATCTGGCCCTACATTCCCTGAAGAGCCCTGTGGAGCAAGGAGATACATAACCCCCAGTGACTAACAGCAACAGCAACACGGTAACGTTACTGATCTCTCCAGCTGTACAGCCTGAACCATGCACTGTAAATGTGTGTGGGTGTGGTGTTCTGTTTTGTTTTAAAGAATAAGGCTTGCTTCCTCTTGGGAACTCCAAAATGTAAGGGCGAATTGCTCAATGATCTGTTCTACAACCACCAAGGTATGGGACTAAGAAGCAGAGATGTTTAAGGCCTCTGCTCTCAAGAAGTAGCGAAAGACAGTGCAGCACTTTGCAAAAGGTGTTCTGCGAGCAGAGCACGGTGTTCAACAGGTCAATGGCCAAAATGGGACTCTGACCTTCTGAGGAGCCTGTTCACATTGGTTTAGTCTGTTTTTTTTTTTTTCATTGAGAGGTTGGGGGGATATTTTATTTCAAAGAGTCCTAGTGCTCTTAACGTGTGAAAATCACTGGCCTAATGAAATAGATTCTGAAGAGAAGTCAGGAATTGAATAATCAAATACTAATCCAGGCACGATGCCTTGCTGGTTGTGTGACCTTGGTCTACTCCACCTCGCCAAGCCCCATCATCAATAAATTCTAGTCCTAGGTAGTTACTCAAGAGAGATGAAAGCATACCTACGCAAGGAAGTGTACGTAAATGTTCACAGCAGCTTTACTCATAATAGCCCTAAAATGGGAATAATCCAAAATCCCATCGACAGGAGAACGGTTAAACATGCTGTAGGTCATCCATATGATAGGACACCACACAGCAGTAACAAGGACCAGACTCCTGACACCCGCCAACAACACGGATCAACCTCAACGGCATTATGCTGAAAGAAGCCAGCCGTAAAAGAGTACGTAATATATAACTCCATGTAAATAAAATTCTAAAAAAGAGAGCACTAATCTGTGGTGATAGGAAGCAGGACCAGCGGTTGCCCGGGGCCAGGTGTAAGAATAGGGGATTAACTGGGGAAGAGACAGGGCAATTTTGGGGGTGACAGAAATGTTCTATATCTTGATTACTGTGGTGATTACAACTCGAAGCTCACAGAACTAACTGCTGTATACCTAAAATGGATGCATTTTATTGCATGTAAAATTGAAGTTGAAAAAAATATATGTCCTCCCTAACCCATGACAATGTTATTAAGGAACAAATGAGAGAGGTGATATGTGGAAGTTTAATACACAGGCACAGGGCTTAAACAGGTAAAGGACAAAGCCATTAGCAAACAACACATTTTTCATTCCAAGAGCCGAGAGCGTGGCTCAGAAGGCAGCCCTGCCTGTTAACAATGATGAAAGAGAAGTATTGGCACTTTCTTGGTGCCAGGCACTTAAGACCTTTACATCATTCCCAACTCATCTAATCCTCACAACAATCCTCCGAGGAAGGCATTATTATTTCCATATTACAGATGAGGAAACGAAGGCAATGAGAGGTCAGGTAATTTGCTCAAAGCTGTCAGAAATGCTAGAGAATACGATTTTTGGATAAGTGAAAGACAGTCTTACAGGTAGCAAAGTACTGAGCCTGGAGAGCTACTTTCCCACCTGAACGCAAGTGAGTACAAAAGTGCTGCCTCCACACCAAACCACCAGTTCACAGAAAACCTTCCCAGTCAGCAGAGTACAAAGTAAATTACACAGGAGACACTCCTTTTCTCATGGATTTCAAGAACAGCACATTAAAGAGACACTAGAGCAGAAAAAGAAAAGTTGATAACATCTGTACACAAGTCATAAAAGTAGTTCACGGGCAACACGTAATTAGCATAATTAACTACCTACCACGTGAGGCTTTATTCAGTTTTAAATGTATTCTCGCCCAAAAAGCAACCCTGAGAAACAGTATTATGATAACCATTTTATGTGTGAAGAAACCAAGGCTTATGGTAAGATAACCTGCAAAGGGCACACACTGCAAGCAAGAGCTGGAACCCATAGATGAATCAAAGTTGGGTATCTTCAAAGCTAGTACTGCTGTTTACATTTACTCCCACCCCAATCTCAGTGAAATCAACGTGTTGAGGAAATCACAGAAAAAGCAATGAATCTATGGACATCCAACTAAACCTAAGTTGTCTCCCAAACGTTCCAATATTTCTCTAAGAACAAAACAGCCAATGTCACTTAATGAGCAAACATGTGAGACACAGTGCTAAGGGCTTTAGATATGAATTAAGTAATCTTCACAACAGTCTAACAACATGGAAAGAAAAAAAAACAACTTTCCACCTAGAATCATGTACGGGGCCGCATTATCTTTCAAAATGAAAGGCAAAATAAAAGATAAATAAAAAAGAGTACTTACTACCCATAGACATTCCCTAAACAAAATTAAATGAGTTATAAACAAAGTGATAAGCATAAAGGTAAATCTAAAGTACCATCTGTAAAAACGGATAATATAGTGTCTAACCTATATGTTTACAAAAAGGCAAAACTAAAATACTGAACTAGGTTGCAGGCAGGGAGGTGATCAGAGTTCAAGGCTGGCTACCTGCACTGTCCACGGTAAAATGGATTAACTTCAGGGGCACCTGTGGGTCTCAGTCGGTTAAGCATCTGACTCTTGATTTCAGCCCAGGTCATGATCTCATGGTGTGTGAGTTCGAGCCCCACATCGGGCTCTATGCTGACAGCACGGAGCCTGCTTGAGATTCTCTTTCTCCCTCTCACTCTGCCCCTCCCCTGCTCATGATGTCTCTGTCTCTCTGACAATAAAGAAATAAACTTAATAAAAAAATCTTTTAAATAAAAATTTTAAAAAAGGATTAACTTGAAAGTATATGCAGTTTCATTTCAAGGGTATCTACCCCAAGAATACCGTGCATATCCTCAAAACTTGCGCGGGGGGTGGGGGTTATTTAATGAGGGAGGAGGGTGTGAAGTGGAATAAGAAGAAACAAGGGGAAAATGGAGGTTCCAGGGTCAGCCAAGATCCCAAGCCCATTTGTAAAGCACCACCAGCACTGCAGAAGATTAGCTCTTAGGGAGGCATAGATGAGCCCTTAGGAATCAAGCCTGAGATTCCAGCTTGTCATCGTTTCTCAAAGCACTTGGTCTTAAGATTCAATCCTCTCTGGATCAACGAGATGAGAAACCACCACCAGAAGCCACACTTCCATACACTGTACTCATTTTTGGCCTCTGTGCAGGAAACCGTTCCCAGCAGGCTGGCAAGTCAAAGAAAGGGTAACCAGACTGAGAACTTTCTATAGCTGTTGCTATCCATCACTATTTTTAATTCTGGCTAAAAAATGAATGGTCTCCATGCAAAAGCCCTCTCCTTCTCATGCCACAGGAGCCGTGGTAACCTGGACTCGATGCATCATTCCCCTACTGAACACATTTTTGATTTCAGTATGTTTTTGTCAAGAATCTTTAATTATGTTTCACAATTGTGCCTTCCTTTCTTTCAATTGCCTCAAATTTCAACTGCAGTGCCTCAGAAGTAGATTAAATAAAGATAAGCGCCTGTCAGTCAGAGCTGGCTTCTCTCCCCCGCCCCCTCTGGTTACTAGTTCCAAATGCTGCCAATCGAGAAAACTGCACGTCAGCTGTCATTCATTCCCGTCTAAATGATGCTGGTCAGACTTCATTAGAAACTGTGTCCTGATCAAAAGCTACAGCCAATCATGTCCACAGAACATCCGAGAAGCAGCTGGCCTTGTCTAGCTGGTGTCTGATATAATTCCCATTCCTGGAGGATGGAAGCAGGGCCAGCCATACCTCCCCGGGGCCAAAGGCGGAGGGAGGCTAGTCATGTCTCTGGCGCATTCCAGGTTGCTGTAAACTACATGTCTTCTGCTGATTTTGCTCCGACCTCACTGGCCCATTAAAGGTAGTCTCAGACTTTATTAAGTCTTCGTAACCATGAAGACAACTGGGAGTTTAGCAGGCCTCTCGTTCATTAGCTGGTTACGCCACTGAGGGATCGAAGCCAAGCTGCTTATGTTCCTGATCCTCCCAACAGCAGGTTCAGCCTTCCCCCTACACACACACACACACACACACACACACACACACACACACACACACCAGCCACCATTCCACACACCACCACAGCATCCACACTCTCCCAAAGCAGACCACATATACTACATGAAGCAAATACTAAAGAAACAACACAAATCCGAAAGCAAAAACCTCAAAGATTCAATTCTTCCAACACAAATGCTTATCTTCAACTCTGTTGACATCATATTGTTGTTAATGACATTTGTTTAAATGGAAGAGATGGAGAAAGGATTAAAAGAAAAATAGCCCTTTTAAGTAAAGAAATAGTAAGAGAAAAACCAGGTGGAATCTGGCTTAGGAGGCTTGGGTTATTGGTTTTTCTTTTCTGTTCCTTTTTTTTTTTTTTTGACCTTGCAAACTCTTTACTCTCTCATTGGACTGTCCTATCTGTCCCCAAGGTAGAGTAAGGAAGCTGGACAGCCAAGATTCTCCACACCAGTGATGCTCAAGTCCCACACGTGTGCATCCTGATCAGAAACCTGCTTCTGTCAACATGCAGGTGTGGAATGACTCAGAGGTGGGCAGTCCACACCAGAAGAAGCATTTTCCTGGGTTCGGAGTGAATCAGAAGTTCAGTTATTAGTAACAGAAGTGGTTATTTAAATGTATGATTTCATCCTAATTAAAACTAATGGGGGAGAGAATTTGCATTTAGCTGCCTAGTAAAATAGCTCTCTGTTATTTTACTTTTAATGTCTGAAGGGTATTAGCAAGGTAAGGTTTTTCAGGGCAGAAGGAGAGAGGGATGAAGTTGGTAGGCTGCTGTCCCACCCACTCACATTACACCCCCCCCCCACCCCCGCAACCCAAGCTCAGAAGCCTGGTTTTATACCCTTCTCCTTTCATTTAGTGCTTTGTAACAACCTCCACCATCCAACACCCCCAGGCTAGAACCTAATAACGCATTCCATCTTAGAAAGCTTAACAGTCCAGTACACCTAACAAAACCACTCAGGGACACCAGAGAGCATCTTGCATGCACATTAATAACTGCAGGATATCTGATTAGGAGAATGCAAAATAAGAAGCCATTAATAGCAACCCTCATCTCCCTCCTCCACACTGATTACCAAAAGAACAGCAGCAGCTGAATCACAGCTAAATCCTATTCACAAGGGACCTAGGGCAACAAAGAGGAAAAGAACCTTTAGAGTAGTGCTTCTCGAGGGAAGCTACTTTAAGTCATTTTGATTCTGGCGTCAATCATGCCTGCCACAAACCAATAACCATGTATAACACAGGCAAAGACTAGATTCCATTCCCTCCCTCCCTCCCTCCCTGGGCTCAGCATAGTATACCCAGCATACTTAATTGCCCTGCCAACCAAAATGCTATTTGCAAGGCCTCCAGAGGAACTTCCAGGGTCCAGAGACACACAGGCTTAAACGTTTATCCTAAGAGCACAAGCAATGTCAACCTAGGGATGGAACCTCTAGCCTCAGGGCAACCTACGTGTAATGCTCTCAAAAAAGGTGATTAACCATATGAGTGTGAACAAATGGTTTACTCTCTCTGTGCCTCAGTTTCTTTATCTGTAACATATCTGTCCCCTGGGATTACTGTGGAAATCAAATAAATTAATCCACACAAAGCACTATGCAATTCCACCTAACAGAGTAAATGCGTGTGAGCTGTCTCTCTCTCCCCCTCCCATCCTGCCTTCCTCTCCCCCAGTGCTTAGAAGAGAGGGCAGGAGGAAGAAGGAAGTGAAAAGGGGTAGGAAGAGGAGGAGGAAGAGGGGAAAGATCTGTAATGTATGAATCTAAGAGAGTTGCCTAGATCTACAGATACACAACCTAACAGCTACCCCTCCCCTGCAGTGAAATGTATCCCATTCCAAATCTGTAAGGTCTCTCCCTATCAAAGCCATAGGCCTCCCCCTCCTGGTTTAGCAGAGAGGGGAGAGGCCAGAATTCCCCTCTGCCACAAGGACTCTCAGCAAAAAATCATTCGTTTCCTTAAACCTAGTATGCTGAGATTGGTGAAGGATGTGTGGATTTCCAAACTTTCTGCAAGTCAAAATGGATTTGCTGGTAGAGAGCCAATGTTTCCAATTTGATTTGGCAGAATATACCCAGTTAGGATGTTCTCTCCATGTAATTAGAGATGCACTGTCAATGAGCAGTTTAGCTATCGACAATACCTGTTGCAATTTAATTTTAAATGTCAATGACTTGTTTGGGTTCACTGTAACAAGGCTTTTATACATGACAAATAAGCATCCTAGAACAGGATGAATGAGGAAAACAAGAGGGTGAAGAAAATCAACAGGCACCTTATACAGGGGCTGCCTTTCAAATATCCCCTGGTGCCTGTGCCTTGAGCAGGGACCGCTCCCCCAACCCAACCCGCAGGGGTAGGCTGGGGATTCGGGGAGTGTGTCACTGCCACCACCTTCCTAAATGATGCCCACTGATCCTTAAAGGTGTGTGGGTATGAGGTACAAGCAGTCCAGTGGGAGGAGACAGGTAACCTTGAGCAAGATTCTTTTACCTCTCTTTGCCTTAATTTCCTCATCTATAAAATTAAGGATCATTATAAGGACAAAGCATAAATATACATAAGCTCTCAGCATAGCATACTGTACCTTAATAATGGCTCTATAAATGTTAGCCTCTTTGTTATTCAATCAAGTTAAATGGTTAGCACTGCTTAAAAAAAAAAAGTGGGAAAAAAAAAACCTCACACGTTACAGCAGGGTGTCAAATTCAAAGATCTATAAAGCAGGACCTTGAGGAAAGTTGGCTCAGTCCACAGAAAAACTAAGGGGGAGTAGGGTGTGGATTCTAGGATTCTACAGCAAAGTAGGAAACCCGGCCCTTCTCTAGCACATACGGACTCTCAGTACCAGTTGGGAGCTCAGCGTGGAACATGGTCTAGTGCTGCTAGACCTTCTAATTTGCCAAGAATAATCCCAAATCTGGATTTTTGTGTGAAATTTCCTGGTTTTTCAATGTTGGAAACTGCCTCCACAACTGTTTACATACCAAATAGACCAAATGAATCATACCTGTGGCCAAACCAGGCTCATGGACTGTATGTCTGATGACCTCTCCTGTCCAGAATACCCCACAGGACCTCTCTGGGAATAATCCACCAAGAGTCTTTACTCATTTCCTACATAGGTGAAGAGTTACTGTAGACAAAACCACAAAGGGGCCCACAGAGAGCCTGGAGTGTTCTCTAAATCACAGGACAAGAAGTGGCTGGGTCTACAGCAGGTGCTGCCTTGCTGACTTCTGGCGTGCTCACTGAGAAGGGAAGTGGATGATTTATGAGCTGCAAAGGTGATGCAAAATGCTAATCAGCTTTAAGCTGACACTGGGTAACACAAGCAAATTTACATCTTCTCTAAAATAATTCAAATGCTTCTCATGCATAATAACAGGCAAGGATAAAGATAAAGTGATAACACTTCAGAGGCTTCACAAAATATCCCAATTAATAATCTAGGCCGTAAACCTACAACAAATTCTCATTTCTCACTGAGAACAGGTGCACACCACAACAACTGAAAATCACAGGAGACACCCAAGTCAAATCATCAGCCAGCAGGTCCCCTGATTGGTGGGCCTAGAGAATTTCACTGTATTTCTGACACGGGTCATCCACGCCGAGATCTAAGACTGAATTTTCGAAGCAGATATCACAGACTTTCTAGGTCAGAAAGGACCTTAGAAATCTTCTCAATCAGCACTGGATGGGAGATACAAATCTCCTCCCCAGCTTTCATCCGACCACCATTGCAGTCAGCCCTACCCTGTGAGCCAGACCTCAACGCCAGCCATCGACAGCAGTGAACTTCCTAAGGCCCAGCCCTCATGGAGCTCACAAACTCACAAACTCACAAACTGCACGGCCACCTCCGCTGCAGAGAGCTTCCCACACTGCAGGGCTGTCTGCAGCCATTTCTGGGGAGTCCCCGGCTTCAGTGAAGGGGCCTACAAGTTTTGGGGACAAGATAGGCTTCTGCGCGTGCCCCTCAGCCGGCTCCCACCTGTGCACATCCAAGAATTCTTCTCTTATTACCTGGTAGTCTAAATCAGATTTCTTTGGGGGAAAACAATAGTTCCACAGGCTACAAATAATGAGAAGGTAAAAGCAGTATCTCATGAAGGCTGCCAGTCCCCTGGTCCCCCCACCCCCATTGCACCTATTTCTTTGTGTTCAGCCCCCACGACATCCACTTGTTAGTCCCAGGTCTGCTCTGTGGAACGACTGGAAGCATGACCCCGTCCTCCACAGTGTAAGTCTGCAAGCATCTGAGGAGAGCACAGCGCTCACCTCCCTTCAACCTCGGGTCTGACACACCAGTTCTGTCTTTCACGACGACAGATGTGAGGTACCTGTTCTTCATTTGTTTATCATTATGAACCCAAAAACTATGTACTGAAGTGTCTGCTTTGGCAGGACGTCCTCCATAAAGTTTTTGCAAAAGGTTCTATTGGAAGACATATCCCCCCCCCAAAATCCTACTGTGTTGTGTCAAAGACATGACAAAGGAGAAAAAAGTATATCCAGGAAGAAGTGGACATTCTGGAGGACAAAATGGGAATTTTCTGAGTATCAAATGTGCTTGATCATAAAAATCAGATTTCTGAGACCTATATCACAGACTGCTGAATAAGAATTTCTAGGGAGAGATGCCTGGAAATCTGTATTGTTAAAAACGCCATGTGTTGTTGTTATTACATAAATACTTAATCATAAAATGTCTATAAAACCAATAGACTAAAATACTACAAGAAAACAAGGCTTTTAACACCTGTAGCTTTAATTAAGTAAGAGGAAGATTCTCACGACTTGCTCCCTTTCGACTGATTATGTTGGTTTCCACTTCTCCTCTTTAAACTGACCCTGATTCCCTGTGACCCAAACCCCACTGATAATCAGAGTAGAATCTGATTTAATATAGCACATTGGATACTCCTGCATTGAAACCAGGAAAGAGAAATTAGTGTGTCAGACAGAGACTTTCAACTGAGAAGACCTCAATTTATATAAAAATCTTTTCAGAGCCCTTATAATCTCACTGACCATCTGCAGCCCAGAAATGAATCCCGGAATTAGTGGTGGCTAAGTGGTTACATAGCACTAGATACTCTAGAGATGGAAAGGAAAAAAAAAAAAGTGAAAGAAGTTTCTATCTTGTACTTAAAGAAGTAAGAACCTACCATAACCGGGAAACTCCCCATTAAGAAAGTGCTTAGAGATTACAGGATGAAAAATGTTAAAATAACAAGCTTGATAGCAATGATATGTACAAAATCCAAATTTCTGGAGCCATGCTTTATCATAAGATTCCCACTATCTAGCCCTTCATGATGCCTCTCATCTCCAGTGATTCAAACTCCACTGACAAAACAGACCTTTATTTCCTTTGAAGCAAATTAAAAAAAAAAAAAAAAATACAAGTACCCCAAGCACCAGAAGAGAAAGACTTTTTTCTTTACCTAAGAATTAAAAAGAAAAGAAAAAAACCTAAATAGGAACAGAGAGTTCTTACTGGCAGCTGAATCTACAACATCAGAAAAATGGCACCCTTCAAACTCCACACGTGGAAGAGCTCTTCATCTTAAGCTGAAAATGGGAAATTAATTTTTAAGTCTCTTGTCTAAGAGACAGCTTTTAAAAAGGTATTAACCTACATTTGGAGATTAATGCAAACACAGCCATCTTGTTTTAGTGGGTACAATCCAACTTTTATTAAGACAAAGACGGATTCAGAGTAATTAAGAGCTTGTCCAATATCCAGAATTTTATGACTCTAAATATTAGCGAAGCTGGCATTCTTACCAGCTCTGCCTCAGAGCTATTGCATTATAAATCCTTGGTGGTAATGAAACACCGGCTAAAAAGAGGCTGAATACGTCTCATTTAAAAACCAGCCTTCCCGTGGAGAACTACCCTGACTTTAATATAATGCATAGCCCCTCTTAGAACATTAATACTACTGGAAAAGGTGAGTGGTTTGGGATTTGCTACTAAGGGAACCCCAAAGAAGATAAACAAATGGCAGGAAGTGTGTTTTAACAATGTTCGATGTTGAGAGACTCCCTGGTACCCAAGTCTAGGAACACGTTGCTGAATTGGGCAAGAAAAGGACAACACACCCACACTGGGGATGCTCACAGCAGTTTATCTGTGAGGCATATCCTTAACACTGTACTATCTACACAACATAGCAGAGTCACAGATATCATAAACAAAACAAAAACAACAAAACCTCTAACAAGTTAACAACTCATTTTTTTTAAGTTTATTTATTTATTTTGAGAGAGCAAGCGAGCGAGCAGGGGAAAGGCAGAGATTGAGAACCTGAAGCAGGCTCTGCACTATCAGCACAGAACCCGACACAGGGCCAGAATCCATGAACTGTGAGATCATGACCTGAGTCGAGATCAAGAGTCAGACGCCCAACCGACTTAGCCACCCTACCACCCCAACATCTCATTTTTAAAAAATACCCCAATGGGGTGCTCTCCTTTGCCACCCAAATACTTTTTTTAAATTGTGTCGAAGTTATAGCCTTGACTACTCTCTTCTCAGAGCAAGGTTTTCTTCGGGGTCATGTTCAAACCTCTCTCTACCACGAAGATTGAGGGGACACTCACGGAATATGACCAAAATACAAACAACTGGTCATCATGTTTCTAGATCTCATAAAATCAGACTCTTGGATACTAGCATCCTAAAGCAAGTTTCTTCTGTATTTAAGAGGCCACTAAAGGGTTAATCACACGGGGACTATATTATAGCTTTAAAAAACTAGTTCCTCCTCGGCTCTTTCATCAAATTAGCCACCCACCAACTACACTGAGGGGCACACCAAAGACTTCTGTGCCCCAGTCCCCAACAGTGATTATGTACAAGAAGCCTGTCATCTCCACCCTCTCAGGAGAGAAATGACACATGTCATCTGTGTACCTCACCTAAGCCCAAGCCAATTCCCCATATCCCAAAGGCATAAACAAGACTTGATGGAATGGACCAGATGAAAACGCATGCACTTAATAATTAGCAAAAACCACGCTGCTTAACTGGCTGTTCTTCTAGAACAGAGACATCCTTAAGTAAAAATTACACACCACTCTACATTCAAGGAGATAACACCCTTCAACCTTCTCTGTCCACTAGGCCCTTTCCTTCTCCGTAAGAAACAACATCTTCTTCCTAAAAGCACAAGTCTTACAGAATAAAAACTGTGCCAGCAAAAATAAATTTAAACTGAGACATCATGCTTTCTTTGACTATTCAAAGATACTGTCAGAACGTAATATTGTCTCTGAGGGGATTAACAAAGGTGCCATTTTCCAAAAACGAACAAAGCGGGTTTCTTTGTTATTCTTATTAAATACTTCGGCTTCTTTTTTTTTTTTTTTTCCTCCATAGAACGACTTTATTTTTTACTCAAGAGAGAAATGAATACCTAGTATTTGGGTCTTACCTGTTGAAACTGACCACAGCCAACATTTTGGCACTGTCATGTCTGAAAATCAAATTGGAAAGAAAAAAATGTAAACCAAGGACACACAGAAATATACCTGTGGTCTGCCGGAAAAAAAAAATTCCACGGGGAAACAAGGTTGATTCTGCTACAGTCTTCTGCCAAGCCGATACCCCAATGTTCTTGGACTGTTGGGCCTCCTGTGCAGGCTTCCAGGCTGACCACAGAGACCACACACCCAAAATCCATATGTAATTATTATAGATTAAGCTTGCTTCCTCGAGGTAGGATTAAAGCATTGAACCTGCTTTGAGTCCCCATGTGTAACTATGCCCCACCTTTATGACTGCAAGAAGCAAACATTCAAAGGCAACTACCACAGTATTAATTAGTCGGTCGTAGCACCCTGCAGGACAACTAGCCTCCAGAGAACAATCTGCACTTTTCAAATGAATGTATCTTGATACTCATGGTAAGGCTTGGATGCACAGCCTTCCCAGTTGGGAGCCTCCTAGCTCCAGTGAACATACACCTTCTAAGCAGGGACTACTACACCAGGCACAGTGAGGTGTGGGGAAAAATTTGTAATATGCTATACGTAGTACTTTCCCTTGCACTGATGAAAGTAGTCCTCACAAGAAACTTGTCATCCATTTCACACATGAGGAAAGGGTGGCCCTGACAAGCTAGAGATGGTCACTTAAATAATAAGTGACCACTCCAACAGCAATGGGTCCAGACTCTGTGGCCCAGCTCTGGTACAAGAACAACCCACTTGAATAAGATACAATCTCTGTACTAACACAGAGCTTTAGAAATTGATTTAGATAAGAAGACACTGGCATGAAAGTACATGACAAATACCAACTGAGTGTACATAAGCTGTACGGGTAACTAAAGGGAACAACCTCTTGAGGCTATGAATAAAAAGCCAGTGGAACATCTGAAAAACCAGGCTGTTCAATGAGAAACAGCATGTTAAAGGGCTCTCCATAGGTCATAAATGTTACACAAATGGTAACTGTTCATACAGATAATAACACCAGCTACAATTTACTTGGTATGGGTCGGATACCATGTTGAGCACTTCACATACATTTTCTTATTAAACAACTCATCAATATGACGCCCATTTTATAACTGAGGAAATTAAGTTTGGAGAGGTTACATGAGTTAGCCAAGGTCACATAAGTAAGTGGCAACGTTGGGTTAAACAAGTCGTTCTGTCAAAGCTCATGTGTTTTAACCACTATCCACACTGCCTCCAGTATTTCTATTTCCTGAAGTCATTGTTACCTAGTCCCCAAAATCCTCACCAAGTACTCAGATCTGATTCACATACTGCATATGTCTGACAGATAACCTCAATTTACAGGGTTTTTCCCCCCATACCCAGATCCCCAACATCCACAGGTCAGAGGGTTGCGGTTTGTTTCAGAAAACAGCAATGATCCCATGTGGTCTCCAACTACTGAGAAAAACCCTAGAAATGATGATGCATACATACCAATCAAAGGTTACAGCTATTTGGTATTTTAAACGCTTCTAACTGAGGTTCTTAACAGTGCTTAAGAGAAGGCTTAAGTGCATTAAAAAAATTCTCTGTACATTTGTTATTCTCATCCCAGCTTTAAAGATGGGTAAACACAGACTTGTAGACATTACAGGAAGCTAAGATCGGAATTCTGGCTGTTTCTATTCCTCTCCCCCCAAGACTTGTGAAAAAAGCCAGCTCCTGACTTAACCCACCTTTCCTCATAGCACTGCAGGTAAGAAGAGGACACATGAATCAACAGAAACTAAGAAGGATCTCAGAAACGTCTTTTAATTAAACCACAGGAAATGTTGAGGGGTAAACAGAATTGGGGTCCTATCTCTCAAAGGGATGACAAGTTTGTTCACCTTCAGGCAACAGAAGAAGTAAAAAAAAGAAAAAAAAAAATTCAACTTCATAAACTCCTTTATAATGAAAAACTAAAATAAAAAGAACTGCAAAAAGTATTCATGACAAACATTGTCAAGGGTTACAATCTAGGTAACAGAAAAACTTCATGCAAGTTAAGGGAAAAAATTCCAATCCATAAACCGGTAAAACACAAACATAAATGAGGTTCAAACTAGTGCCCAAAAATAAAGGGTAAGTACAGCCGCCTAGTGACACAGTTCTGAAAGATATCTTGTAGCTTTTTATCGCTAAAAATGTAAATAATGATAATTTTCAAGACAAGGACCCTCATATCACTGATGATAGTATACAGTGTAAACTGTACACGGATAAAACCCTTAAAACAAAAAGGCACCCTGTTAGTATTCTACAACCGAAAGTGTGTCAAAGAAATTAAGGGGGAAGAGGGAATCCTATGCACAAATAAGTTCTTTGTGGTAGAATGGCACAAAATTGAAAACTTCCAACATTAGAAAAACATAAATCATGGCACAATTTGATGATATTATGCAGTCATTAAGTTATTAACTATGAAGATAATATAGCTACACAGAAATGGCTTTTTGTAACATTAAGCAAAATATAAAATTATTTGTTACGATTACACCACCATCAAAGTGATGAGTGCATTACAGATAAATCCTAGAATAAGGATATAAAAATGAGAAAAAAGAAAGAATAAAGGGGATTTCTTATAGAGGAATCTGTGAATGCTCTTATTTCTTTATAATAGTTATTGGAAGAAAATGGTAAGAGCCAAGCAAGGGTTCTCTCACCCTGGGCCCACCTGCTTCTCCACCTCATGGAGAATACATAGGTTTCTAAAAGAGTTAGAAGCTGCTAATATCAAGGCTCTTTCCTGGCTAAAATGTCTCACCCCTAACAGACAAATGTGAGGTGTGGAGTTGGACATGCTATATTTGAATTCCATGAGGAACAAGAAAATAGTACAATCAACATGGCACACACACAAAAATATAAATTTATCACCGATGCTTGCTTTCTGTGAGCACTGTAAAATCTAGCTCACAAAAGGATTTTCTGTGCCGTTTCTCCTAGGAAAACACTCAAACATCCAATGTTCATCTGAATTTTGTAACATCCCATAGCAGGTAGATACCGGCTATTTTCCAGAGAGGATTTTCCATAACACTGAGCAGAAAGTTGAGATCAAAGCTCTGCCAGCTCTGACTGAAATTAATTCTCTACAGCTGTTTAGGGAGCTTGTAGCTCAGAAAGAGGGACTCAGCTGCATAGTTCAACCTCTCTCTTCAAGAAGGAAAATGTGTTTGGGGAAAAAAAAAGAAAAGCCACAAGCAAGCACCTACCAGCCCACAGAGCTTACATGTTCCCAAAGAGCAACATTATTTGATTGCAATTTTTTTCCCTTTTTTCTTTAAAGCCTTTTAGGGAGGCGACACTTCTAACAGAACTACCTACCCATGGGAAGAATGGAGGAATCAATGTTTGCCTAAAGACATTAAAATTTTAAAAGACTAAGAACCTTCAAAGAAGTGCCGACTCTGTTCATTGTTATGCAGATTTCGCAAACACTTCCCTAATCCAGGGGAGAGCTATTCTCTAAAATAATGCAATTTATATGCTTTACCAACCAGGAACATTCCTCTGCTTTCAAGTTGCAGGTACTAGTTTTTTAGGCTACATTTGTGGCAGGCTTAGGGTGAGGATATCCTAAATAATCAGGAATGGTAGCCAAAAGCAGCACTCCAGCTATGGGGGTCCACGCGAGATGCGGGGAGGGCTTTTCTAGACTACACAGCTTCTTCTTCCCTCTCCACAGTCCTCCGAGAACCACACCCTCCTTCTCCATAATCACGGACAATCTCTTCCATTTGGGGGCCCGCTTCAACTCCTGCACACACATTCCACTGGGGTGAGTTCCATGCCAGGAATTCACTACTGAATTTCTTTTTTGGTGTACCACACACCAAAACCCAATTAGCACATCAGTTCTCAACCTTTGCTGCACCTGGAATAACCTAGGACTTTTAACAGATAGATGCCTGGATTCAACCCCCAAAAGATTCTGGTTTATACTGGCATGGAGTATGGCATAGGCATCACAGGATTTTGTAAAGCACTACAGGTGTTTGTTTTTAAGAATCTGACAATTTGATTCTAACATTTTGTATGGAAAAGCAAAGAACCTAGAATAGTCAAAACAATCTCAGGAAAAAAGAACAAAGAGGGAGGATTCACACTACTACAGTTCAACACTTACTATAAAGCTCGAGTAACTAAGACAGTGTGGTACTGGGAGGATAGACAGATACATCAATGGAGCAGAAATCAGAGTCCATAAACAGAAGCAGAAATCAACTTAAAACAGGCAACTGATTTTCCACAAATGCACCAAACATATTCAAAGAGTATAGGAAAGTCTTTCCAACAAATAATGCTAGAACAACTGGATAAACATTATTTCCAACAAATAATGGTAGAACTGGATAAACATAAGGGGGAGGGGGAATAACCTTTACTCTTATCTTACACACACACAAAAATCTGAAATGGACCATAAACCAAAATGTAGTTAAAGCTTCTAGAAGGAAACAAGGGAGAATATTTCTGTAAGGTACGCCGATTTCCTAGAGAAGGCACAAAAAACACAAAACACATAAGGAAAATGTAAGATAAATAAGACTTCCTCAAAATTAAAAACTTCTGCTCATCTAAAAACATCAGTAGGAAATCTGAAAAGGCAAACCACAGACTGAGAGAAACATTCTTATTACATATATCTGACAAGGGACTTGTATCAGAATAGTCAAGAGAGCCTATAAATCAGTAGCAAAAATACAAACAACCCAATTTTAAAATGGTCAAAGACTTGAACAAACACCACACAAAAAAAGATAATGCTCAACACTATTAGTCATCAGGAAAATAAACACTAAAGACCATAAGGAGATACCATTTTATATCCACTAGCATGGCCAGAATTAAAAAGACTAGGAGCACCTGGGTGGCTCCGTTGGTTGAGCACCCAACTCTTGATTTTCGCTCAGGACAGGATCCCAGGGTCAGGGGATGAAGTCCCAAATCAGGCTCCCCTCAAACCAAGTCCTTTACCCAGTGACTCCACATTCCTCACACTCATGTTCAATTGACAATAATAATCCACATCCTAGACCATAATTTGAAACTCTTCACAAAGAAGAATAAAAAATTACCACCGGGGGATTTTTGTGGTTATTAATATTTATCCCTAAGCAGTAACATTCAATCAAATCGTTTTCATTCAGCTCAGCAAAACAAACCAGAAAGTTAACCAATTCTGTAACCTTGAATCCTGATGCTACAGTTTTTGCCTTCTGTGCCTTTAAAAGTGCACTGTTTTCATTTCTCTGCAAAAGTGCTGATCCAGACAGCACAAGACAACAGCAGTCCTGTGGATATCACTTGTAGGGAAAAAGGAAACGTGAGAGATTAAAGAGACAACTCCCTCACAAGACCAATGATGAAATGCTTCGTAGTCTTTTGAACAGGAACTTCTTTGAAATAACAAAAACAAAACGAAAGACTTGCACAGGCCAAGGTCTAACAGCAGATTGTTTTGCAGCACTCCCTACCTCGCAGAGCTCTTGAAAGCCAATGCAATTGTGAAATCATGGAGCCCGGGAGAGAAAAGGAGTCGAGAAATCATCTAATCAGTGTACAGACAGAAAAACTGAGGGTCAGAGAGGAAAATGTGACTCACCCACAGGGATGTGACAATGTTGGTGGTGGCAGGTCAGGGGTTTGTCCAGGTGGTCTGACTCCTGTTGAGTGATTTCTGCTCTCCAGCTTAACAGGATCCCTTGTGTATACTCAGCAATACCCTGGAGAGTCCTTCTGCTTGCTGGAATCAACACAAGTCACACTGCTTCTGTAGTTCCCTCTTGGGTCCCACTCATCCATCCCCTACAACTGTACTGCAGACTTCCATCCTCTCTCCAGGTGGTTCCCAGACATTCCAGGATGCTTGGCTTGACTTCGGTCGCTGCCTGAGGAGGTACACTGAGACTACTCATCCATTTCACTAAACTACCATTAGAATGTAATGACTTGCTTCTTATACAATGCCAGTGGACTGAGGTGTGGAGCTCAACAGTCCATTACTTACCCACTGAATCATTTCTAGCACTCTGCCAATAAGTCTCTTTCTGACACAGCAAGCAGAAAAGGTTTGGCTTCATCCAGGATTCATCTGAGGATTTCTTGCAAATCCTTAGAAACGCCAATGGCCACGAGAAAGCCAGGACTAACACGAGCTAATATTTAGGGAGCACACATTGTTCACCAGTCCTTGATCTAAATGGATTACATATATTTAGTCTTGTAGTCCTCCCAAGCACCCTACAGCAGGTGTTACTACTAGTCCCATTTTACAGATGGGGAAACTAAGTAACTCTCACACGGTCACATAACTATTAAGTGGGAAAGCTGGGGGGTGCCTGGGTGGCTCAGTCGGTTAAGGATCCGACTTCGGCTCAGGTCATGATCTCACAGTCCGTGAGTTCAAGCCCTGTGTCGGGCTCTGTGCGGACAGCTCAGAGCCTGGAGCCTGCTTCACATCCTGTGTCTCCCTCTCTCTCTGCCCCTTCCCCGCTCATGCTCTGTCTCTGTCTCAAAAGTAAATAAACATTAAAAGAAAAAATTTTTTTTTAATTTTTAAAAAGTGGGAAAGCTGGAACTGGGACCTAGGCAGTGAGACTCTGGGAACTTTATGTTAACCACAAAGCTATTCTGTCCTTTGCCTGAGTTAATACTCTACAAATGGGCCTACTTCAAAGCAATCATTATAAAACATCCCTTTCCTCCCCACTTCTCAAAGAGAGGAAAACATTCCAAAATATAAGTTTTTCCAAATTTCCTAAAAAGGTCTCAGAGAACCACACAGCTTATGTAACATTCCACATATACACAAGACTACAATCTGGCAACTCCAAATGACCAAGGTTGAAGGGAGAGGCAGGGAACCCCGCAGGAGTGGTGTGAATGATGAAGGCGGCAAAAACCGGGATAAAGTATCCAACTGTCTGATACCCAGCCGTTGGGAATGCAGACGGCTGTGACCCACAGGTTAGCTAGCATGCAGGAGCACATGTCACAGGATCAAATCCTCCTTCTTGCTTTTGCACTGCTCTACACTCGCTCTCACCAACTGCTGAAACAGAACGTGTTTTGACATGTAGAATATCAGCAGCAAAAAAGTTGCTTCTCTAATGTCTGCTTTAAAAACTGCACAGGCCACCTCTTGGAACAGTCGTGTTTTTCTCAGACTGTAAGTAAGTGGCTCTGACACTTTGGTGATACCATATTCCAGTAAAAAAGCAATTCCAGATCTGTTTCTCTCTGTGTCGTTTCTTCTCCCTTTTATCTCTTCTTTTCTTTTCTCTCTCTCTCTCTCTGTGTGTGTGTGTGTGTGTGTGTGTGTGTGTGTGTGTGTGTGAGAGAGAGAGAGAGAGAGAGAGAGAGAGAGAGAGAATATTTAAGTTCTATTCTCTTCAGATGTATTTTTTTTCCTTTTATTTAAATTCTAGTTAGTTAACATATAGTGTAATATTGTTTTCAGGAGAATTTAGTAATCCATCACTTACATACAACACCCAGTGCTCAGCACAACAACTGCCCGTCTTAATGCCCATCACCCATGTAGCCCATCCATCACGGACCCACCTGACTCCACGCACCATCAGTTTGTTCTCTATCATTAAGAGTCTCTTATGGTTTGTTTCCCTCTCTTTTCATCCCCCCTTCCCATACGTTCACCTGTTTTGTTTCTTAAATTCCACATATGAGTAAAATCACATGGTATTCATCTTTCCCTGCCTGGCTTATTTCGCTTAGCATAATACTCTCTAGTTCCATCCACCTCATGGAAAATGGCAAGATTTCTTTCCTTCTGATGGCTGAAGAGTATTCCATTGTACATATACACCGTATCTTCTTTATCCATTCACCAGTCAATGGTCTTCAGATACATTTATATCAAAGCAAAGGACTCCTAACATTACCCAATATTTGTAAAGGGAATTTTAATCTAATTGCTCAAATATACTGTTTCACACATCAACAATGTAAGCATATGAACAAAAGTCCATCCTTGAATGGAAAACAGAAGTTGAGGTAAATTTAATTTTCCAAGGTCATAGAGCCTCTAAACACACGAATTGGATGACGATTCTCATCTGTATGCCAAGGCATTTTCCAATTAAGCATTTTTATTCTATGAACTAAAAGAGCATCTTATTCTCCTTGTGTCCCAATGACACAGCTTTACTTCTACTGGAAAAAAAAAAAAAAAACAAAAACAAAAACTGAACAGCTCCAAGAATTACTAGACTTTGATCTTCAGCCACCACCTATACATAGTATATCCTAGGCATCCATAAACAAACAGAATTGCTTTTCACTCTTGGGTCCTTCAGTGTGGGATCCCAAACTTTTTCTGCATTTTAAGTTGGGAAAATCATATCCACCCCTGCTCTATATCCTCCCTCTATCTGTACACCCTTTCCACTGCCATCAATCCTTCATCCACTATCTTTTGGGTATTCATGCTTCCTGCTTAAAGAGTTTGGGGCTCCAACAGCACTCATCATCAGGGAAATATAAATCAAAACTACAATGAGATATCACCTCACACCTACCAGAATGACTTAATTTTTTTTAACTTTTTAAAAATGTTTATTTATTTTTGAAAGAGAGAGATACAGCATGAATGGGGAAGCAGCAGAGACAGAGGGAGACACAGAATCTGAAGCAGGCCACAGGCTTGGAGCCGTTAGCACAGAGTCCAACGTGGGGCTCAAACTCACAGACTACGAGATCATGACCTGAACCAAAGTCAAACGCCTAACCGACTAAGCCATCCGGGTGTACCCAGAATGGCTAAAATTAACAACACAGGAAACGACGGGTGTTGGTGAGGATGCAGAGAAAGGAGAACCCTCTTACACTGCTGGTAGGAATGCAAACTGGTGAAGCCACTGTAGAAAACAGTATGGAGGTCCTCAAAAAGTTTAAAAGAGAACTATCCTACGATTCAGCAATTACACTACTGGGTATTTACCCAGAGAATACAAAAATACTGATTTGAAGGGATACATGCACCCTAATGTTTATAGCAGCATTATTAACATAGCCAAATTATGGAAAAAGCCCAAATGTCTATCGACTGATGAATGGATAAAAAAGATGTGGTACAGAGAGACAGAACACGTATAGATATATACATATGTATACACACACACATACACATATAGATAGAACATGTATGTATATATATGTATATACACACATACATACATATGCATATGCATATACATATACATACATAGAATGAAATCTTGCCATTTGCAACAACATGGATGGAGCTAGAGAGTATTATGCTAAGCAAAATAAGTCAGGCAGAGAAAGACAAGCGTCATATGATTTCACTCATATATGGAATTTAAGAAATACAAGAGATGAAATAAGGGGCGGAAAGAGAGAGAGGCAAACCAGAAAACAGACTTAACTACAGAGAACAAACTGAGGGATGCTGGAGAGGATGTGGGCAGGGGAAGGGGGGAAGGGTGATTGAGGTATTGAGGAGGGCACTGGGGAAGAGCACTGGGTGTTGTATGTAAGTGATGAATCACTAAATCCTACACCTGAAACTAATATTATACTGCATGTTAACTAACTGGAATTTTAATAAAAACTTGAGAATAGGAGGAAAAAAAAGAGTTTAGGGCTCACCATTTCCCAAAAGGTCCCAACTCCTTTCAAAAACTCACCCCATTAGATGTCAACCCATTAGATATCAAGCATTCTTCCCAAACAGTCTTCACACCTCCTAGTCCTGTCTGTCATGTTTCACCATGCACCTGTGCTCCAACAGCCACACTGAACTTACTCAAGGACGTCCAAACACAAAACCCATCTTTAAATCTTTCCAACTTCATTCAACCTCTTTTGTCAGCCTACAATGTCCTTCTCCTTGTCTTGACCACCAAAGAAAACTGTATCACTCTGGATTCAGTTTTGGAAGGACTATCCCCAGCTTATTTCTCAAAGCTCACAGCATTCTGTGCTCAGGCTTTTATAACTATTATAATTATATAGTATATTATGAAATACAGGACAGCAACAGAGTCCTCCATTCCCCTTCTCATTCCCAGCTCTTATAACCGTGAGAAGCAGAGACTTCCTAAAAATTGCTTTCACAAATGGTTGTGGAATCAGGTGCTAGGAATACAGTGCTGAGAAACAAAGTGGGCCTCAACTCTCATGGAACTTACTTCCGATGGACAGAGAAGGGAAAAACATTTAACAAGCACATGCTTGAGGGGGAAATGACTGCAATGAAGAAAAATAACACAGAGTAAGGGAAGAGAAAGCGCTTGCTTTAGATAATCAGGAAAGGTCTCCCTGATAAAGGTGCTTCTAGTAGAAACTCCAAGTGAGGGAGGGAGCCCTGAGGTTAAGGGCATTCCAGGAAGGTGCAAAGTAATGGTGACAGCCACAGGGAGAGCGCGTGGTGGCTGGAGGCTAAACCTCACAGGGCTTACAGGACATGCAGCCCACTACTCGCACCTCAACCAACAAAAACTGACCCTGGCATTCTGCATCCCCTCTGGTGACGTTCCTTGCCGCCGACCAGCATGACAACTGGGTGCTCTCGTGCTGAGAGCACTGTCTGGTCTCTTCTTGCTGCTGCTGCTGTCCGTGCAAGTATCCCCCGAGGTTCTCAGTCTTCCACAGCTCGCTCAGGGTGAACTCCATTTCACCTTCTTTGGTTTTCCTCTGAATCAAGCCTAGTAA
The DNA here is from genome assembly GCF_027475565.1 of Acinonyx jubatus. Lineage (NCBI taxonomy): Eukaryota > Metazoa > Chordata > Mammalia > Carnivora > Felidae > Acinonyx > Acinonyx jubatus. The sequence goes on from NC_069398.1 coordinate 23,648,680, forward strand.
ATGCTGTGGTCCTATTTCCCCCTTCTTCAAAACATTTCATAGCCATTTCTGCTGCAGTTCCCAAAAGATCCTAATAAATCTCCCTGCAATCTGCCAGGCAGCGTTCTCCTCCTGTAATAGCCGCAGAAGCTATCTGACTTCTTAAGCAGAATTTTCCTCCCTAAAAAGCAATATACTGACTTCTTACAAAATTATGCCCATTTTTTTCCTGTTATTCTAAAGCTTCACTGCTATGTGTCCCTGTAATTATTTCATTTCAAAGAAAAATACCTTTGTTTAAGCAAACCTAATATATGGACTTATGAATTTACTCAAGAGATAAACTGGGCATGACTTTGGTTATAAAAAGGATTTTTCACTTTAGAAAATGATTCATAATAGCATTACTATAAATGGCAAGCTCTCTTATTTCAGCCTAAATTTAGGAGTCAATTCTCACGCAATCTCTGAGGACACAGCATGAGGTCAGGTGACGTATATCTGTACCATGAGATCTTCTTTCCAAGAGCCAGGCTTGGATTCCCATCATTTATTCTTGGGAGTATTATATTTAACCACCACCAATTTGGAAACCTATAACCTTCAAGGGTTGATGTGTAATCACTCTATTGTGAAAGGCTGTAATTCCTAAAATGTATGCCTCAACTCCAAACAAAATGTCTAAAAGTTCAGTAACTATAAACCCACCAAACCAACCAATCTCCTCCTCCCTCCTGGCTGAGATTCCAGACTTATAATTGCTCAGGTAGCCAACCCATATGTTTCCATTTTTCTTATGCATATTACCGTGCCAAATCACTTACACTGTTCGCTGCCACTTCTTACAGAACTCTTCTTGGACTTTTTCTATGCTCACACTGTCTGATCATCAATTTGCATGTCAGTTCCTTTTAATTGGATTCTATCCAACCAGAATTACAGCTGCCTCCCTCTATGAAAGAATAAAGTGATTTTTTCCTTCAACAATGCCAGGGTTCCTACCAGGGAATCAAACTGTCACTCCACTTGCTATTAATTATCCTGAGCTACGCCACTGTTTCCCTTCCTTCATAAAGCCCTGAACCATATTCCTTCCCCCTGTGATTAACAGCAGTCATGATGATGATGCCTTACATCCAATGAACCAACACAGGAGGGAAATCCGGGCATCAGGCATAGATGTCAAGCAATGACAAGAATACTTTAAACAGAACATTTAACTAAAAGCAAAATCTCTTCTACAAAATAAATGAATTCTGAGGTTAAAGGCTTGCCTTATACATTTCTAGGGCAAAAGATCCCTCAATTTTCCCATGGCAGTCCTCTGCACTATCTCAATCCATGAGGTTAAGACAGGTTTCCTGACACCTAAATCTCTTTAGCCACAATATGAGCCTGTGATCTCTTGTTTCCGTGGTGATGGCAAAGATCTTACCAGCCTCCTCTGTATGACAATTCCCCAGGCATTTAAAGGCTCCTATTAAATCATCCTTCAGTCAGTCCCCACTGCCTCGTGCTACATCATACTCAGGAGAGTGACCAGGATGGAAAAAAGTCTCAAAACAGTTTCAAGTGAGACCCAGTTGAAGATAGTGAGAATTTTTAGTCTGAATACTTGGGGGATACGATAGCAGTCTTTAAAAACAAATCTCAAGGGCTTCAAGTATGAAAGAGGAAATTAGATTTATTTAATATGACCCCCAGAGAGTAAACAAGAAAGAACCAATAGGTTCTATTGCAAAAAGACAGACTTCCCCTCAATATAAAGCAGGAACTTCCTACCAGGAAAATGGAGCTGTTCACAGACAACATCATCTGCCAAACCAGGCCATCCCATGTCGGCAAAGGTGGGACACTCATGTAGAAGAGACACAACAGGGCATCTTTAAGCCAGGCCAACTAAGCGGCTTCTTTCCAACACTGAGATTCTACAAAACTAATTGATCATTACATGTTTAGGTGGTTGGGGTTTTATCCCAATGAAGAGGTGTGAGGCTTTAAGGCAATGAATGTTACGCCTCCCGCCACTACATACACAGGACACATTCACATGTTACAATCCATTATGCAAAGGACTGTAAGGGTCATTATACAATTTCACTTGACTAGAGGAATCAGCAAAATTGGAAAAACTCGGCACTACTGTGGAAAGTAGAATAAAGGCTCCCCAGAGATGTCAAATTTCCTTACTTCCTGTAATCTATGAATGTATCATGTTACAGGAGAAAGGGGGATTAAGGTTGTAGATGGAATTAAGGATGCTGGTCAGCAAATCTTAAAATAAGGGGATTATCCTGGGGGCATGTGGGTGGCTCAGTCAGTTAAGCATTTCAGCTAAGGTCATGATATCAAAGCTCATGAGATGGAGCCCCGCATCGGGCTCAATGCTAGGCATGAAGCCTGCTTAAGATTTTCTCTCTCCCTCCCTCTGCCTCTCTCTTTCTGTCAAAAAAAAAAAAAAAAAAAGTTTTTTAATAATAATAAAATGAAATAAGGGGATGATCCTGGATTGTCCAAGTGGGCCTAATAGAATCTCAAAGGTTCTTAAATAGAAGAGGAGGATAAGACTATGAAGTGGGAAAAAGAGAGATGGCATCATGAGAAGGACTCAATCTGCTATTGCTGGCTCTGAAGATGAAGAAAGGGACCGCACACCACGGAACGCAAAAGCCTCTAGAAGCTGAAAAACACAGGTAACAGAACCTGCCCTCCAACCTCCAGAAGAAGCCTCCAGCCCTACTAACACCTTGATTTTAGCCTAGGGAGACTCATGTTGGACTTCTAACCTACGGAACTGCAAGATAATAAATCTGTGTTGTTTTAAGCCACTAAATTTATAGTCATTTGTTACAACAGGACACAGGAAACAAATATACCCACTAAAGATCCCAATATGCCCCCACATTCTAAGAATGGTAACATGTGCTGAATAGTTTTAAAGGATAATCTTTAATATAAATTTCAATGATAATCTTTGTCTTATATGACAAATACAGATTAGTGGAAGTATATCCAGACCAACATAAACCGTTTCAACAGTTAGCCTTTAGATGCCATAGCCCATGTCCGTGTGATGTACCTGGCACATAATAGGCTCCCAATAAATTGTTAGGAATTTAAATTGAAGAGTCAAAAGTTCAAATGCCACCTTTCGCCTCCCTTGTTAGCAGGGACAAAAAGACTCTCCTCCTACCCAGTATGTCTCTCTTATTTACTCACACCCAAAGATTAAAACAGTGGATGAGGTCTATCCAACTGCCCTGTAATTAGCAAAACAAGATATGTACGTATGTATGAGAGAGACAGCCTCTCAATCATCTTCATTTCCTCCTTCAAGAAAGAATCACTCCAGATTACACTCAAAAAGACCTACTTCCTTCCCAAAGCACAAATTCTACACACTGCTGGAGGTGCATGGTTTCCCTGATGCTGGAAAACCTGAAGCAAAGTGCATCTAAAATCACTGCTTTTCCCTTTTATTCTGCTCCCTTCCATCCCTTCCTTGTGGTCTCCATCCTCCACACAGTCCAGAACATTGTCCACTTCTCTGTCCTATTTCCTCTAAGAGTTAGGGCCAAGCATGGCTCTATGCCCACCCAAGAGAGAGCAGCTAAAACACTATAAAGTTTCCATAATGTGCCACAAACACAGAGCTCATCAGGCCAACTCCTCCCCTACACTCTCTGGTGCCCACACCCAGGGAACTGGTGGCAAATGCCACCCAGGAATGTTTTGCCAGCCAGAGCCAGGCAGCCACCCATAGCCTCTGCCCACCAACACCTGTTTATTTTAGTGGCTAGGATTCTCTAAAACTGCTTATACCTGGCCCTGTAGAGGTATGCATAGCCAAACAGTCTCCTGCTGCCACATTATAAATCAAAGAAAGGCCCATTCAATTCCATTTAGATATAAGCCTGAGTATGTCCTTCCTTGGGAAAAGACTTGGGAAACAAACATTTAAACCAGAGACTATGTAGTTGTGGGAGGGGAAGACTTTTAAAGCAGTGAAACTTTTACACACACACATTTTCTATTTGAAAACCTGTATGTCCCAAAGAGCTTTAAATTAGAACTTCAGAAATGAAGTGTCCATCTTATCACTGACAGAAGTCTCTCTTATTTTAAAACTCAAGAAAACTGAACCCCACGGTCCCCAAGACTAGCAGAGAGGTTTTTAGGGATCATTCACCTACAGGATCTCCTAACAGACATGCTCTCTGACCATCTGACAAACAAGTGTAGTGGCTACAAATGTGTACTCTAGGGCCAGACTGCCTAGATTCCTCTCCCGCCTCCATCACCTACTGGAAAAATTCCTGCTTTTGCTCTGTGCTTCATTTTGCTCACTCACAAAATGGAATGATCACAGTATGTATACCTCACAAGGTTGTTCAGATCAGACCAGTTCATATGCATCAGTCATTTAGAATAGTGTTTGGAGAAGGCAACTCCACTAGTGTGTGTGAGCAATCACCACCCGCATCTGTCCCGCACAGGAAGTTCTCCTAACAATCTCACCGGGCACAGCATCATCTCTGGTCAACAGCCACCTCAACTCTAACACCGACCCTTCACCTCTCCATTCTGACTGCCTACGCTCAACGGACATAATCGGCTCAGTGGGAAGGGCTAGGAATCTGGATTCCGATGGAAACAGAATGCATTTCAGGAAGAGCTCACTGAGAAGATGTTTCTCCAAGGAAACCAAGTAACCGAGTGTTTCTTTCCCTTTCTGTGAACTGATGATCCCTGAGGAATCCTTCCGCTACAGCACTCCACCAGCCTGTGAATTTCCTGTTCCCAACCTAAAATATGTCCTCAACTGCTTTCTGGGTAAGAAACACTGACAGTGTTTCACAAACTACCAGTGGCCTCTCAATATAAGCAGCATAAAAAATGGTCAGCTCTTCAGCCATTTAAAATCCTTCTTTTAACCACAGTTGGAATTATATGGTATCACTGTTTTTGGCTTATGCCTCAAGAGAAATTATATAAGCCAAAGAGTTAAATCCAAGCAGGGTAACCTAGGTAGTCAATAATCTCCTATGGCAGATTTGACTCCAAATTTCATTTGGCTTCCTCTTTGGAAAACTTTAGAAAGTTTGCCTTTGGAAAACTTAAGCAATACTGAAGGCTAACACCAGAGAAGTTATTAATAGAAGGATGTAATATAAACATGAAAAGCACCAAAGAGAAGTCTCTGAATCTTATGAATGAAAGCTATGTAAAAAAGAATAATTATAAAATATATATGTGACAAGTATGCTGAACACTACAAGATGTTGATGAAAAGAAATCAAAAAAGATCAATATAAGTAGAGGGACATAACTATGATCATAAATTTGAAGACCCAATATGGTAAACAATGCTCCCAAAACTCATCTACAGCTTTAATACAATTTCAATCAAAATCCCAGGAGGATATTCAGATAATAAGCAAGATGATTCTAAAATCTACATGGTGGGGTACTGGGGATGGGGCCAGGGGTCAGTCGGTTAAGTGTTTGACTCTTGATTTTGGCTCAGGTCATGATCTCAAGGTTCATGGGCTCAAGCCCCACATGACAGCACAGAGCCTGCTTGTGATTCTCTCTCTCCCTCTGCCCCTCTCCCCAGCTGGTCCTCTCGGTCTCTCAAAATAAACGAATAAACGTTTTAAAAAAAAAAAATGAAATTTACATGGAAAGGCAAAGGCGCTAAGTAGTACAAACAATGTAGACAAATGGTGAAATTGGAAGACTTCGATTTTAAGACAATATAAACCTACAATAAGCAAGACAGTATGATTACTGAAGAAGGGATAAGCATAAAACTATTGGAATAGAATAGGGAATCTTAAATAGATCCACACATACAGAAACATCAAATTTTGACAAAAGTAGAAAGGCAATTCAATGGAGAAAAGATAGTCTTTTAAACAAATGATGTGGAAACAACTGAATATCCATAAAAAAAAAAATCAATTTCATCCATACCTCACATCATACTAAAATTAACTCAAAATTAATCACAGACCTAAATGTAAAATCTAACACCACAAAACTTCTGGAAAAAAATCTTTGTGACTTTGGTTAGGCAAAGATTTCTTAACTAAGACACCAGAAATATAATCCATAAAATAACAAACTGGTATTTATACTTCACCAAAATTAAAACTTCTGCCCTTCAAAAGACATTCTTAATGGGAACGGAAAGACAAACCTGTAAGATGGTAAAATATATTTGCAAATCATACGTTTGATAAAAGAATTCAGAATACACAAAGAATTCCTGAAATTCAGTAAGAAAACAACCTTTCCCAAAAAAAGGACAAAAAATTTAAGCATAGCCTTCTCAAAGGAAGCTATATGGACAAAAGTACATGAAGAGACAGTTAACATCACTAGCCGTTAGGGAAATACAAACTTAAACCACAGTGAGGTTCTATTACATGCCTATGAAAATGGCTAAATTTTTTAAAATATTTATCATACCAACTGTTAGCAAGAATATGAAGGAACTAGAACTCTCATTCACTGTTGGCAGGAATGTAAAATGATACAAAGACTTTATAAAACTGTTTGGCAGTTTCTTATAAATTTAAACATATTCCTGTCATATGACACAGACATTCCATTCCCAGGGATTTACCTAGGAGAAATGAAAGTAGAGGTCCATACAAAGGCTTGTATGCCAATATTCATGGCATATTCACATGCCAGTATTCATAGTTTTATTTATAATGGCAGACAATGGAAATGCCCGAAAAGAGATGAGTGGATAAACAAACTTTAATATATCCAACCAACAGAAGAATATTAAGCAATAAAGAGGAAACTATCAATACATGCTATTACATGGATGAATCTCAAAATAATTATGCTGAGTGAAAGAAGCCAGACAAAAGAAAAGAGTACAAACTGTAGGAGATGCCATTTATATAAAATTATTGGATATGCCAAGTAATCTACAGTGATAAAAAAAAAAAAAAAAAACCAGATCAGGACAAAGAGCAGAAAGAGGGAGGAGGGAAGTATTACAAAAAGGCAAGAGGAAACTTTTAAGGGTGCTGAATATGTTCATTACCCTAACTGTGGGATGCTTTCACGAGTATATACTAGGTCAAAACTTAACACGTCACGCACTTTATTTGAAGTTTATTGTGTGTCAATGACATTTTAATTTTTTTAAAAAGGAATTCAGAGGGGGAAAGTAAAATAAAAGGCAAAATAAAAAGCATAATTATCTGCTCATGTCCTAACACTTTATACTCAAATGGAGGAATACACAATATAGATCAGGAAGTGCCACAATGAGGGAAGCATGGGGCGCTATGGGGCACAAAGGAGGGGAATTACTCTGAATTGGGAGGCTGAATACGACTTTATGCAGTAAAGCATACCAAGCGGACATCTGAGCTACGAGTAAGACTAATTAGACTCATTAGACCTACAAGTAAAACTGCTTAGAAATTCCATGTTTATTCTTTGTTTCTTTTTAAGCCAAGCTCATCTTATTGTAACATCTCATTTCATGTGCATTATTTCATGATGATTATGTTGTATTTTAACTATAAAACACCACACATAATGCATACAACATATTACATACAGATGTACACTTTGGAGATAGTCATTTCCTCAGAACCAGTAATCTTATCTCATAGGACTTCACCAAAGACTGGTTTTATTTTGTTCTGTACATGGGAAAATTGTAAAACTCAAAGGAACCAAGCTAATAATCTGGTTGGTTTTTTTCTCCTGTATTTCTACAAGACTAGAAATAAATTATGGAAAACTTGCTACAAAGGAAGCACAGAAAGTACCTGTATAAATGAATTTAAAGCAAGTGTCCTCAGACTCACGAGCCTTTAAATTTATTTCATACTAATATATTATAGGTTTAACACAGATATATCTAGAGAGCCATAAGTAAATAGTGTATCTCTAATAATTCTAATTTTTTGTACAATAAAAATAATTTTATCATTAATCACAACCTTAAAATAACTCTGGTAAGAAGTACATTTATAAGACTCAATCCTTTCACTATTCCTCAAAACCAAGTAATAATCACAAAACACTTGCCCTTTTCTCTTTTTCTCTGATTTTAACATGCTATGAAGCCTTCCTCCCGCCCAGCTCTAAATGCTAAGCTCATTTTTAACCATCATTTTCATGTTAATTGCATGGGGGGGGCGGGGGAGGGCACTAACAGGCAAGGCAAAGGGATGGAATCACAAAACTAAATGGTCCATTTTCCTTTGAGTGCTGAATGTATTTCAAAATAAAATACACGAGAAAAGCCCAACTTCACTTTAAGTACTGATTTTCACCTGTCCAATAAATGACTCATTTGTCCCATGGTCTCAGTCACCATGCCATTTTGGTGTTAAGGAACAAAGAAACGGTCCAAAATGGTCAACAGGAGAAAGGAAAGAATAGAAGTCATGCAGCATGCAAAGGAAACTGTGAAGAACTGTATCTGCCATCAAGACCAGCCCTGACCATCAAAGCTTCTCCCATGGGCCAGACCAAATCTCACTGTGCCATGGTGGGCGTGCAGTTTAACAACTTCTACACGCTGTACGCAGTTCAGAAACAGACATTAAACCACATCTTGTACCTGGCGGCATTTCTCCCAAACTTCCCTTTCAACAACCAGATAAAAAAATTTGATCACAGCAATGGAGATGTTAGCTTAACAGATTAAATGTTCACTGTCAGAGTCAAGCAACCTTCTTAAAAGATAAGGCAAAGCTTTATAAAAAGGACTTTCAGCTAAAGACTGTAATTTGGACGTTTGGATTTTTGTCTCCTGTATATACAGTAGTATATAATCAGGAATTCACACTCCCGAACTTTAGCACTTGCCTAAAAATCTGTTACCATGATGAGCACCGAGTCATGTATAGAACTGTTGAATCATTACATTGTACACCTGAAACTAATATAACACTATGTTAATTATACTTCAATTAAAAAACAAAAACAAACCTATAGTTGCTTTTACTTATGGAGTAACAATAAATACTCAAAGGTCTAAGACATGACCTACGATGTACGTCCCGTACACACCACTTGACTCTCCTTACAGAGTATTAAGGTGGCAGTCAGTCTACTACATCCCAAAGAGCCCAGCCAAAAGCCTCACTCTCAGTTTCTTTAATTGTCAAATACATTCTATAACTAGAACATACAACCAGTAACACGCTTAATTACAACAGTGGGCATTTTAATTGCTTTTGGAAAACTAGCCAACAACCTGTTGTATACAACTTCAAAAGGATGCACTCTCATGGAGCTAATTAAGATCTAAACCCTAACAAACTGTAGCTCTCACAGTGATACTCACTTGCAAGCTGCATTACAAGTAAGGTATATAAAAGGATAATTTAGAAATTACTTATGGGAATTAGGGGACTTATTTAACTCAATTTTGCTTTGGATCTTCCCATAATTTAGAGGGCTGGCCTTCAAGAAGACAAAGTCCCCCAGCTGGGAAAGTCAGAATCATTTGCTTTGTCTAAGTCATTTCAGATCATTCCATATTTGGGTTTATTTAGCTGGCTTGGAAAAGTTTTGGCATTTTTTTAAGAAAATTTTATTTTTTTTACGTTGATTTGTTTTTGAGAAACAGAGAAAAAGTGCATGCGTGAGTGGGGGAGGAGCAGAGAGAGAGAATCTCAAACAGGCTCCACAGTGTCAGCACAGAGCCCCAAATGGGGCTTGAACTCACAAACTGTGAGATCATGACCTGAGCCAAAATCAAGAGTCAGACACTTAACCAACTGAGCCACCCAGGTTCCCCTAAGAAAAGTTTAAAGAGAGCCAACTAGAAAAAGGAGTAAGACATTTTGTGTGATGTTTCTGAAACAATGAGCCAATGGACACAGCTCAAAAGGTACCAGTAAAGTTGTCTAAGAAACAGGACAGCATTTTGCATCATTTCTCCTTCGCCCCAGACCTCTCACTTAATAAAGTTTAGAGCTCTGGCTTATTTTATTAAAAGGACAAAACCCTCATCATGAAAAGATTCAACAGAAAGAAAAATGTCTGGTTTTGCCCTTTCCTCTCTGAGTCAGCACATGCTTGCAGCAAACTCAGAGAACAAAAGTACCTCCTTACCTGCAATGATGAGATGATTCTGATTCACCATCTTTAAGAAGACCACTCTCATGGACGAAAACTTTTCCAAACCATCAGAATGGCCATGTGGGCCTGATTCAACACCAAGAATGAGAAGTTACAGTAAAAACATTATGGAGTGAAAATTTCTGGTTGTACTGAAGAACACCTTAATAACCCACTGTTACCCCCCATTAGGCTAACTCATTCTTCTGATATCAAATTTAACTCCACCTGGGGCACTTGGGTAACTCAGTGAGTTAAGCGTCCGACTCTTGATTTCAGCTCAGATCATGACCTCACAGTTGTGAGATGGAGCCCCACGTCAGGCTCTGCACTGGGTGTGGAGCCTGCTTAAGATTCTCTCTCTCCCTCTGCCCCTCCCTTGCTCGTGCTCAAGCTCTCACGCTCTCTCTCAAAAAAAAAAAAAAAAATTAACTCCACCTGGACAGCACAATGATTTACACATGGCACCTACATAAAGCCCCTGCCTGTAATTCACACCAACTAATTTAAGTCCAATGAGCTATATGTATGACCCTATTCCTGAAAAAAGGCACAAGAACTTCAGTCTGGTTTCACTGGCATCAGCGCCACCAAAGAGGAAGAAAGGTTTCTAAACTTTTCCTCTCTGGCCTTAAGCCAATTCTTCCAAGGTAGTCTAAACCCAGCCACTGGCTAGCCTTGTGCAATCCTGCTAAGTCTGCTCCTTTGCAATAATCTCCATAGCAATGGGCTCTGTGACCTAACCCACAGCCAAGGAAGCAAGTACTTCAGACACAAACACCCAACCAGGGAGCAAGGACATCAGCTGAGGCATCAGGGATGTCTGAGCTACTTTTGGAGGCTCTGATAAACAAGCAGGTAACACCCCTCCCTCAGCTTCAACAAAAATGTGTATTTCTTTGTAGCAGTAAGTGGAAGGAATTCAATGTGGGACTGGTTGTAGGTCAGAGATCCAATTTTCTCAAAGCATTCTCAATAAGCAACCAAATTCCACAACCTTCAAAAACACCCACAACATAAAGGGTCCTAAATCAAAATTCAATTAAAAAAAGCCACAAAAACATGCTTTTTTTCATTATCATATATTATTTATTCCCTAAGAGGAAACACAGGAAGGATGCAAACTGCAACCATATGATGGGTTCACAGCTCTCAACCTGATAGATCTCTCATAACAACACAGATACATTATGGGCTAGCCCTGGTTCAAATACTCCAAATACTATAGACCCAGCATTCAGCATAGTGCATGACAGGTGTCGGACATCTCTGTGTCCCTACAGAAGCCACTGCCCATTCCTCTCAAGATACAGTTCTAGATTCACTGACAACCACCACCCCTGTCCCCAAGGAACTGACATCTGGTCACTAACACCCTCCCACGTCTGAACTCCAGAAGCCCACAATCAGAATACGTTTGCAATGCTTCTGAAAGATGGCCAGTGTCTTTTTGTTTCTATTAGTCATCGGTAAAAAGAGAAAAATCTCAAAACTATTTTTTCTTTCAGTCACCCATTAAGAATAAGAGTTTAAGAGAGCTAATCAGTCTGAAACCCTGGGATATTTCTCTGCTTGTGTTTCTGTAGACACTAGCAAAGAGTGTATCAGACAGGGTTAGGTAAGCTAAACATCACAGTGTAGTCTCTGAGCCATCCAGACTTTACTTGAACAAACTGCACTTCCATGAAAAGATTCAAAGGATCAAACATGTCACTCAGAACTCATTCTTGGAGTCCCCTTCTGGAACCTGAGAGACAGCCTAAAAGCAAACTCCCAGAGAAGTCAGCATCCCATGACCAACAATCCCTAGCCCAGATAGAGACTCTAACCAATTTTTTTTTAATAGACAAACCCATAAATACAGACAGCTGTAGATGATATGAAAAAGTATGGGAAGGGCTTTAAGGCTCCCTCTATATGCCAGACGTGTACTAGATTGAAACAGTGTTTAAATGTACCAAATAAAGAAACCATTATTAGCTACATATTTCAGTTATTTTTTTTTTTCACAAATGGTAGCTATCATGTTCTCCCACCAAGTGGATTCTCCCTGGTAGACAGTCTAAAGTATATGGGGCACTTGGATGGCTCAGTCAGTTGAACGTTGGACTCTTTTGATTTCAGCTCAGGTCATGACTCCAGGGTCATGGAATTGAGCCCCCACGTCGGGCTCCATATTGGCTGTGGAGCCTGCTTGGGATTCATAGTCTCTCCCTCTCTCTCTCCCTCCCCCCCCACCCCTCTCCTCCACTCACGCACTCTCTCTCTCTCTCCCTCCTTCTCTAAGATAAAAATAAATTAAATTTAAAAAACTAGATCTAGAATTTAATCCCACCAGGGCAGGAACTTGGTCTGCTTTGTTCACAAATGTAGCCAGTATCCAGAATAGTGCCAGGCACATTGCATGCATGCAAATGCTGTGTGCATGCACATATCTAATGCAAATATCTTTAATCCTCACAACCACCTAGATGAAGAAACCAAAGATTAAGACATTTAAGTAGGATGCCCAAGGTCACAAAGCAGTCAAGTGGCAACATGACATTTCTTATACCTGTATGTCCTGAGAGTAGATCCATGTATATTGGTTATTAAAACCATTAGGCTTACTGCCTAGTTTACTCAAGCAATCCTTTATTAATAGCTTACTCTAAATTCTGTGTTGAGCTAGATACTGTGAAAGTAGTGTCTACTTCTAGCAACTATTATAAATTATGAAACCAGACAAAGAAAGCAAACTGATGGCACTACAACCTAACCCATGACTAAATCTTACATTTGTAAAAGTGACACTTTTTACTGATGAGGCAAATTTGTATAAAAGAAGCATGCAGATGAGGTCTAATAAAAGCACAGAAGGAACTAATCTGTCCAACATACTGCTGATCTCTCTCTTCCTTTGAAGGAAACCGAAAAGCCCTGCTTTAACAATATAAAAAACAGTTTTTTGTTTGTTTTTTTAAAACAGTTTTAAGATGTGATAACTGATCATATTTGACAGTCAAGGAGCAAATCAGGTGCTCCCTATCAAGAAAAAGGCAAAGGAAATGAAAAAAATTCCAGGAAAAAAATATCGCAAAGACTCCAGACCTGACCTCCCAGTACCTTTTATGTTGGTTTCCTGAGAACATACCAGCCTTTGTGTACTGCTTAAAGCAGAAGCTTCAACATTCTTGCACCTCACAATATGCCAGAGATCATGTAACCAAATGAGGTAAAGTGTAATCTCATCACACAATACAACACAAACAGCTGTGAGTTCCTAGTTAAAGGACAGCAGCTCAATTCAGCTGCACACCTGCAATTATTTAATGTCTAGTTAAGCTTGTCTCCATTTAATAAATTACTTGATAATCACAAAGAGAAAGGGAAGAAAAGACATAAGCCACAACTGAGAACTGGAGACAAGGGTAGGAATTAACAAACAAGGATAAAGAAAAACCCCTCACAAAAGGTCTGGGGAACAACAACGTAGCTGGGACGCACAAATTCAGTAATTCAGGGTGACACATGTTTTCTCAGCTTCTGCTTCTGTGCCACACAGGCTGTCAGCCACGGGAGAGGGCTGCCCCCTACCCTCAGTGTGCTCACCAAGTCCCTGAGCTACTTCTAGGAAGAAGGGCTGAAATTCAGATAAGGATAGAGTTCTCACTTTTCCAGGCAACTGAAAAAGCTGGATTATCAATTTCCCTTTCCACTTAATATAAGAATAGACACTTCCCCAGCCTTCCAACACACAGCCAGCTTTCATCTGCCCGGGAAACCAGAACAGAATGTGCCAGGACAATACACATCTAGAGGCAATATCAAAATCTCATTTTCACCAATGGATTCAGCCATTCCCCCCACCAGCTATTTCCCGAAATTCACCCAAAATAAATGTATTTTTCTTCTATCTTTGCTTCTCCTCCCAACAGCCCTCTGGTAAAACAAAATTGCCAGAAGGAAGAAAACAAAAGGAAAAGGCAGAAAGGGGAGGGGTTAAGTAGAGGAACTTCCATAATACACTGCCAGGGACTAAAATATGTTCCCCCAAAATTTCTATGTTGGAGTCCTAACTCTTAGTACTTCCAAACATGACCATATTTGGAGATATGGTCTTTTAAAAAGGTAATTAAAATGAGTTCTTTAGATTGGGCCTTAATACTACAGGTGACCTTTAAACAACACAGGTTTGAACTGTGAAGGTCCACTTAAATATAGTACCAAAAATGTGTTTTCCTTATGACTTTCTTAATAACTATTTGCTCTAGCTTACTTTATTGTAATAATACAGTATATAATACATATAACATACAAAATACGTGTCAATTGGTTGTTGTTATCAGTAAGGCTTCCAGTCAACAGTATGCTATGAGTAGTTAAGTTTTGGAGGGAGTCAAACTTATACATGCAATTTCCAAAGGTCATCTGTAACTAGTGTCCTTTTAAGAAGAGGACACTTGGACACAACGTGCACTGCACACACAGTAAAAGACGAAGCGAGGACACAGCAAGCAAGAAGGCAGCCATCTGCAAGCCAAGGAGATTGGCCTCCGGAGAAAACAACCCCACCAATATCTTGGTCTGGGACTTCTAGCCTCCAGAATGTGAGATAATAGATTTATTATGTTTAAGCCACCCAGTCTCTGGTACTTTGTTATGGCAGCACTAGCAAACTAATACAGCCACAAATCAGACAATCAACTCTGAAGAAATAAGTAACTTGCCATAAGTAGGCCCATTCCAAATTCTTCTGATATTCCACTTGGACCCAAATAAAAACACCAACAACTTTGTTGGCGTTTGATCCTTGCTTGTTGGACTATCCCTGGCTACAATCTGATATGGCTAAAATAACATGCATTCTTTCCACACAGCAATTTCTGAAGCCTTAAACTTGGCCAAGGACACTCGACTCAAATCACAAAAGGAGTCAGACACTGATGATGACCATCCATCCATGCATTCATTCTATTAGGCACCTACTATTTGCAGGGGAAATGGGAAAAAAAAAAAATTAAGATTTGGGACCAGCTCCTCCTAGTAGTACTAGATGATACTACTGCTAAGGATGTTATCAGGCTCAACTGAGACAGACACCAAGATCTGTGGAAGCACCTTGTCAGGAATGCCTAACACCTAAGTTTCCAAGTCTAAGAAGACAGAAGAGGAAGACATTTTAGGCATAGAAAACATATAAGCAAAAGGCACAGAAACATAAAAGCGGGGAACAGAAGCGAGACTATCAAAATAGTCAAGCTCTAACACAAGGTGCATGACCTTGAACAAATGACAAAAGTCTCTGGTGTTGAATTTAATAATGGCATCAGACAATGCTCGCCAAACACTTAGAATGGCACCTACCAATGTAAGCCTACTATTGGTGATATTTTGTTTGTACTGGAAATAGCAGATAGGTCTGTGGGCTGGATGGACCCAGGGATGAGTAAGCCTAAAAATGAGGCTGAAACAGTATTTTGGAGGCAGACTATAAAGAGTCTTATATGGCACACTACGGAGTTGGGAAAAACAGTACGTCCTACAGACAACAGGAAGCCTCTGGAGGTTTCCGTAGACTTTAGCTGGAACATACAGAGTTTGGGATTTCTGATAGAAGTCTCTAGTGGTTGTGGCACAGTGGACAGCTGGGGGAGAGAGAATGAAGTCAGCTGACAAGTCAGTGCAAGTTGCCGGACAGGAGAAAAAGGAGACAAAGGAGAGGATAGAGTCAAAAGGTACATTTCAGAAGTACAACAGCCAGGACATAGTGACCTCCCAAGATGAAACTTGTTTCAAAAGGAAAATGACAAAGGATTTAATTAAGTTGGCTAGCCAGGTTACTATTTCACACTCTAGAAACACTGTCCTACTTAATTAACTAATTTATATTCTGATGCACTTACACACATGCATACCAAGAAAAAAAAGAAAAGAAAAAAAGCTAGCAAAACATGACCAAACACACCAGCCCTCCTGACCAATAAACACTCTCTTTAAAGAGCCAAACAACTGCAAAGAGCCTTTATTTTTAGCATTTAACATCTCTGATATTTACTAAAGTTTATAGTTCCTCTTCCTTGGGAGTTATTTTATTGTTTAAGCGGACTGTATTAATATTCGTACTTCCACCCTGACCAAACCAGCAGATGAGAGCAAACAGTTTCCTCTGACTCTTCAACCTGCTGCTATTTTCATACCTAACCTACTCTAAAAGTATAATGATCAGCTCTAAATCTAGGCTTGAAGGCAGAGTACTAAAGGCCAGTACAACATTTACATTTCTCCCAGGCTGAGGCATGGAAATTCAGTGACAAATCAATTTTTTTTCTTTTACAGAGTGTGGGCATGCAGGTTTTTGAGAAGAGGCAACACAGGTGAGAGAAGACCCAGAAGCAGATGGTGGGGATGTCCTTCCAGGAGTCATCTTCATTACCCTGGCAATCTTTAAAGTATTTATCGAGTCAATAAAGCAGACAGTCAAGTGATGGCGGCATGCTGAACAGGTTTCAGACAGGCTACAGGCAATAATACACTGCTATGGCCATTCGCTGGCCCAAGTCAGGCCACCGGTCAGGCTTGCAAAGAAGCGACAGACCACAGATTAGAATTACACAGAAGTTGTACACTGATGTAATGCACACCTCTGGCCCCTACACACCCCCAGAGAAACACATTTATCCTCCACACGGTCCCAGGCCTTCTGGGTGCCTCTGCTCCTGGCCTTTCACACTATCTTTACACTAATTATTTGTAGACAATCCTGTCTCTTCATCTAGACTGTCTGCTCCCGGAGAGGTATGATCCACACTAGAGTCCACCTTTGTATTGTGCCTACAAAACAAGAAATCAGTACCTATTTCGTGAATAGCAGGTTAATCCCGGCAGCATAGAACCCTAAGGAGGAGATGGAACGCCTCTAGACTAGAGCAATGCTTCCATAAATTAACATGCAGACAAATGACCTAAGGATCTCGCTAAAATACACATTCTTGAATACCACCCCCTGGAGATTACAACTCAGCAGTTCTGGGGTAGGGTTCCCAAATCTTCATTTCTAACAAGACCTCAAGGAGACTGATGTTGCCGGTCCACTCCGGCTCTGCCTAGAATAACCTCCCACCTGAAGCAGAAGTCACCCCAAGTGCAATTCTGAGAGGAATACCATGGGGTAGCTTCTGCACCCCTCCCTCCACTCCCAGGAGAAAAGGTGACACACCCCAAGGCCACCCAGTCTGCTTCAGGTCCTAGAACTGCTAAAGACGTTCTCCCTTATATACCAAGTTCCCCGGAGTTCAAACGCCTGCCCTGGAGACACTATCGATGTGCCCACAAAGGTCTCTCACTGACTTTTTTTCAAATCACTCACTCACTTTCCTTCCTTGTCTCCCTGCCTTTGCCTCTTTCTCTTTGCCCTTGCACAACTGGAACCACATCTGAATACTAAACTACAGCCCTTTTATTTGTGCTCTTAGGAAAATATCCCAGGAAAACCGCATGCTTCTCAAGTTACAGGTCCTCCCCTCTCTGAATTTATCTATTTTTCCCATAATAAACCCCCTCCATGCCAGCAATTAATCAGCCCCCAAAGACCACCCAGGAACAGCCAAGGAGAACCCTGCCCTCTCCATAAAGCTGCCTGCCAGCACCATGCACGTCCCCGAGTCCCTTGCGAGCACAGCAGTGCCTTCATTAGTCACGCAAAGAGGTGGGCCAACCTCAGGCTTCCTTCTAGCTCTGCTGCCCTAGAAGAGTATGACCTAAACCCAGGGACACCTGGGAACCATTCCAGATTCTTCCTTTGTTGACACTCTCTTCTTAGAGAGCATCTGGAGAGTCAATGTCAGGAGGCCTGGAGTCAAATCCCAACTCCACCAGCAAGGAGGTCTGTGATGGTGAGCTCATCAGATAAGGCATTTGACCCTCCATCTCCTCAACTATAAACTGAGGATAATCATATCTCAGAGCTACTTTGTGAGATTTCATTGAGGTAAATGACATTTGTAAAATTCCTAAACTGCAAGACATGACAGAAATGTTAATTATCGTCTCGCACTGCCAGGTACTCAAATACTGGCTGCATGTATGACATCCCTGTCTGCAGGCTACATTCTTCACAAGGTAAACGAAGTCAAATTCCACACAACGATGGTCTCTGAAATCACTGCTCTCCACTACTGTTGAGCCACTATTTATTTATTGGCAACTCATCAGGCTCCAGGCCTGTGCTAAGCACTTCACACGTGTTATCACATCCCGTCCTCATTACCACCTCAATGAGGCAGGTGCTATCACGATCCCCATTTTACAAATGGGGAGAGTAAAGCACAAAACAGTTAGGTAATGTGTTCAAGGTGACACAGCTAGCAGTGGCAAAGAAGGAATCTGAAGCCAGGAGGTCTTACTCTAGAGCCAGTGCCCCTAACTTCCAGGGGAGGCCGACCCCTGCGGGACACAAAGATCCACGCGTGTCTCCGCATGGGAACGGCACCGGCACCTCTGCCCCCACGTTTTAGCTCTGTACTCCGAGAACTCATTCACAGGACAAAATGACAGCATGATGCTCCAGAAAAATTACAGCTATTCATTCTCCCAATTAGCATGTGATGAAGAGAAGGGGGAAATCACCAACTATTTAATGTGCTTGAAACCTGGTCTATGAAAGATTCAGTCATTTGAAAACCACATTTATAACTGGAAGTAAATCTCAAGAAATATAAACTCGAGGCAAGGTTTTCACTTCAATAACCCTTGTAGTTAATAAGTTTCGCAAGTAAAAGAAGAATATCGGAGGACAGGCTCTACGTTGTATGCCCCAACAATGTAAGCTAGTCAGAGGCTCGGAGGAACCTCCCACATCTGTAACTAGAACATCCCCTGAGGCAGCTTAAGAGTCATAAATTGGATCTGCATCCTTCTTTGGGATGACATACCTGTGACAAGCCCAGAATTCCAGGAGACCTGGACCTCTTTACACCACCTAACATAATTAACAGAGCTAATGACAGCAAAATGGGTAAAAAGAAACAGTAAATCTTTGCAACTTTTCTGTAAGTCTAAAAATACTCCAAAATAGACCAGTTATTTTAAAACATACAAAAACTAACAAAAAGCCAACAGAAAAACAAGCAAAGAATATGACCAGACCGTTCACAAAGAGAAAATACGATCAGATCTAGGATATAGTAAGAGATGCTCAACATTATTAATAAGAAATGCAAACTGAAACCACTATGAGATACAATTTTTCTCTTATCAGATTGGCAAAAATTCAAAAGTTTAACCACAAAACTTGTTGCCAAGGCTTGGGGAAATCCCTACTCTTAAACAGGAATGTAAATTGGTACAACCAATACAAATTCGTGCAGAGGATTTGGGCAGTAACTATCAAAATGACAAATGCACATATACTTTGACTAACAATTTCACTCCTGGGAGTTTATCCTACAGATGTATACATACACATGGATGAAACGCCATATAATCAAAATGATTCAAAGCAGCATCACTTGTAAGAGTGAAGAACTAGACATAACCCAATGTCATTACATATGAACCGATTAAATATGTAAGAGTACAACCATATAATGGACTATTGGGCAGCTTTAAAGACAATTAATTAGGTAGCTCTCTCCATACTGAGATGGAATGATCTCCAAGATATACTGATAATCACAAAAAAGCAAGATGCGGAATGATGTTTATGGTATCGCTGTGTAATATACATTCAAGTATATTTCTATTTGCTTTCAGAAATTATGGATGACACATAAGAAACCAATAAAATAGTTATGGGAAGCTGAAGAATAGGGCATATGGGTCCAGGGATGGGAATGAGACATCTCTCTATAAAATTTTTATATGGTTTTGATCTTTGAATCATATGACTGTATTACCTACTCAAAAAATAAGCAAAAAAGAAAAACGGACAAAAACACCCATTAATCCCACAATTTATAGAGTCAATCTTTGCTTTTACCTCTACGTGGATTATATTATTCACGGATTATCAGGGACCATTTTCCAAGTTCTATTTCTATTGCTTCCAACATCATGCCTCACATTGCATATAATCTTAGGAGATGCACACAAATTTAATCTTAACCAACAAGAGTATAATCAAAAGCAGTAAAATGGGAACGTGAAAATGTAAACATAAAAAAACTAACATAGTCAAAGACACCTACAATGCTGGGAAAACCATTTTACCTCCTATGTTATCTGTGCCACTCTGCTTCCCTATGACACATATCTACCCCAAATCCAAAACCTCTCTCTCCCCAAGCACAGATAGGAGAGAATTAAGCATTTTTAGAGCAAGTAAGAACTCAAAACTTATTTGTAAGCAAATCTGAGCCCAAAATCATGAATTAAAATCTCAAAACAAAATTTATTAACAACAAAGTGGTTCTGGCTGTCTTTAGTTATTTGACATGTTGGCAGGTGCTGATCAGAACGGACTCAGCAACAGCATGCCTGGGTGACTCCATGGGTTAAGCGTCTGACTTCAGCTCAGGTCATGATCTCATGGTTCATTGAGTTTGAGCCCTGCATCAAGCTCTGTGCTGTCAGCTTCATATCCTCTGTCCCCCTCCCTCTCTGCCCCTGCCTCACTTGCACTCTCTCTTTCTCTCAAAATAAATAAATAAACTTTAAAATAAATAGTTAAAAAAAAAAAAGAACTGACTCAGCAATACGTCGCCTCCCGTGGGATCTCACATATGCTCCTTGTGTCGACTCCAAAACTTTGTGTGCTACAAGGCCATTACAGCAGTCCACAGAGCATGTGTGGTGTCTTAACAGGAGTAGCCAAAATGAGGAGGCCAGCCTGTGACATCACTGATCCTCCCAAGAAAGGGTCCCCAAGCTCACAGATTATAACATTAGATAGTAGACAACTTCCACTTAGTAGGTAAATACTTTTTTAAAAACCCTTTGGGAGACAAGTCATTAAAGTCCAGTTCACCTAAGTGCTATCAAGGGAAAATTATTTGCTTTTCTAGTAGATCAATAAGTAGCTAATAAGGTCAGAGACGAGAAATGAACGATCAATAAAATGGGGAAGGCACTGTAACCGGTTACTGCTTTTAGCCATATCCTTTGTTCCTGTCTAGAGAAGGCTTTCACAGAAAGAAGGAACAACTAACTGTGTTGCTTGATTTTTTTTTTAAGTTTATTTATTTATTTTGAGAGAGACAGCCAGAGTGGGGGAGGGGAAGAAAGGGAAGGAGACAGGGAGAATCCCAAGCAGACTCTGCACTGCCCGCACAGAGCCCCATGTGGGGCTCCCACAAGATCATGACCTGAGCTGAAACCCAGAGTCAGACGCTTAACCGACTGAGCCACCCAGGCGCCCCATGTGTTGCTTGATTTCTTTCTTTCACATACACACATACACTTGCACACATACTTCATTTCACTGCGCTTAAGATTGTGGGACTATTATTAATGGACCAAGATCTTCCTTCATAACACTAGAAGGACACAGCAGATCACCCATGGAGAATACCCTGCTCTGGACAGTTCTATCCGCAACTGTAGTTACCAGGTTTTCACTGGTTTACCCAAAGTCAATGCCCAGAGTTAGGGAAACAAGGGCTTCAGCTCTCCCTCCCCTCACTCCTCAGGAGTGTCTTAGTGTCTTAATCAGCAGGGCCATGATCTAGAAGTCTCCGCTTCAAACTGCTGCACTATCACAAAATGTCTGATCTATGTGAAGAGGTGAAGGGAAATGCTGCATGCTGAGGGAGCTACAGAAAGTTCCCCTGGTGCCTCATGAATTTTTGAAGCTGTCTCATAAATCAGTTCAACCAAGATCACTTAACTTGGTCTTGTTACAAATCCTGCTGCCACAGTGGACAGTATCTGAAATTGTAATTTTAAAATGTAAAAGGAAAAGGGAGAGTAGGAGGGGCCTTCTACAAAAGCTGGGGGTGGAGAGCTGACAATGACAATGACAATCCTGGAGGTCCTGAATATATAGTGTAGGACGCCCGCCCAGGGAGTCAAAGAAGACAGGAAGCTCATCTGAGAGTGAACAAAATGGTTTGCTGCAGAACATTCTTGTTTCTTTCACTCACACCCACAGGAATAAAACTGAGGTGCTCTAAGAACAGCTTAGACCACCCCTCCTGGCAAATCTAGAGAGCTGATCCACCCCTGACATCTCCACCACAGCAAGTCTAGGGATCAGGACTGCAGACTTTCTTATGTTAATCCCCTCTCTAAACTGTGAGGTTCCCAGGGACAGAGGCCATTTTATTTATGCCCTGTGCACCTAGCTCAGTGCATGACCACATGGACGCGGTATATAAATCTTCCTTTAATGTTTGCTTAGAAGAGGCAATGCTTCGGAGGAAAGAACAGGCCCCCTCTGCAATTCAGCTGTCTTTTCCTGTCAAAAAAGAGTGTGAGATCTACATCCTAAAGCAGTGATTCTCACAGTAGATTCCTCGATCACCAGGAGTGGCATTACCTGGCAACAGGTAAAGCAAAATCTTGCTCCCCCAGCCACACCCCCGCCCCCAGCCCCACCCCCACCCCCACTGAATCAGAAACCAGGGGTGAGGTCCAGCAATCTGCATTTCAATGAACTCTCCAGGTAATTCTGATGTTCAATGAAGTTTGAGAATCACTGTCAGTTTCTGCCTAAAGATATATGCTATACCTTCCTAACCACCCCTCAGAAGTCAGACAACTAAAGATAACTCTGAACAATTTTTAGATGTTGGAAATAAAAGTTTACATATTAACTAACCATGAGCAGTGTTTTCTGTGACTGTTAACTGCATATGCCATGCTGGTTCAGGGATGTTTACTAATCTATGCCTTTCAACTCAAAGCACAGACCTACATATTTTACCAATGAAAATGCAAAAGTCAGGCCAACAGCTAAAACAGTAGGAAAAAAATCCTTTTTACACACTGGACACATTAAGAAATTAATGTTACACGCAGTGACAAGAAGGTCAGACTCCTCAGGCAGAATGGAGGTCATTCTTCATGCATCTCCAATTGAAACTAAAAGACATTCGGGAAAGTCTTCATTCCTTCTGTACATGGTTAGGCAGTCTTAAGAATTCCAGGTTATCTGTTAGCATTTCTAAAAGACACATTTAGGGGCACCTGGGTGGCTCAATCAGTTAAGTGGCCCATTCCTGATTTCGGCTCAAGTCACGATCTCACAGTTCATTAGATCGAGCCCTGCGTTGGACCCCACACTGAACATGGAGCCTGCTTGGGATTTTCCCTCTCCTTCTCTCTCTGCCCCTCCCCTACCTCTCTCTCTCTCTCAAACTTTAAAAAAAATTTTCTTAAACCCACATTTAGACATGTGGGAAAGGACATTCAGAATGTTTAAAGAAGAGGTTTTCACATGGTGACATCAATGAGCCTAATTACCCTGTTGCTACTCTGTAAAAACCTTACACCAGTCTGAAAAAATTCTGTGCCCTAAATGGAGTCTGTTTTCGAGGGAAAGAAGCCCAGCTCAGATACTGTTGGCAGCTGTTGACAAAGTATGGCATAACTAAGGAAACCAACCTGGGGAAGGGTCTCTCAGTCTCTTGACCTTTCCCTCAGAGGGGTGACCCAGACAAGAAGATCAAAGGTCCAACTGGCCCTCTGCGGCTGCCACAGTGCACACCAGTCAGCACAGATTTTTAGAAGCCTCAAGTCTGTCTGAATGGCAAAACTAAACTTGTTCTTGGGATTGGAGAAAGTATACGGAAATGCAAACTTTCACACTTGATCTGACAGATGCTTGTGCTTCACTATCCACAGATCTGTTATAATGTCAGGGCCAGCAATTTTAAAATTGTTGTTGGCTTGGGTAATAACACATTTTCATCTAGGGCCTATAAGGCAAAATGCCAGAAAGGGTCTCTTCCTATTTGTAGAATGCAAACAAGCAAACCTTGAGAGTCAAGGAGGCCTCTTCTTTTGTAAGCCTGCTCATAATGCAGAAGCTGCTGGCAGAGAAACCACACTTAAATTATGGTTTTAAAAAAAAAAGAAGTCTTAGCACTGTCTAATTTCCATACCTAATTTCAAAATATTCAAAATTAGGGTAATTTTGGTCAAAACATGTTAGTTTTATTCCACCGGTGGGAAAAAATGATTTTAAAATGTTTCATTTAAAATGAAGCAGGATCTTAAGGCATGACAAAATATTATCAAAAAGCAGGTTCTTTAAGGTATGACAAAATATTATAAAAATTACATCGCGCCTATTAATCTCTGCTATCAATCTAGTTTTACAAGAATAGATTTTTTAATGTAATGCTAATTTGCCCAGTGAAATATCTTGGTTAATATATTTCTTAGGGGAGGGGATATGTTTATTTGTTTTTGAAAGAGAAAGAGAGAGTGCACGCACCCCTGAGAGGTGGGGTGGAGGAGCAGAGAGAAGGAGACAGAGAGTATCCAAAGCAGGCTCTGTGCTTATAGAAGACAGCGTGATACGGGGCTTGAACCCACCAACCGTGAGATCATGACCCAAGTCGAATTCAGACACTTAACTGATTGAGTCACCCAGGTGCCCTTTGTTTTTAAAAATGAGTATTAAAAAGGACAATGTCTGGGGGCACCTAGGTGGCTCAGTAAGTTAAGCTCAGTCGGTTAAGCGTTCCACTTCAGCTCAGGCTATGATCTCATGGTTCGTGGGTTCAAGCCCCGCATCAGACTCTCTGCTGTCGGCTTTTGATGTCAAAAGCCAAGAAAAGTGCTGCTTTGGATCCTCTATCCCCCCCCCCTAAAAATAGACATTAAAAAAGAAAAAAAAGTACAATGTTTGGTTGGATCTGACTCAAGTGTCATCAAATTCATCCAAATCAGGACCTGACCCTAATCAAATATCAGAGCAGGATTTTGCAAACTGTTAACGTGTACTTTGCTTTATATCTCATAAGCTAAAATAAGCTGAAAAATAACATAATATGGTACTACATCCATACTGTCAACTCACAAATATTAGATTGTTTGTTAATGTATTTAAATTGGCCAAAGAAATAATATATGCATATGACAAAACACAGGCTACCACCTTCTCTCCCATGGATACCCACTTCTGGAAGTGCTTAAAATGTACCCAGAATGCACCCAAAATTTTTGTGCTTTATAAAAACAGTATATGTTTTAAACCCCGTTTATTTTCAAAGACATTTGTCTTTTTGCAAGGCAAGAAAAAGTAATTTTATCTCTCCCTGCCATACCTATACTGAAACTAGAAATAGTGAGGACAGCTTATTAAGTAATGAATTTCAATCTACTTTCAACTTTGAGGGTCACAACTGCAACTATAATTACCTGTTTTAGATAGCTCCTGTCCACTGAACACCCAAATACAGAACAACAAAGGTCAACGGTACCACTTAGGAAAACCTAATGACTTTAATGAGCATTCTGATCCTTTGTTCCTCTAATGCAGTTTTCCATACACATGGCTGGGCATCAAAATCACCTGGACAGCTTTCAAGTATTAAAGACTCCCCATCTTCATTTCATTCAACCAGAATCTCCAGGAGTTGAGACCCAGATGGACAAATTTCAGAACCGCTACTTGGCAGCAGGGAATAAAAGAGCAGCAAACAACAGCTTCACAGAAGTGTTCCTGCGGCAGTCGCTCCTCAGTGTAAGGAAGCCATCACCAAAGATGAAACTGTTTTAAAAGGAGACACCTAAGTGGCAGGAGAAAACATCTGAAAGGTAAAATAAAGACCTAGTGCTGTCCATGAAACTGAGAAAATCTCCCTGCCAAATAGTATAAAAACCAGAGTTGTGGTTCTCAAACTTTAGTGGTCATCAGAACCACCTTGAAGGCTTATTAAAGTGGGGAGCGGGGGCAAAAATGAGCATTTCCTATAAGTTCCCAGGTGCTGCTGCTGGTCTGGTAAACACGGCTTGCAGAACCCCAGGACTGGAGCAATGAGGAGCAAATACGATCTGCGGCAACACCAGCTTTGTCACTAACTAGCTGCACAACTCTGAGCAAGTCCCAAGTCCTCTAAGTTTTGCCTTTTTCTTCTTTTGAGCTCCTGCACCAGAGCATCTCCTCTGACGCCAACACTCTCTGGGTCTGTGAGATACAAATTCCAGTTGGATTAGCACATGAAATTGCAAGAATCTTCAGGGGTGAAAGGTTCCAGTCCCTGCGACAAGCAATGAATTATATTAACAGCCAGAAATAACACATGCACACGCACATACACACTCACACACAGGCAGCACGAGTCTTTTTTTTTTATTTTGATGTTGTCAAAAGCCAAGAAAAGTGCTGCTAACGCATATGGCCAAAGGAATAAAATTACCCCCTTTTCTTTTATTTCTATAATCCCATGTCTGTACAAAAAAGCATGAGTTAAATTTCCCCTTAGCACCGAGGACCTCAATTATTCACCAAAAACTTCCTGTGGCTTTACCCCCAAAAGGGAGAAATGAGCTGCTAAATTTATTGAACGTCAAAAATACACCAAGCACATCCTGTTGTTCATCAAGTCTCCACAACTGTATGAAATAAATATCTCCATTTTTCAGATGAAGAAACGGAGGCTCGTGAGCTTAATTTAAGTAACTCACTCATGACAGCACAAATCATTACTGGCACAGTCAAGGTTTGTATTAGGGTTTATACAACTCCAAGCCTCTCACTTTTTTCATGGTACAATGATTTCCCCATCATTTCCATCTACCACATCCCTTTAAAATGTCACAAGGAAAAAAAATACCTTTCTATGTTAAAGTGAGGAGGATTCTGATGTTTTTAAACTAACTTTGAGGGAGATCATCTTCAAAAAAAAAGGTCCATCAGGCAGGGCATTCCCCACCAAACTCTTGAATGGCAGAAGTTCCAGGGTATCATTATAAGACTGTTGTATGTAAATTTTCACCCAAGCCTGGAATATTATTCTTAGCTCACTTTGCACAGCACAAACTTCCTTTAATAAGTGGGTTGTTGGAGGATGCAGACCAAAAGAAGATAAAGAAACCATCCCCCACTCCTCACCTACAACACAACCCAGACTGATATCTATCATGACCCTTTAAAATGGTCACATTCAGAGCTGTATCAGCTGATCCCAGGAAATATTTCTCCATCTCTCCTTTTAGGAAAAGTTGAACACATATCCCAATCCACTACAAAAATAACAGATAAGAACCAAGTAGAAAGACATAAGGAATCAAGAAATGCTATGTTTAATGTTTGCACGCTACTGAACTGCATATGTAATGGCCCATACATGTTAGCACTTCCCAACCTTCTATTCATTCAGGTCTCCAATTACATCAGCACTGTAGGATACTTCACATGCCTTTATTTCATAGCCCTATTGGAAGTGTGGCCTTAAATATGAGAAGTTTTTTAAATGACAGGTGTTTCTATAACAACTCTTCACTGCAAAGAGCAGCCAAGAAAAGTGTCCTCTAAAGACGTGGTTCTTTCTCTTCCATCCCCCTCTCTCAACCATGCTAAAAATTGTTTGTTCTCTCTACAGACCTGGAATAGGCACAAGACTCTGCAATACTCTGCCTTTCCCCTGGAAGCAGTTTTCTACAGGTCAGAAGGTGGTTTCCAGGTGGACTAGGGGTGACTGGCAAAGCCACTGCCCTCCCTGAGGCACATCCACATGGCTGCTGTCACCACTGGCCTGGTCCTCAGCTAGATGGCACACTGGGTCACGGCAGGGAGTTAATGAGGCCAAGGTGAGGCATCAGAACCACACAGGGGTCAGTTCACTTGGCCCAGATCCAGGGTTACAAACTTCATTTCTAACCTCAGCCTGAAAATGCTGGCTGTAATGGAGGGGGAAAAAAAAAGAAAACCATCCTCCTATAGGAAAAATACTTCCGGCCTTGAATCCCACTTGAGAGCAATCATTCATAGAGCATCATTAATTCTATCCCAGAGCATCTGCTATATGTGTGGCACCCAGTGAAATCAATAATAGCCTCTCTTTATTAATCAACTTACTAAGTGACCAACATTGAACTTTCAACCAATATTTATTGAGTACCTACTGTGTGTCATGCTTTGTTGTCTGAGCTATGGATGCAAGAGTAAACAGGAAAAAAAGTCTCTCCCCTCAAATAGCTTCCAATTCAGTAAAGAGAAAACAATGAGTTCGTATGATAAAAAATTAATAGAAGTAAAGCAGAGTAGGCATTACAGAATAACTGAATAGAGGAAGGAACTATTTGTACACACATTCAGGGAAAGTCTCTCTGAGGAGGTGACTTTCTGGCAAGCACTTAAGTGGATACCTGACATTTACTATAAGAAATCTTTAGGAGAGCCCCATGGGCAGCCCCATGTATTTTACAGATGAGGGCCCAAGGGCTCAAGGTAGTTAAAAGACTTGCCCAAGTTTATGAATATCATGCCCAAGTCACACCTGTTTTGAGAATCAGTAAGAGGAAACCTCACTAAAGTGGACCAGGGATTCAGGAAGGGGAGGCTGGCAGGGTGGGCCATACCACTCCATGTCAATTACAGAAGGAATTGTCAATTACAGGCTCCAACAGAGAAAGAGGTACAGAACTTATTGCATCTTGTATAAGAAACTGACCACCTCTGCAACTCAACCAATGAGAAACCATCAAAACCCTGAACTCTTGGTTTTCTCCAAGGGACTTTCCTTTAAAACAACACCTCCCAATTCCTTCCTTCTTCTCCATAAAATAACATTTCTCTCTGTAGGACTTACCTATGGGCTTGCCATAGCTTGCTTGTCCTGAATTACAATTCTCTTGTTCCTGAATAAACCCATTTTTGCTGATAAAATAGCTTTTATTTTTAACGTTAACACCTCACAATGCATCGTGCTCTTTCCGCCACCCAAAGGTATCAAGACACAAGCCTTCACCTCCAGTGCAAGGTGTATGAAATCCAGGGGTGCTCAAGAGGACTCATTCAGGTACAAAAAGAAATTCAGATCATCTATGTGTACTTATTCTTTTGTCTCCATTAAACTTCTATTTTTGTGTTAGCTTTATATGTATAAATATATATACAAATATACACATTCATATGTAAATATATACACAAATATATACAATATATGTATATAAATATCTATACAATTTAGAAGTGAACAAATATAAAAAGAACTATCACTGGGGCACCTGGGTGGCTCAGTCAGTTAAGCATCCAACTTTGACTCAGGTTATGAGCTCTCAGTTCATGAGTTTAAGCCCCACATCAGGTTCTGTGCTGACAGCTCAGAGCCTGGAGCCTGCTTCAGATTCTGTGTCTCCCTCTCTCTCTGCCCCTCTCCCACTCATGCTCTGTCTCTGTCTTTGTCTCTCTCTCTCTCTCTCTCTCAAAAATAAATAAAAACATTTAAAAAATATTTTAAGAACTATTACTGATAGAGGCACACAATCATAAATTTCAGGATCACTACACTAGAGAGTAGATGCCAAAGAAATAAACATGGTCCCTCTTCCCAAGGACAGAATATTTTGTTCTGCAAATATATTTTGTTCTGCCTATATTCTGTGAACATAATTATACAGTTCAAGATACAAAATGAAATAAAATAGACCATACAGGTGAATCCAAGGTGTGGCTCACTATGGAGCTGAAACATTTTCCTCTAGTGCCTCATTCAACCAACATGCAGACCTCCAGCGCTAGGACCTCACGCACTGATGATTACACAGCCTGTTCCCCTGACAGGGAAACCTGTTTATTCCACACTAAAGGGAATCCACCAATTCATTTCAAATTGGTCACCAGACAGCAGCTGTCAACTGGTAATAACTTTTGGTCACTCCCTACCCAGGCTGTTTAATACACATGTAAACATAAGTTTCATAAATTGTTCAAATGTGTATTTACTCAAAACACCATTATGGGTCCATCAGACTGTTACAGGCTATCAGCTAAATAATATGCATTTTTTTAAAGGCTTGGCAGCTTAATACATATTTTTACTGCTCACATAACTCAAAAACAGCCTTAGAGTAAAACGTTTAATTTGACACATAAATAGTCCATTATATGGCCTAATCCTCTTTTGTGTTTTCAAAAAGGGAAGAAAGTGCCAGGGTATTTCAATGTGATAGGAGGAGCACAGCAAAGGAGAGGGGAAAAAAATAGTCACGCACAGCTGTTGATCTTACTTTAGGGCCAGGCTCAACGGGGTTGGTAAATAAAGGAGTATTTGAAAAGAAAGGGTATCTGGTTATCAGAGGCATTTAGGTTGATCTTTAAAAAAAAAAAAAAAGAAGGAAGGAAGAAAGAAAGATAGAAAGAAAGAAAATGCCTTTATTTGGATAGTCTCCTGGATATTAACCCTCAAACTACCTAGTTATCATTTACTTGCAACTACAAATTGACCTGGTAGACTGGTGTTCTTTAAAGTAGGGGCCTGTAACCATAGAAGAACTCTTATTAAGATCTATAACTTATCTATAAACCTACACACCTTTCTTAAGTTCTCAAAGGCAAATGTGCAATTCACATCTTCTTTAATATGACCAAGAGCTTCTTAGTAGTTCCCTAATAAGTGAGTTAGAAGGTTCGTGAAATCCATTTTGATAAATTAAAATCACCAAGTTGCCAGAGTATGCAAAGAACTAGAAACTGGGTGTCCCAAGTACTCAGGCTACTCTACGATGCTGCCAAGTAGTGGCACACTCACACACCAACACTACAACTCTCAAAGCTCACACTGTACTCTAGAAGTCACTGTAACATCAGTGCTGTCTTGAGTCAATCATAGTTTGTAATACTACTATTCTTATACTATATTTTCAATTATAAACTACTATCAGTTCAGTTTTACCATTAGAAATTTGATTTGTTAGGGGGGCACCTGGGTGGTTCAGTAGGTTGAGCATCCCACTTCAGGTCAGGTCATGATCTCATGGTTTGTGGGTTCAAGCCCCATGTCGAGCTCTGTGCTGACAGCTCAGAGCCTGGAGCCTGTTTCAGATTCTGTGTCTCCCTCTCTCTCTGCCTCTCTCCCACTTGTGGTCTCTCTCTCTCACTCTCTCTCAAAAATAAACATTAAAAAATTTTTAAAAAAAATTTGATTTGTTGAAGATAATCTGGTTAATCTCACAGTATGGAGATACCGTAAGTAGATACATATACAGCTAAAGTAGATATATATATACATAACAAGCCCACCTCCAAAAAAATTACTCGTACAGTAAATCTTCATTTGTGGTTTTATGGTCTTGCTATCTACTATCAAGACAAGTCCAATAAAATTACATTTTTAAGCTTATGGGATACTGCTTTATAAAATAAAAAGTACATATGGCTCATACTAATATTTGCTGATACTGATGCTGAATGGGAAGGGTGATATAAGGAATTTCTGCCCTACCTAACTGGGTTGAGTTCAAACATCTGAGAACCAGTACTCCAGACCAGTTAATTCTTCACTTTTTCTGAGTCAGCCATTTCTGAGAATCTTACAAAAGCTATGATGTTCTTTACAGAATAATACATGCAGGCATTAAAATTTGCATACGGGACATGTGTATTAATTCTTAAGCCATTACAAACCCAAATTTCATGTGCCAAGACAATCTTGTACTCTTATTTCTCTATGATAAATATTTTCAAAACAATAGATCTTTTACAGTTTCCCAAATATATAAAGGTTAATACCGAATGTTTTTGAAACTGTTTACGAATTCCTGAAATTCTGCAAATATCTCCTCATTCTTAAACACTATCCTCGAGGCCCTTAACCCAATGTTAAGAACCCCCATTCTAGATTTCATTCTGTTTTCATCATCCTTTCAATATCGCCTCAGAAGACTATACTTATTATTTCTTGATTCATGTCAGGATTTGTAAGTACTTTCGGACACAGTGGCACTTGTTTCTTTCCACTACTGAATCTTTCTCCGAAACCCCAGGGTAAAGGTTTTACCCCAGAGAAGAAAATGTCCTATTCTAAAGGTCCTCCATTCCAGTACCTGTGGTCCCTTTACTGTGAATCCACAGATCTTTAGAGTATTATTGCCTTCTGTGTTCACATCTCTTCACACTTGAGAAACTTACCGTCTCCCGAGGAAATCCATTGCATTTTTTCACAACACTATGAGAAAAGTATGTCTTATATTGATCTGAAATCTGTCTTCCTATAACCTACCTCCAGCAGTCTTTGTTCTCACCCCAAGGTTCCATACACAAGGTCTAATACACCTCTTTTGCTGAAGACAGCCTCTTGAATATTTGAAAACAGAGGACACAGCCTCCCTTGTTCTCTTCTGCCCACTCAGCCTTCACACTTTCAGGCCTGCCTCACCATCCTGATCATTTTCTCTGAATATTATCACTGTATCTGGGTCTGAACTCAACACTCCAAGACTCTTTTAACAACAGACTGAAAGGCCTAAACCCTTTCTTTGAATGCTTCCACCAGTACAGCCTCATTTCGTGAATTCAACCTCTGCTAGAAACTTCTGTGTCAAAACTCTCTGATCTCAGAAAACAAAGCACTGTCCTTGGGTCTGGTTTCCCAACTATATTCAGCTCTAATCCTCAGAACTTTCTATAGTCAACAACTTGCCTACCTGGACATCTTCTAAAATTAGAAGACAGCCAAGCAAAAAGTGGGAGAGAAGCGAACTCATTCTAAATTCCCTACGGTAGAGAGGTGGCAAACTGGAGGGAACAGAATTATGATCCACTTTCAATTTTCCCTGTATTTCAAAATGAGCAGGTTCCTATCCAATAAATGCAGTCAGAGAATCTTCCAGAACTGGGCCTAGGAGGAAGGGTAGGCTTTAGATAGAGAAAAAGACAGGTCATTTCATAACCCAGAATGCTTTGAGCAGAGGTGCAAAGGTGAGGAAGCCTCTGGCACCTTACAGGGATAGGAGTCAATCACTCTGGCTTAAGCAAAAGGTCCACATGGTGTTGCCTGAGGGAGTAAGGCTGAAAAGCAGGTTGGGGTCACAGCATCGAAACCCTTAAAAGCCAGGCTACTGAGTCCCGCTTTCATCCTAGAAGCAGTGGGGAGCCACTAAAGTTTTAAAGCAGGGAAGTAACATGATGAAAGCTATATTTTAGAGATAGTACAGGCCTCTATACACACCAGGCATTTAATCAATGATGCTGACCGGACATATAGATTCAAACTGCCAGGAAAGAAGCATCTTGTGACCTAAAACTTACAGAAAACCCACTTCCCTAGTGAAATCCACCTCAGCAACAACTCACACTTTATCTTTTGAATTTAATTAAGTACAGAGAAAGAAAAGGAAACAAAGAATGAAACTCAGACAAACTAATGTTGCCTCTAATGTCCAAGATTCCCTCATTCCCCTCCTGAATCAAAATGCATATTTTACTGTAAGCTAAAAGTGATATAGAGGCATTAAATATTTACTCTTCCCATTTGCTATTATTTTTTGCTAGTTACTCGGCTGTAACAGTCATTAACATGCTGAAAAGGAACTTGATGTAAATTCATCACTGGTCTGGGAATACTGCTGTTCTGATGTACTGACTGCAAGCTACGTCCGGCTCAGAGGCACCATTTCCCTACAGGCAGGGCCAAATGTCTAGTTCACTCACAATTTACAAATGATTATTTTTCTAATTAATCATTCATCAAAAAACATAAATGGCAACAGGGTGTGAAGACAGCGCTAGCGAAAAACAGAAGGGGGCATGGATCCATCAATCCCTCCATTGCAGCTCTGAGCCAGGGCCGAAAGCCTTGTCCCTAATAAGGGCCACAACAGAGTCATCAGGGAAGGCTCCTTTGGTCTGATGGCGCCGCCATTTCAGAGAAGGGCTTGACCCTATCCTAGATTACGACAACCCCCCAGGTACTCTAGATGGGGTTGCTCACTTCCCATATAGACCATTACAACAGCCTCCTCACTAGTCTCTCCTTTCTCCAGTTGCTCTGCCAACACCCCAATCACCTCCCCATGCCTCCATCTCCCCAAGACACAGAGTTATAAAACGCTTCTCCTCAAAGAGTATCTTTATCATGTCATTAGGACCTATGAGGCTATTTCCAGTCTCAAGATGTCCGACTCTCACAACTTGAAAGGGCTTTAAATATCCCCTGGTCCATGGCCCTTCTTTTTTAGCTGGGGAAATGGAGACCTAGGGAGGTTCCAGCACATCACCATCATCTGCTGAACATGACCTGAGGACTCTTTAGGCACAGGCTTTGTTTTTTTTATGGAGAAGTCTTCTCCCCTCTGCCTCTGTATCAAGTAACAGAACTGCAATAGCTGAGTAACTGCAGCATGGCTACTACCTACAAGAAGGCAGACATATGCCAGATCTACCCACCTTTGAAAAGACCATCTAAGTTTTAAATACATAAGCCCTATTTCTGAAGAAGCTGTACTAAATACCAAAGAAGCTAGTATTAGTACTAAGTTATATTTCGAAAAGGATGTAGACACCCAATGTTTTCCCTGCCACTAGGATTAATCAGCAAGATCCTGTTCTGCAGAGAAACCAAAATGATCCTAGTTCAAGTCAACCTGGAAGGCTGACTGCTAACAAAAAAAGTAAAGGAATAGTTCTTACCAGATCTTAACATTAAAACCCATTTCCATGAGGCCTTATAGTCATTAAGTTTGGGACAGTGCGCCAGGCAAGGAAGTACTGGGCTCAAATCATGAGACTGAAGTGTTAATCCCAGCCATATAAAACACAACAGCTGCTGTTCAGTCTCTCCATCTGTACATTGGGGGTATCCTTCCCACCTACGGAGAAACACCATAAGGAAACAACATCCTCAGGAAGTATAAAGTTATCCAAATGTAGGATACAAATAATGGAAGATGACCCAAACCATTTAGCACCACGGTAACTACATAATGATTAGATACTACATAACGATTAGAGTTCACACCTACTGCTTACTATGTGCTAGGCACCATGCAAAGCACATTACATGCATTAACTCATCTAAACCTCACAAAATTGGACACAGATACTATTATCTACAACTCACAGATGGAGAAACCAAGGCACAGTGGTTCATTAAACTGCCCAAGTTTACATATCTAGTAAATGGAAGAGCAAGGATTTGAACCCAGACATTCTGACTCACTGCCAGCACTCTTAATCACCAAGGTCTCCCTCCTTATCACTTAGTACCTGGGGTAGTAAAAAAATAAGAAAAACAGGAGATGTTTATCAAATAATTACACGAAGTTATACAGAGTATCTTTTCTAGATATTTGAATTCTATGAGGAACAACAGGATTCTAGAACACACAAGATAAGGGAGAAGAACAATTTCCTCGTTTGACAGATGACAACGGTGGGTGGGAGTGTTGAGGTGATCTGCCTAAGATCATTCCCAGAAACCACAGCCTAAGTCTTACAATAACCCAGACCAACATTCTGCATTGGTCCAGCAGTATTACCTTAACAAGAATGATTAACCAGTACCGGTGAGGCTCATTCCAAACACCTGATCAAGCTTGAAACGGGCCATCCTAACCTTCACAGATGCCCTGTTCTCATGGAATCACTCTCACTGGTAAGATTGTCAAATGGTGCAACCACTATGGAAAACAGCTTGGAGGTTTCTGGAAAAAAATTAAAATAGAGGTGCCATATGATCCAGCAATCCACCCGAAAGAATTGAAAGTACGGATTCAAAGAGATATTTGCACACCCATATTCGTAGGAGCACTATTCACAAGAGCCAAGAGGCAGAAGCAACCCAAATATCCACGAAAAGATGAACGGATAAACAAAATGAGCTATATACCTGCAAGGGAAAAGTATTCAGCCTTAAAAAGGAAGAAAATCCTGTCACATGCTACAACGTGGATGAAACTTATTGAGGACATAATGCTAAGTGAAATAAGTCAGTAATAAAAAAACAAATATTATGATTCCATCTAGCTGAGGATCTAAGGTAGTCAAATTCATAGACATGGAAGGTAGAATCGGGGTTTCTGGGAGTAGGGAGAGGGAGAAAGGGGAAGTTGTTTAAGGAGTGTAGAGTTTCAGATCCGCAAGATGAAAAAGTCCTGGAGATCTGTCTCACAACAATGTGGCTACACTTAACACTACTGAACTATACACTTTAAAACAGTTAAGCTGGAAATGTAATGTGCTTTTTACCACAGTTAAAAAAAAAACATAATAAAAGAAAAGCACAATGACAAAAAAAAAACAGAGAGAGAGAGAGAGAGAGAGACAGGTCTGAGATTAGTCACCTTAAGGAGTTGTTTAAAGTAGATTCATACCAGACTTTATTTGAACTCAAACTGAATCAGATAGTATACTGGCCATGTGGACTATATATGCTAAAACAAATGCTATAATGCTCAGAAGCCAACTCTGAAAAACCCCTTCATATACAACTCTACTTAGGTATTCACAAATGAATCAAAAACTGACTTGATCAATGCATCTCTTCTGAAGAACGACTACTAAGAATTTCTACTTAGTGTAAAGCAGTGTGCCTGAACCCACTTCATTCTGAGAATAACACACATGTGCAATTTTATTTTTTCAACATAACAGAAAAAAAGATGATTGATATCCCAAAACATATCTGACTAAAACATGTGATATTTATGTTAAAAAAAAAAAAAACACAATGTTAAAAGGAAAAAAAGAAACTGGTTTAATCAAGAAAAGGTAAGTGACTTCATTCAAGGGTCCTTATGTGTCATAAAAATAAAAGTATTTTCTCATATCTCTAAATTCATCCAACTAAGGGAACACTTAACCATCTCATCCATTTAAAATAAAAACAAAAACAAAAATACCTGCCTCATAAGGGAGGATGGATATAACCAAAATTTGTTTCTCCTCCCCCGAATAAATTATTACTAAGAAAAGATATATAATAACATATTTTACAAATCGCATAAGGTAGAATTGCAAACCTACACACACAGTTCTCTCTTTTCAGATTTCTTCCAAATTTAGACCATTCCCAAAAGTATTTTTTATTCCTTAAACCTATCAATCTGGAAGGTAAATTTTAACACAAGCAGAGTTACTCTTTTACATTTGAAATTTCTGCAAAACAACCTATCAGGTAGCACACACCACTCATTTTCCATGAAAGCAAAACACATTTAAGGAACGTAATAGCTAAGATTACTGAACACTTCATTCTAAGTACCTTATATACATATTAACTAAATTTAATTCTCAGAACTACCTTCTACAGTAAGGCCTGTAATCCCCATTTTACTAGTAAAATAACTGAGGTGCAGAGCTATGTGCAGCTTGGCTAAGCCTGGATGGGAACCATGACAGACAAGTTTTGTAATTTATGCTATTTACCACTCTGCAAAGCTATCTCCCACGAAACAGAAAGAAAGAAAGAAAGAAAGAAAGAAAGAAAGAAAGAAAGAAAGAAAGAAAGAAAGAAACTGACACAATTCTGCCATATCTCTAGAGAACCAAAAAGAAACTATGAATGTCAAACATTCTGGCCTTGGGTCAATCATAACCTCTCTAGCTTTGTTTTTCTTGTTGTGAAATAGGTATAATACCTCCAATGCCTGATAATACAGCCAGCTGCACAGTGACAAAAACAAGCAAAACTATACACATACGCTTCACTACGGCGACAGCGTGGCCAAATACTCTCCCCTGATACCTCCCTTTTCCACTTCTCATCTAAAGACAGGCTTTCCTTTGCCAAATAAACTTTCCCATCCCCACAAAAGTAATTGACGACAGCAAAATGTGCAGCGTTATTGGCAAAAGCTAAACAGAAGGAGTCAGCATCTCTCTTGTAAGCTGTGTCCCTGTCTGAAATATAATACAGTGGGCAGGTTGTTTCTTTGAAATAGATGGATCTATGGTTTGAGGGCAACACAGAGTGTAAATCTGTCTCCGTGAATGGCTCACGCCATGTCTTTCTCGTTTTGTGTGCTATTGTGTGCTATCTGGCAATATATCTGTCACAGTTCCACTTCCTCCCTTCCACGGGAACAAAAGTTGAGAGAGATTGGAAATACAACCCCAGGCACAGCCTTATAAAGGCAGCAATTGAGTTTCTGAAAACTCCAAGCCAACTTCGGGCAAAGCACCAGTTCAGCTTGTCTGTACACGAGGCAATCTGGTTAGGTAATAACCCCATTTTGTCACCTTTTTTGTTCACCTTGCAATGGAAATCATATCAGAGAAACAAAAAATTACCATAAAATTATTTGAAAAAGGACAACTTGATGCTGAGACCCAAATAAAATATAAATTGCACTTTTGCACACATTGGTTCCATCTACAACACGCAAAAGCCGCTTCAAGAGGCTGTGGACAGCGGAGGGATAATTCTTGGTTCCCCTTGAAACATTCTGTGCAGCCTCAGGGGAGGATGGAAATGCCAGCAGTACTATTCTCTGTCTCCACTCTAGCCTGGCTCCACAGGCCTGGCTTCCTCCAAGAATCGCCTGCACACAGACTGAGAAGGGTAGAGCCCCTTCCCCCTTCTTATAACTGCCCTAAAGAATACTGGCCTTCCAGATTCGCTCTTCCAGATTTCAGAGGTCAGTCTGAGAACTTAGAAGAGTACTACAAAATCACTGTCCTTTGGCTGTAAGCATTTTGAAAGCAATTTATCAATATCACTGCCAGCCTCACCCCCAAGAGCTGCCCAGGGTCTCAGAGAAGGCTCTCCCAGAGAATTGACAAAGATCCCCAGGTGTAAATCACTAATTCCAAAATTCAGCACAGAATCTCAGACCATTTGAAAGCTACTCTTATCAAACCCACCATTCAGGCTCAAAGCTACATGACTTGCAAATGGTCCTGCTTCTAAGTTCCCTTTCAGTACTAACAACCTAGGCAAAGAATGTAATTTAACAACTATAAAATTAATAACAGCTGGTCAAGTACATTTAACCCTAGAGGAGTAAACAATGTAGGCAATGTCTCCCCACAAACAAATTTCCCCAGGAAGGCTATAAGGACATTCGAAAACAGGGGTGCCTGGGTGGCTCAGTCGGTTAAGCGGCCGACTTCAGCTCAGGTCATGATCTCACAGCTTTTGAGTTCGAGCCCCACGTCAGGCTCTGTGCTGACGTCTCAGAGCCCAGAGCCTGCTTCGGATTCTGTGTCTCCCTCTCTTTCTGACCCTCCCCTACTCACACTCTGTGTCTCTCGCTCTTTCTCAAAAATAAATAAACGTTAAAAAAAAATTTTTTTTAAGACTCTGTCTTTAAAAAAAAAAATAGTTGAAAACAACCAAAATAAAAATCAGCTGTTCTGAGAAACGTAATTCTAAACTAGATTCAATCACCACCTGAGTGTTACCCCTTCCCTAAACCATAACCCATCTCAATTGCTCCTTTAGCTCATGTGGGCCTCCGGCTGAGGACAAGACACAGTCCTTTTTCTTGACTCTTAAAACAGCTTTCTCTTTCTACCTCTACATGAAACAGTCGATAATGCACTATGACTTGGCAGAGGCTAGGGTGATGCTAGTTCTAGTTAAGTGCTCTGGTTTTACAATAACAAATGACCAATTTTCAAACAATCATAATATAGTAAAAAAATACTCAGCATGAACTTTAATAACACAGCTTAGCTTTCCTTTGAAGACTCAGAAGACTGCACAACTTAAGAGTTGGATTCATTGCTGGAAATAACCAGTTATCACTAGT
The DNA here is from genome assembly GCF_027475565.1 of Acinonyx jubatus. Taxonomy (NCBI): domain Eukaryota; kingdom Metazoa; phylum Chordata; class Mammalia; order Carnivora; family Felidae; genus Acinonyx; species Acinonyx jubatus. The sequence goes on from NC_069398.1 coordinate 23,688,334, forward strand.
AGTCAAGGCAGAATGACAGGCAGCCTGGAGACCTGTGAGGGACCACTAACTTAACTGGGGGACCAGATCCTCTGGGCTTTGGGCTCCTTGTATTTATAAAGAGTGATATTCAGAGACCATGTAAACTTTTCCAGCTCTGACAGCCTATGCATCTTCCGAAGCCCTTATATGAAAAAAAGCTCCATTTAATAAGATGTCCAAATACACCAGATTTTCTCTCTAGGGGAATTTTCTATCAGTTCACAATTCTCAAGGAATCTCTATAAACAGACAACAAAACTATCAATGGTGATTTTTTTCTTATTAAAACCAACAGTGAGAAGTTGTGTATTCCTGAAAAGCATCTACACATGAAAACCAATGGACTTGCTTCTCCTATCCAAGTAAAAATCTGCTGCCATATACAAAGCACAGTAAGAAAATAGTTTCGCAATCAGCAAAACTAAAAGGCAACAGACAGAATGGGAGAAGATATTTGCAAATGACATATCACATAAAGGGTTAGTATCCAAAATCTATAAAGAACTTATCAAACTCAACACCCAAAAACCAAATAATCCAGTGAAGAAATGGGCAAAAGACATGAATAGACACTTCTCCACGGAAGACATCCAGATGCCCAACCGACACACGAAAAAATGCTCAACGTCACTCATCATCACTCATCAAATCAACCACAATGAGATACCACCTTACACCTGTCAGAATGGCGAACATTAACAACTCATGCAACAACAGATGCTGGCGAGGATGTGGACAAAGAGGATCTCTTTTGCATTGTTGGTGGGAATGCAAGCTGGTGCAGCCACTCTGGAAAACAGTATGGAGGTTCCTCAAAAAACTAAAAATAGAACTACCTTACGACCCAGCAATTGCACTACTAGGCATTTATCCATGGGATTCAGGTGTGCTGTTTCGAAGGGACACAGGCACCCCTATGTTTATAGTAGCACTATCAACAATAGCCAAAGTATGGAAAGAGCCCAAATGTCCATCGATAGATGAATGGATAAAGAAAACGTGGTATATATACACAATGGAGTATTACTCGGCAATCAAAAAGAATGAAATCTTGCCATTTGCAACTACGTGGATGGAACTGGAGGGTATTATGCTAAGTGAAATTAGTCAGAGAAAGACAAAAATCATACGACTTCACTCATATGAGGACGTTAAGAGACAAAACAGATGAACAAAGGGGAAGGGAAACAAAAATAATATAAAAACAGGGAGGGGGACAAAACAGAAGAGACTCATAAATATGGAGAACAAACAGAGGGTTATTGGAGGAGGTGTGGGAGGGGGGATGGGCTAGATGGGTAAGGGGCATTAAGGAATCTACTCCTGAAATCACTGTTGCACTATATGCTAAGTTGGATGTAAATTTTAAAAAATAAATAAATAAAAGAAAATACTTTCGGAATTAACAACTTGGACGTAAAAAATAAAAGTCAAAGTCAACCCAGTGAAAAAAATAAAGAAATGAGATTCTCACAGAATACTGAAAGAAATCATCCTTCATTTTCCTCCAAAATGGGTTTATGGCTACAGACACACATAAAGATCTTACCAGTCTAATATGTAGATCCTAACACTTATTTAAGTCAAGATACCTTGACACAGCTGACTTCAACCAAATTGTAAAGTATGAGACCTCACCTTTTTATCTTCACCCAGATTACTTCAGATCAAGGCCTAAAAAATTACGAGAGGGGCACCTGGGTGGCTCAGTCGGTTGAGTGGCCGACTTCGGTTCAGGTCATGATCTCGCAGTCCTGAGTTCAAGCCCCACATCGGGCTCTGTGCTGACAGCTCGGAGCCTGCAGTCTGCTTCGGATTCTGTGTCTCCCTCTCTCTGGCCCTCCCCCGTTCATGCTATGTCTCTCTCTGTCTCAAAAATAAATAAACATTAAAAAAAAAATTACGAGAAGGCTCTGGATTCAGTTTAGATTCTGGTTATTTCTAGAAACATCTGCATTTTCAAAACAGGAAACCAGAATATAACCTTCCCTCAACAACTCTCTACATGCATAAAGAACATGAGGAAAGTGATCTCAAGGAAGGGGAGAGAGTTTGTCCAGAGATGCTAGTAGCATCCCAGGATGTGGGTTTAGATTTCTCTAAAAGCCACCCTAGATAATCCCAGAGTCATACTTAAGGGTGAAAACTAGTTTCTTTGATTTCCCTATGCTTTACTTCCCTACTGATGCTGGAGAGTAAAGTACACATGGATGTTACTGAAAATACCTTGTTTTTAGAATGTGATAGCATCCTTCAGAATAACTGGAGATATTTCAGAACACTGAAAAATTAGGTTCCGGCGTGGCTGACTCAATTTCTCAGGTATGCACGTTTTAGCCTCCAGTTTAGTCTTCCTATCCATCTCTAGTTCACCAACATACCTTCCCCCGATGAGAGAACAGTATGCAAAAATATGAAATAAAAACTACAAATATTTACTCCTCCAACTCTTAAAGATCTGCCAAGATGATGCCAATCCTCTGAGATGTGAATATATATGCATACAAATATACATATCACGTGGCTGTGGGTGCAAGAGTCAAATATTAACCAAAACGCCACCCTGGGAAGTGATCAAAGTACAAGATTCTGCCAGAAGGAGAAAGACAGTCATCCTAGAGAGATTTAAGTATCTAGATGAAATCGTTAAAAGTCTTAAGAAGTTTCACCAGTCCTACGGGCAGAGAATACAGTTAGAAGGTTTTTTTTCACTTTTCTTTTTTTCTTTAGGTTTTGTTTTCGTTTTGTTTTTTTGTTTTGTTTTGTTTTGTTTTTAAAGCAACAATAAAAACAAACAGCAAACTTCAAGTTTCATTCCATTCTAAAAAGTTCTAACATCCAAACTGGCTTCACATCCAGGAAGCAGGCCACATACATAGAAAAGGTCAGCCTGACACTAGGACTACTTAAAACAGGTTAGAGCTACCAGAGACTTCTTATTAGATTTGGTTAGGCTCCCAGAACAGAGAAGCAAGGACTCCCTTCTGTCTTGTTGCAAAAGTGAAAGCATTATCAAGATCAAACTGTGGTCAGACCAGTTTCTCCTGTTAAAGTCCTTTAACAGTGTCAACTGTCACTCACAGGGTTAAAAAACACTGAGACTAACATAAGAACAAACACAGCCAACTAAAATATGCAGAAGCCCAAATGTACAGGATGTCCTACACAATCGTCGGAGTCTGTCCCCACAGACACCCTTTGACCTGACGCCCATTCTTGTCCCTCTCAGCTTCACCACAGAGAACTCAGTTCAGCTGCTCTTGCCAGAGCCAACTGACCTATGAGCAAAGAACTCAGCTAAAACAGCTTGCCCGCACCATACAACTGATCTCCTGATGCCCTCCACTGTTGCCTGGCTCCTTTTTGCTCAATAAATAAACTGATTTAAATGGTACTATTCTAAGCCATGTCCCAGATACAATGGATGACCTCTGCGACTCTTTAAGTATGCCTTGGGTTCTCTATTTACAAAATAGGAATAAGACTGACTAATTCTATTTTGCCCTGGTGGCAAATGTATAAAATAATACTTTAAGCATGTTAAGAACATTTCATGTTTAGGAAAAATATGAACTTACTTTGGTACTAAGAGCATCTATGAAGAAAAGTATGCTCTAACAAATCAAAACCACTAAATCCTTCTGACTTCAGACTTCTAGGCTTTCAACATGAGATTCTCATTCTTGGCATAATACTCCATATCAATCCCCCTTCTGCCTGAGGAGCATGTACTGGAATATAAACTGATGTCAAACAGTTGATGTGACTTCTGAGGTAACAAAGCCACATCAAATCCCAGTACACATCAGCTGGTGCAGTTAGCCTATAATTATAAGATCTTTCTACCTATGAGGAATGCAAACTATGGACAAAAACAACACAAATACAGTCTTATTCTGACCCAATATTAGGGCCAAATTCTTTTTTTTTCTGATTTTAAGTTTTTGTCTTAATTCCACTTATTAGTTAACAAATAGTGTTATGTTAGTTTCAGAGGTACAGTACAGTGATTCAACAATTCCATATGTCACCCAGTGCTCATCACAAGTGCACCTCTTAATCCCTTTCACCTATTAACCTATCCCCTTACACTCTTACCTCTGGTAACCAGAGCCTGTTTCTTGATTCTCTTTTTCCCTTTGCTCATTTGTTTCTTAAATTCTAAATATGAGTAAAATCATATGGTACTTGTCTTTCTCTGATGTATTTTGCTTAGTATTGTACTCTTTAGCTCCATCCACATCATTGCAAATGGCAAGATCTCATTCTTTTTTATGGCTGAATAATATTCCATTTTTATTAACACATCTTCTCTATTCACCAATCTATGGACACATGGGCTGTTTCCATATCTTGGCTATTGTAAATAATTCTGCAATAAACACAGGGGTGAATGTATCCCTTTGTTTTTGTTCTTTGGGTAAACACCCAGTAGTGTAATTGGATCATAGGATAGTTTTATTTTTTAACTTACTGAGGAAACTCCATACTGTTTTCCTTAGTGGCTGCACCAGTTTGCATTCCCACCAACTGTCCACATCCTTGATGACACTTACTGTTTCTTGTGTTGTTGATTCTAGCCATTCTGACAGGTGTGAGGTGATAGCTCATTGTGGTTTTCATTTGCATTTCCCTAATGGTAAGTGATGATGAACATCTTTCCATGTGTCTGTTGGCCATCTGTATGTCTTCTTTGGAGAAATCTCTGTTCAGCTCCCCATTTTTTAATTGCATTTTTGGGTATTGAGTTTTAGAAGTTCTTTATATATTTTGGGCACTCACCCTTTATCAAATATGTCATTTGCAAATATCTTCTCCCATTCTGTAGGTTGCCTTTTAGTTTTGTTGACTGTTTCCTTTGCTGTTTTGAAGCTTTTTATTTTGATGCAGTCCCAATAGTTTATTTTTGCTTTTGTTTCCAAAATCTTAATGAGAGTCTTTCCTCTTGACACAAGCAACTTACAAGGACACACACTTGGCCGTGGACATTGGTAGAACTAGCTTCTGACTAAAAGTAAAGGAATCAGTCTGACATGATTGCTCCTTAACAGGCTTCTGTATCTCCACTAGACCCCTAAATATATGGCAGAAAGCAGACCAAGTCTGTCTTCAGCTGCCAAAAATGACTGCTATAGGCACACCAATCCTAGGTGCAGGGAATATGAGGTCAGGTGAGGAACACCACTTCCTTTAATATAATCCCCAGCCAACCTGTCATTCCTTTTCTTTTCTTTTCTTACTGAAAGTGCCAGGAATAGGCCTGCCAGTTTCCTTTTTTAGTGCCACAATCTCCTGCCTTAACCAGACAGTCTCCTTCTGTGTCCCACTAAAGCACAGAATACACTCCCTGTTTCTAAAAACACGCATTCCTTCTGAGGATTTTTTTTTTAAAGTATCTATAGCTAGTAACAACAGAGAAACAGAAAATTGGGCAAAGGGCTCAAGCTGAATTCTCTAATGAAAGCATTTACCAACAATTTGATCTAGGAACCAACTCTAGAAACATGATGGGTTTGAATTCACTCACCATGAACTACAAACTGAAGTAACAGCCACTGAATGGTCACTCAATGGCTAACACGAGTTACTGGTAGTCCATGAACTCCCAGAAGTTTGCAGCATAGCTAGAACCCAAAAGTCACAACTGGCATTTAGCTGCCTTCTCCAGCAAAGAACAACTTTAATTCATGTGTCTGATCCTTGTAAAAGACAAACCAGAACCAAGAAAGAGAAGGAAATGCCAAGAGCTTATGAAGACTCTCAACTCTTAAGATAGGATGGGCATCTCCATCTCTGGGTCTCTGGGCTCCTGGCCAATGGCCATAACATCACTGGAAACCATTCAGGGAGTGAAGCCAGCTCCCAGCTGGGGCAATGAATATTTGTGGACTGCCTGAGGACAGGTAGCTTGTCCACTCCTTGACGTGTTCTAAATGTTGTCCTTAGCTCAAGCCAGCCTTTCAGAGCTGCCCATGCAGAACACGGGATCTTGACCCCTTATGGTCACTCTTTCCCTGAATCATGGTTTGTCATTATGTTATTAATCAGCATTGAGAGATGGTATAAAAACAATTATTTCACAAATAACTGCTGTGTGTTTTGAAAAGTACAGTTCAAGGCCCCATCCTCTCCACTGAGGAAATACCTTAGGAAAATTACAAATATTTCCTTCTTTATTCTGTTCCCTGACAAAATAGGTATGTGGTCCACCTCTACATATTGCATAAGAACCTATCCTGTATGTTTCTGCCCATTAGCCTCAACATGGTTTTATCCTATTTTCTCTATGCGTGTTTTCTCTTTGTCCCAATTTCCTCATCTTATCTTAATTCTGTCACATCGTATGTTTTTGTAAACCAGCTCAAAGCTTTTTCTGGAGGACACTGAAAATGAAATAAAAATAACAATAAAATACCATGGGGCGCCTAGGTGGCTCAGTTGGTTAAGCATCCAACTTCAGCTCAGATCATGATCTCACCATTTCTGAGTTTGAGCCCCATACTGTGCTCTCTGATGTCAGCATGGTGCCAGCTTCAGATCCTCTGTCCCCCCTCTCTCTCTGCCCCTCCCCTGCTCGTGTGTGTGCCCTCTCTCAAAAATAAACATTTAAAAAAAGACAATAAAATACCTAAGTAAGTAGTATTTTCGACACAAAATGCTGCTTCACCCAAATGAGCAGCTACCTTAAGGGACGGGGACAAATCTAATTGTCCTATAGGACCAATAGCATCTTCTAAACTTTAACCTATTCATGGCTACATCATTCATCATCATCAATCAAAATCCTGAGGTCCATCTCAAACTTACATGTTTGGAAACCAGGCTGCTAAATCCAAGGTGGTAATGACACCCTCCACCCCCTTTTGCCCTACCTCCAACCAACACAGAGCACCCAAAATTCAAGCATTCCATTCATTCCTTTTTTAAATACCTAGTATCTTTGTAACAATACTACAAAACAGGCTAGTCAAGTGTTATTACCCCATTCTACAGAAGAAACAGGTTTCTTAGTGATTTGTCCAAGGTTAATGAATGCTAGGACGAGGACTGTCCATTTATAATCTAGAATTTTTTTCCACCAGAATCCACTCACACACAGAGCCTTCCAGGGACCCACACAGAGGATGGTAAAACTGAAGAACAAGTGGAACAAGAAATAGACAGTCACACATCTTAATTAATTAGGCTCTAGAGTTTAAGGGAAGACACTTGTCCACAAACCTTTCTGCTAAAGAACTTAACAGCCACCAGACTTCCAGGATTCAGTACACTACCTAAAAAATAAATGTCCTTTCATCTTGGTCTGATCATGAATGATGTCAGATGTTTCCGGGGCCCTACAGGTTTTTCAATGCCAAAATATTCCTAACTTGAAGCCTCAAGCCATAGATAGTTCTCTCCAAATAGAAAGCTTAAAACTATCTTTTTTTTTTTTCCTTTTTTTTTTAACTTTACTTATTTATTTTGAGAGAGAGAGAATGAGCTGGGGAGGGGCAGAAAGAGAGAATCCCAAGCCGGCTCTGTTTTGTTTTGTTTTTTTTGTTTTTTGTGGGGGGTTTTTTGTAGGCACAGGTAGAAAGAAAAAAATTATCATTTCATTACTGGTTTTGCTTACAGAAGATGAACAGAGACACAATCTCAATTTCCATCTGATTTCCTGGGTTGGGTAAATGCACTTTTCTCCTTTCTTTTATTCTTAAGTCTGTATTTATATTCCAAAGTTCAGCTGGTATCTCAAAAAGATAGAATCTAATTTTTTCCTACTACTACAAATTTAATGTTTGAGAAAAGATTCAGTTACTAGGAGCTCCAGGGGCCCAAGTATCAGAAAGCACAGAACTTTACAGCTGGACAGAAACTTGGTTATACCAGAAAGGAGTTAATGCACAGCCCATCCTCAATGATGCCCACACTGTGAATGAAAAGGTCATTTCCACTTCTGCCCTATTCAGGCTTGCCCACAAAGCTCTGAATTCCAGGATTCAGTTTGGCCACAGACAGGTTTAGGGAAGGAGGGTATAGTAGTAGCCTCTCTGGTATAGAAGCTCCTAAGCCACCTGTTTAATAATATAAATCACAGCAAAGTCACCCAAGTAGAAACATTTGGATCTATATACTCAAGAGCGTGGACTGACAACACCCATGTCCTACTGCTCACTATGTTACCTCACTGAGAAAGCAGAAACCAGGTCTCTGTCTCTAAATCCTCAGATCTAGAACAAAGCACCTGGCATACAGATGGTGTTCAATAAATATTCAATAATTGAATGAATAAATTAACTTCACAGCCAACCAAAGAGTATAAAAACATTGAAGCAATTTCCTACTTCACACACACCACACATACCTACTTCATAAAAGGAAAAAATGAATTTTTTTTTCAATTTTCTTTAAGGGGGAAAAAATGTCAGCTTTCAAGTTGCTTTTGAAGCCAGAGTTACCTTGTCCAACAAAATCTGCCTTTTACAAAATGTCTACATACCAAATAAAAAAGAGTCCAATTTAGCCTAATTTTAAATACCTACAAGATAAGCACATATTATTTATAATATTTAAGTATTAGAAAATGCCTAAATGTCAAATAGAGAATTGGATAAATGGGCTATGATACATCCAAGAAATGGTACTCTATATAGATGTTAAAATTAAGTCTACGGAATCTTGAACACTCATGCCAAAATATTACAATACAATAAATAAAATGTCAGGTTTAGGGGCACCTGGCTAGATCAGTCGGAAGAGCAACTCTTGATTTCATGGTGGTGAGTTCAAGCCCCAGTCTGGGTGTAGAAATTACTTAAATAAAAAACTTTAAAAATCAGGTTTAGGTACATCTACGTGTGTGTGTGTGTGTGTGTGTGTGTGTGTGTGTGTGTGTGTGTGTGTTAATTAAACTCTGAAGCCACGGGAATGGACACAACATAATGGGATGTATGTGCCCCCAAAATACTGGGAAGATAGATGCCAAAAAAGAAAAGTGATGAACTCTTGGTGGTAGGATTAGAGATACCATTTTTACTTTGTGCTTTTGGGTATTTTCCAGTTTTATCCAGCAAATACACATATACAGTGAGCTATCGTACACATCCAAAAAAGGGTATAAAACATGTCCACTTTCCAGAAGAATAACATGAACACTATTGTAACCATAGTCATGGTTAAGAAACAAAATATTACAGTACCTCAAGGGCCCTCTATGTGTCCCTCAATAAGCAAATCTTCCCCTCTCACAATCTGATTTTTATGCTAATCATTACTACCAACAAGCTACTATTATTTATATGATCAGAAATAAAAATGAAGGTCCTTGCAATAGGTATGAAGATATCCCTATGTGGTGGGAAAAAGCTAACCCAAACTTTCAGTAGAACATGATTTTGGTATCTTTTCCAAGAATGTGCTTGTATCCACTCATAACTTCGTACTTCATCTGGTCTAAACATATGGCTGACCATAAGTTAGAAAAGATGGGCAGCATAGGGCTAAAGCTGACTTAATTCCAGTACCATTTTCCTAGCCAAGTGACATAACCAGCCACAAAGTAATTTAACAACAGTTTTGCAAAGAACTATAAGCAAATTGGTTGCTAGGTTCAAGGAAGAGAGAGAAGATATTTACTTATGTTGATTGACAGCGTATCTTCAGAAAGATTGCCATGTGCTAAAATGTATTGGTCTGTATGTTTTAGATACCGTATAGTAACAGCGGGTAGGAGTCTCCTTCCTTCCTTGAGTAATGTTGGAAGTGGTCCAGCCACAATTACTGTGCTTTGACTGAGGGCATGGAGTACTATATGTGCACTTTGGAAGATTCGTTTCACACACCTGGGACTCTCAGAAAATATCACTTTGTGATGACCACTGGAAATTACTAAAGCTGTACTACAATCATAACTGTCTCTGATATTTGAAATTTAAACACCTCCCAAATGGAAGCCACACAGTGTACATGTATCAAAATAAAGGAACCAAACAGAATCACAAGAACTATCACTATAATGACCAAGAACAAGCTAGCCAAAACCAGAGAATGTCTGGAACAACCCACTATACACTCAGTTACTGCTCACCCTCCGCCCACTGTGTGGCAAGCTACTGGGAGAATCACCTGGACGGGCACATCTGTTGAATTACACACTATTTAAACATTCACTTGTTGCTTGCCATCAGCTGTCATGCCATCAACTGCGACAGTAACTAAGCCTCAGACAAAAGATGTATTGAACAGCAAAAGGATTATTACACTTGGTGGTATTTTTGGAAGGCTGCTGCTGCATCAGAAAAACAAATGAGAAAAATGTAGCCATGTAGCTGGTGAAGAGCAATGCAAGCATTAATTTTTATGGAGGATTAGAAGTGGAAGCCAGGCTGCAGAGATGGTCAAGAAAATAGCTGGCCTCACAGCTGCGAGGTTTAGCCCAACAGTAATTACTGCTACTGGGTTGGAAATGGGACCCAGGGGAGCAAAGAGCATATTCATAAAGGTAATGAAATAGAGAAGAGAGACAGAATAAAAGTAGCAAGTCCCCAACTATCTCCCTACTCCTACAGTTTCAGTGTCAAAAAATCTTGCTTTGGGCCCTTTTCTATCTTGCTAAACATGTACTGTCTTAAAAATAAGAATTATCAAATCTCATAGGGCAGGAACCAGATGCCTGACTCCTATTGTTCCCCTTATCATGGGAACACGGTGAAGTACCTACTCATATCTCTAGTTTAGATGGACTGTGGTCTAGAAGTCAGTTTTTCATCAAAGCAAAATCTGTTAATAGTAGGTGAAAAATAGTAATCACCAAGCAAAAGAGTAACGCTACTTGATCACCAAGGACTTGGGCTATCTAAAGCTGGTTACTGAATTAAACATGGAATTTCCTGGAAAACGCATAAAAACCCTTACCTAATTATGCACTACTCACTCATTCAACAAACAAAATTTGAGATTTAAAGGAATGCACGTATGTTGGTCAGAACTAAGAAGTATTTTCCTGGCACCAAATTCCCAAAGAAGTTCTGTGTGTGTGTGTCTGTGTGTGTGTGTCTGTGTGTGTGTGTGTCTGTGTGTGTGTGTGTGTGTGTGTGTGTCTGTGTGACAGAGAGAGAGATTAAGATATCAGACTATTTTTAAGGTTTTGCAAAAGTCAGAAATATTCTTCAAACACAGAATATTTAATTCTCAAATTGAACGTTTTTATTCTTCGTTTACCAAGGACATAGCACTCTAACTCCTCGATGGCAATTCTCTGAAGAATCAAAATAATATGGTCCAGGTATGCGCATTTCTAACGATCTAACTTCATGCAATAATAGAGCTCAAGAGTGCCTAAAGAAATGAACAGATAACATTCCTGATAAACCATTTATCTCAAAATCACTTGTGTGAAGCTGGTTTCTGGCAAATATGGCAACTTGTACAACCAATTGTACAACCATAAAATTTATGATTATTAACTACTCCAAAAAGACTGGACTATATGAATAATTTATTCAGAAGCTGGTGCCCGGAAAGGTAAACAGAAGGAATTTAGGACAGAGAATGATTACACAGAACAGAAGGGAAGGAGAACACGGGGAACTTTATCACACCAGGAAGAAAAGACAGGGAAAGAAACAATAGGGAAAGGTAAAGAAAATCAAGTCAGGGCTGCAGCTTGAACTCTGGACAAATCATAGCGTCATCTCGTCCTGACTATGGAAGTCAAAGCCAAAATCTTTTTGTTGCTCAGGCACTATATCCCAGACTCCTGCAGACCAAAAAATGCAAAGAAGATCTTATATCAAGTGTCATAAAACCTAATAGGAGAGCCCAACCTGGTACCTTAAAGAATTTATCACTATCTCGATAGTCTGGACGGCTTGAGTTTTGTCAACATCATTTCCAATAAGCAGTTTGAATCTCATCTTTTAAACCTCCCTCCCATGACATTCAAAGGCCACCACTACTTTAAATTTATATAGTATCATGACCTGAACCCCCGGACAGAAATGAGGGTGACAGGGCTACAGGAAGGGAGAAGAGTCTCTTAATGAGCTGAACTACATTAAGATGGGGACACAGGTAGAAAGCAGAGAAGGGACTGAGCCAGAAACATGCATATCTGTGATACCGAGGGAGCCGCAGCCACGCCCAGTGAAATTTTACTGGGCCTCAGTGTTACAATTTGCAAACGAGGACATGTTTTCCCCACGTCACCCTGGTGCCAACCTAAAAAACTGCAAGCAAATAAAGGTGATGGGTCATCCAGACTTTCCTATCTTTGAGTCCAAATCTAACACTCGTACCTATCTCCTAAATTAAAACCATAAAACTTAATGTAAATAATGTCTCAGGCCCTACCCATCAGTCCCTTCAAATCCAAGCATTTCGTGTGGTACAGCAACACTACTGTGAAGTCTAATAGAAGGAAGCACATAGTAAGTTGATTTCTGCCACATTATACTGTTAACCTCCTCCACTTGACAATTTACGTCTGAGGCTCAGCTCTAGACTGAGGAGTGTGAGGAGTGCGAGAGGGGGAGAGGGCGGGGGATACCACATAAAGGCACACCTACAGAATCTGGAGCATACCAGAACAAACCTGTCACACTGGCCCTTTCGCTAAGTTACTCCTGATCTCCAAGTCTTCCCAGCAGCGTGAGACAGCACTTTCCACCGACTGCTTGCCACGGTTTACGTGAAGAAGCAGCCACTCTGAAAACCACAGCAATATCACCATGGTTAATGTAAAATATTAATGTCTCATCTGTTCAACAGTTTTGTGGAAATTAAAACTTTTAGGTTAATCATATACTGAACAATTTTAATTAAAACAGTTATAAAACAATTAATCCACAAGAGCTAGCTTGGAACTCTGCCAGCCTTATTGGTTTAATGCATGTAGGCAAAACTCATTTTTTTTCCCTTTTGACTTAATGAATGCTAATATGTGACACAAAATATGCATACTAAGTTCCTAATACAGTTAGTCCATCTGGTTTTTCTTGCATTCTCTATTTGTCATTTTTCTTTGATAGCAAAATTGAAAATGAGTTCTCTGTGTTAGAAATGATAATGATGCCATGTGCCATGCTTCATTAAAAACTGCTCTTTATAAAAATCTTCCAGGGTGAAATAAACACCTTAAGTACTCTCTTCTTGCTCTTACACAGCAGGGAGTAAAAGGAAAGACAGGCCCCCAGACCAGGTCCAGAACCACAACTGCAGTTTGAGATAATACTGCCTTCTCACTGCCATTTCCAGAAGTTTTTCCTTTGTGAGGGCACTATAACGATGTGGAAGGTAAAATAACAAGTTTAGGCCAAACCCTCAAGTATTTCAATTTGTTCCACATTACAATCTGTGTGATTCATTTTGGGATCTATTTGTTTGCCAAAGTAAGCAGAGTTCGAGCCCTCTGTTGAATATTTAATGTATGCAAAATTACCTTTTAGCATAGGCTAAGAGACCTATTATTTCCAATAAGGCTTAAGAACAGCATTGTGTCTGACCACGATACTTTCAGATTGGTTTTCCAGGCAAGAGCCCAAAGAAAGCAAACTCAGCTATTAGCTTCCATTAGAATATCGCCTCCCCATCCATCTAAGCCTTGCCATGAATCTGAATATTCCAGGCTTTACTGTTTATCAAGCTCCAGAAGTACAAAAGGTACACACCACCCAACTCTTCTAGTTAATTAAAAACACAAGCACAGGTACTTCATCTCAGTTCCCAATTCAAATTTCAGCAACTATACCAAATCCTTTTAGAGATGAAGAAATGAGTTCAACGTAATTCAGCCCTCAAATGGTGAAAATGATCCTCAGCATAATTATATTAGCTGGTACCTTCACATCTGGTGTGTACCTCATTATTTCTGGCTGGGCACATCACATGTGAAGCATATAAACCCATAAAAGGTATTAGATTTCCCTCCTAACCACCTCTCATTCAGGCCAAAAAGAAAATCACTCTTATGATGCTTAAAAAGCAGTTAGAATAGAAGATTTACCAATTTAATCCCAATAAATCAGTGAAGGAACTCTGAGGAGTCAGTTTCCTTCATCAAGGTAGCAGAGCATAACACTGTTTGGCAATAGGAATGCCACCCCAATAAATGTAAGTATCAACTATTTAAAATAAACACCAATATTAAAAAGCCTGATTGCAAACAACAGACATATTTAAAGTTCAGGCAATCAATCACCTGAATTCCAATTAGTCAGTAACAAAAGTAATCATTTTTATAAAAGTCTGTTCTGATAAATTCTCTAAATAGTAGCATTTAATAACATCCACTTGTAAAAAGTAAATATTATTCCTGGCCTGATCTGTTTGTGGAAATCACACTGGACAGAACTAATAGAAATGGACTAAATGACTACAAATAAATTTTCAGCTCTGGTCCTATAATTGCATAATATTTCTCTTTTATAACTAAAATCATAAAATGAGAGGGTTGGGAGAGACCTCAGACATTACTAAATTTTACTGCAAACCTTCTCATTTTACGAATAAGGAAAAACAGGGATGTCTGGGTGGCTCAGTCAGTTAAGCGTCAGACTTCGGCTCAGGTCACGATCTCACGGTTCGTGAGTCTGAGCCCCACGTCAGGCTCTGTGCTGACAGCTCAGAGCCTGGGGCCTGCTTCAGATTCTGTGCCTCCCTCTCTCTCTGCCCTTCCCTTGCTCGCACTCTGTGTCCTCTCTCTCTCTCTCTCTCTCTCTCTCTCTCTCTCAAAAATAAACATTAAAAAAATTTTTTTAAAAAGAATAAGGGAAAACAGTATACTTATAGTGCTAGGAAAGTTGAAGGCAAGAGCTAAAATGGTATTTATGGATTACACAGGAATTACAACTATCTAAATGTGTCCCTATCACTGATATTTGAGAAGTGCTTTTAATATACCAAAGCACCTAAATGAAGGCTCCAGCCCTGAGAGGTTCATGACTACCCTCTGCTTGGAGGGCATCCCTTTCTTCACCCTTTCTTGTTGATTCTCAACCAAGGTGATCCTGTCCCCAGGAGACATTTGGCAATGACATTTTGGTTGTCAGCCTGGAGAGCAGGGAAGAGAGGTGGGGAGCTACCAATATAGAGGCCAAGCATGCTGCTAAACATCCTACAATGCACAGGGCGCTCTCTACACACAACAAAGAATTATCTAGCCCATATGTCAATAGTGTTGAAGACCTTGCTGTCTGGGGTTACTGCCACCACCAGCAACACTCAGAACATACCTGCACCTGGAAAATAATGCCCATGGCCCTCCCACTTGTCATAAGAAGGCTGACCCTTCCAGGGAGCAACTACCAAATGGCCCTGACTTTTCCCATGCTCTACACAGCACTAAAGTCAAGTCAACTCTTAATAAAAAAACAAGAAAAGCTCCAAATGGCTTTGATTCTTACCAGGGATGGTTTTCTTAAAGGAGGAGAGGAAGAGGGAATGGGAGAGGGAGAGGGGCAGAGAAAGAGAGAGAGAGGTGAGAAGCATATATGGAAGTTGGAGGAGAGGTAATACTGGCTTTAAAACAAGATAAAGGGAGCAAATAAAGAAGAAAAATTACCCTCTCCTACAAATCTGTGAAAGCATTTCAAATCATTGCAATTACAGGAGCCCAGGAGAATACCCCTTCAGATATACTAGGTATTTTCTCCTAACCCTCATGCTATTTTAAGTTAAAATAACACTGTCACAGAGTGGTTGTACAGCACCATTATAGGTGATCATGGCAAACACAGACACAGCCCAGACCTTTTCACATCAAACACACAACACACATGCTGCATCATTCCCAAGTAAGCTTTGTTCATAAGTCTAGAATATACAACCCTCATCTCTCTCACATGGTGGAACACTACCTTAACAAAACCATGAGAACACGATGGGAGTGTCAGGGTTTTAGGAATGGGTTTTAAGGTTTTGTTTGTTTTTTAGTTTTATTTATTTTGAAAGAGACAGAGACAGTGTGAGCAGGGGTGGGGTAGAGCTACAGCGAATCCCAAGCAGGCTCAACGCTCAGTGCAGAGCCAACACAGGGCTCGAACTCATGAAACCATGAGATCATGACCGGAGCTGAAACAGAGTCAAACAATTAACCGAATGAGCCACCCAGGCGCTCCTAAGGTGTTTGGTTTTTTTTTTTTTTTTAATATATTTGAGAGAGAGAGCATGAGCAGGGGAGGGGCAGAGAGAGAGAGACAGAATATCCCAAGCAGGCTCCACACAGTCAGCATGGAGCCCAATACAGGGCTCAAACCCATGAACCATGAGATCATGAACTGAGCTGAAACCAAGAGTCGGACGCTTAACCAACTGAGCCACCCAGTCGCCCCCAGGAGTGTCAGGGATTTTTAAAGAGTGCAGCTTTCATTCCCCTGGTCATTGGGCCTCAGGCCCTAGAGATTTAAAAAGTATCACACCAACTGTCACCCTGGTTAAGCTTATACACAATTTATGTGTGGAGGCAGGTCATATGATGTAAACAAAAGAACCTACCAACACCAGATGGGCAAGGTACTAAACAGCACTGGTGTTTATGAGAATACGAGAAGGAACTGATCACCAGAAGCTGCAGAAAGGAAGGGTTTACCTTTCGCTCCACCTCCCCTAACCATCTTAGTTCACAGAATAGGAAACACTGTGGAAAGGACAAAGCTTTCAGTTTTCAAATTAAACACTTTAAGATTTTTCCCTTCTAATATTTCTCATTAAATTGACTTACTTGTCTTCAGAATTTTCACAATATTATGATAAGGCAAGTTCACTCTCCACAAAAGGTCTTTTCTGCATCTTCATAACTCACAAATCAAACCTCCCAGTCTTGCAGTCTGCACTCCTTTCTAATCGCCTCAATTTTTTTAGAGATCAGAAAGATTGCCTGATGCACGGAATTCTCCACAGATGTCCTAAAATTACCCATGGGCAGGGGCAACAGAGCTCCTACCAACCTCATCCATGTAGGATACAGGGCATTCCTGGATTGTTCCTTGTTCAACTGCTTTGATTTTGCAAGCTTCCCACTGGCGGAAAGCTATGGGGCTTTCTCTCTCTGCAACTGAGGTTAAGGAACTGAGGTTCCTTTGCAGTGGCTCACCCCTGCTTTTACATCAGCCATATCCAAGTCAGCATCTATTCCAGAATCAACCTCTAACTGACCCCAAAATAGGCAAATTCTAAATTTGTCAACAGTTAGGATCTGCATTCTGAGAAATCAATAATCACTGGTTTCCATCAACTGTATACCCTCTGCCCTCTGCCTCCTGACTCTACATAAAATGTGCCTGGTTTGTTTTTTCTCTCCTAGAAGCTGCCAGCATAAAGTCTAAAAAGGTTCAGAAGTGAACATATTAAAAATAAATAAATAAAAATCAGTAACAGTGTCAAACATCAAAATTTGAAAAGAAAAGCTCCTGTAAAACTCAGTGGTATAAATGATGAAAGCCAATGTAGAAAGCCTTAGGAGCACCAACCACATAGGTACAAAAGGAAAACAGCAGGAAGGCGGAAGCAGGTGGCCCGGGATGGAAAATTAATAGGAAAACACAGGCTTCTTTGAATGCTGCCAAGAAGTCCTCCAACAGAACCCAAGGAATGTGGAGGCTCTAAGCCTGGAATGTTGTTCTCAAATTCTCCCTTTTACAATACCCTGGAGTGCCAGGGCAGAGGGATGGGGCACACACCACCAAAGACAAACCAAATCTCATTTTTTAGTTGGGGAGGGAGAGGTTATTGGTCTTGTAGGAGTTTTGTTACACAATCCCCTACCTAAAGTTCCTCTACACTACACAGCAAAATCAACTTGATATTGATCAACAGGGTTAACACGGAAGGCGACAAGGGACGCTCACAAATCAAAGCTGTTGTACAAAGTAATGGGAAAGAAAGATAAAGCAGGTGAAATGGGGAAGAAATTTATTCACACAATGATGTATGGCTTCAGGCTGGATTTACACACCTTCTCAGCACATAATTTCAATGATGAAATCTCCGAGAATCAAGCTCTGAGGAAGCAGGTCAGTAGAAATGACATTAATACCTGGAGTCATTCAGATAGAGTTTGAAACCTGGCTCTAACTACAAAACCTCAAGCAAGCCAATTAACCAAAGTTCCAGTTTTCCCACCTGTAAGATAGGGATATTATCCCCTACATACTATGCCAGGCTATTTTAAAACTAGCACAAATATATAAAAAGTGCTTATCTCATAGCAAGGACACAAACGGTGAGTACAGTGGTGTCATTCTGAGGAAAACATCACTTCCTCAGACTCCTAGGAAAGTTCAGACCCATATTTTTTTATGTATCTCCTAACCTCCCTTCCTTCTCCTTTCTGCCAAATTCATCTTCTCCCTCAAACTCCAGTAGACTACATAATATTTCAATATAGAAATTCTCCATAAGTTAGTGTTCTCACTTTATTCTGTAAAATTCCAACACCCACCAGCTCTACTGCATATGAATGAATTTATTATTTGTGGCACTGGTCATTTTAAAGATACTGGCTCAAAACAAAAGCCAGATTTCAAGTCACTGTATATCTGTCACACTGTCGTTTTGTTTTACCTAAGAACAGCAGTGTCTTAAAAATAAACTTTACCTATACCTCATCTGTCCTCCTTGAAGCAAAATCCTGAACAGTCAATGGAAGTGGATACATGACTATCAAAAGCATAATAATTTAATTCACTAGACAATTTCACAGTGGTTCTCAAAGACCACACTGGTTACACTTGGTAATTGCTATCATGCTCTGCAGTGTTTACTTTTTAAACCATGGATTTATTATTTTTTTAAAATGAATCTCCCTGCTAATGAGCTAAAGAGCCCACAAAGAAAGATATTGATGCCTACATGAACTAATGTATTATACAGTACCGGACAGTAATTTGCTCATGATATCCCTAGGTTTATAGAAATTCTCTTTCATCAAAGAGAACGGCCTCAGCAAAGAGGAACAGACAAATACATGAAGAGTCATGCCATGTCTTTACTGCAAGACCCGGTCAGTTTAACTTCCGTGTGCCCCATGGTGTCTCTTTATATCATACACCAGGTTCAGAACCTGGAAAGTTAATAAGTATTAACAAAACTCTTCTGACCCTTGAACATGTGTTTGAACTGCACAAGTCCACTTAAACATGGGTTGTGTGTGTTGGTTTTTTGTAGTACACTACAGTATTGTAAATGTATTTTCTTAACGTTTTTTTCTCTAGCTTACTTTACTGTAAGAATATACTATATAACACATATACAAAATATGTGTTAATCAGCTGTTTCTGTTATGGGTAAGGTAGGCTATTCAACAATAGGCTATTACAAGTTAAATTGGCAGGGCGGGGGTGGGGGGAACAAAAGTTATGCATGGATTTTTTTACTACACTGCAGTCAGCGCCCCTAGCCCTCTGCATTATCCAAGGGTCAATTGTAATTGTCTAGCTCTCAGAGATGAACCAGCACCACTAAGACCTAAGGTAAAGATTACAAAAAGATGATAGGAGAAATAACTGTCATTCATTTAAAATTCACTGAACACTGCCAGGATCAGAATAACTCTACCTGAAAACTCAGATTTATATGTGAAATAATTCAAACAATAAACACTTATAATATACCTAGTATATAATAGGAAAGGGGTCAGCAAACTTCTGCAAAATGCCAGATAGTAAATATTTCAAGCTTTTCAAGCCATATGATCTCTGTTACAACTACTCAATTCTGCTGTTGTAGCACGGAAGCAGCCAGTGACAATAATGTAAATGAATGAACATGGCTGTAGTGCAGAAACACTTTATTTATGAAAACTGAAATTTTAATTTCACACAATTTTCATGTGGCATGACTTAAATATCCTTCCTTTGATTTATTTTCAACCATTTAAAAATATAAAAATAATTCTTAGTTCATGGCCACACAAAAACAGGTAGTGGCCTGTTTTGGCCTGTAGCCTATAGTTTGCCAAGCCCTAGAGTTGACCTATGTGATAGGCATCTGGGCAGACATCAAGGAGAATGTGAAAATTTCCCTGCTTTCTAAAACACAACAAAAGAAGTAAACCCGAAATTACAGTACAATGTGACAAATGCTAAGAAGAGACACGTACCCAGTGTTCCAGGAGCAAGACGAAGCAATTAAAAAATCTCTCCCAAACTGGCAATGAGGTCTTGATATAAACACGAAAGCAGTTTTAGTGTGGTACAGTTTCCTATACATAACAAACTGTTAAAAGGTACCTTAATAAATTGAAAGAAAAACTGTGACTTTAAAAAACAACCTTCGCCACCAACATCTGTTAAGACTTTATCAGAACATGCCTGGGTACATTTTAGAACGTCCTTTTTAATTAGCGTTCCAGGCCAGAACCTCCGGCAAAATCCATTCTCCATTGATCTGCCAGGAAGCAAGCATGTCCCAGGTGGTAGCTGACTGCGACTCTTAAGGGCAAGTCCACAGGTCCTGCCGGTTTATTTCACCTAAGTGTCACAGGTAATAGTTTTCATGTACTCTGGGATAGAAAGAATCAAACAGGTTTCTTTCCCAAGTGAAAGGTCAATGGAATAATCAGCTTGGCCAGAATCTCAAATATTTGCCTGCACCCCAGTGGTTCTGCCTAATCAAATCAGGTTTATTAGAGGGTCACCTCTAATCAGCACTAAGTTTTATCTGCATTTGGAGATGTTTAGGCAGATTTATTTTAATTACCTCAGAACAAACGAAGCTTGGGTCTTCAGACTTTAATTGTCACAACTGTCTGCCCGGATGTTTTGTTCCAAGGGGGAAGCTGAGGGAGCCAGGAGCCAGGCTGACATCATCAGCTGTGTATTTAATTAAAGCAAAATGAAGGGCAGGCAGGCTGGGGAGGACGGTAGGTCAGTCTTTCTGTCCCAGTACAGAAAGGCTGCCACTCATGAAAATACAAGGGGCTAAAGGCTTATTAGCTCATCTTTGCCCCCTTCCTCCCCGCTCCCAGTCTGGCAGAAGGACCATCTTTCCTGATGACCAGGAAACCAAATGCTCCAGTGTGAGCCTCTGACTTCTCCATGAGCCCTGAATATCACATGGAAGGAGAATCGGCAACTCCCACTTCCTAAGAGCCTACAGGCCACAGATCCCTTAGAATAAAATAAAATACAAAATAAGCCTTCACAATAACGAGTGGTCCAAACATCTGACATTTACACCAGAATTTCCAATATGTTGGCAACTAGCTTTCCTTCCTTGGATGTCTGAGTGACACAAGACTTCATGGAATAGCCAAGACCTTGCTTTAGTGTGACTGTAGGCTTCTGTATTCTAGTATCTCAATATCTGATTGCTTCAGGCTTCGAAGTTTTCTTTATTTGAAGCACCTCTGATAATAAACCCACCCACCACCCCCCGCAAAAAATAAATAAAAATAAAATTTAAAAAAAAAGCCTGATGTTGGGCTTGTGGTCCAACACCAAATTCAGGTTTTCAAGCAAGTTCTCCCATTCAAAAACAGGGAGTAAAGTGAACCCAAGATCTGGGTAGTTCTTTTCTTCATCAGTCCTGGAAGACAGAGCTATGTGTCATTTACCCTTTTATCCCTGCCGCTTTCCTGTGCTACACTGGGTGATTAAATCAAAGAATAGGATATACTAACACCAACTGACCAACAGGTCCTGTGCCCCTCGTTTTCTGTTTCGTTTTGCTTTCCGCCCCCCCTCCAAGGGAACATGAAAATTCAGTGATCTGAAAGGCAGAAAAATTGTAAACAAAATACATTTTAAAATGTGAGCACAATAAACAAATCTGGATAAAAACCAGGAAACTGTAGGATGGGTGTTTCTGTTTGTATCAGGTCTTGTCCCCAAGAGGCAGACCGTCTGTCAACCACACTATTCAAGGAGTGTTAGGAACCCGAGCCTTTGTGGTAACACCAGTCGAGAACCCCTTTTCACTCTGGTGGCAAGCTCTTATTTCCCAAGAGCTCCGTGGTCAGCTGTGCAAGACTTCTAATGACTCTGAGATGAACGTGGGTCAGTGCTGCAGTCACCATACAGTAGGGAAGGGACAGAGGGGCCATTTGTCAAGAGGCCCCAAGAAAATTATCACATAAATTTCATCTGCCAAGACAGCTGTGGGCAAAAACATGAAATAGGGAAGGGAGGGAACATAGAAAAGAAGAAATCTGTCCTGCCACCACCTCACCTCATCTTAACTTTCAGTTTTTAACGATAGACAGTTGCTGACAAAGATGAGCACCTTACATGGCAGCACTGCAAGCCTGGCCTGAGAAATCAGATGGTCTTTGTTTTTGTCCCCACGTCTCTGTCTGGTAAATCTGGGCCTTTCAGAGCTGACGTCAAAAGCACCACCCAGATGGCAAAGGAAATATTGAAATTATTCCTTACAAATGGGTAATAAGCCACAGTCCAAGCCTCCTCTTCCAACCAGGCCCCCCAAAGGCACATCCGTTCCCTGAGACACCTCCCCGCAGCTTACTTGCCGGCAGCAGAGGAACTTCACATATTCTGGGGCCAGCTGTCTCCCTTCTGGTGAGAGAAGCAAAGTGATCCCCTAAAGGTGGGGCTGAAAAGGGACTCCAGTCCCCATCCCCCCAATTCCTCTATCCACTCCCCAGTGTTTCTCAAACTTCAGTGTACCATCAGAATCACTAGAGGACCTGTTAAAACATACCTTACTAAGCCCCACCCCCAGAATTTCTAATCCTATAGGCCTGGGATGCCCCCCCAAGAAATCTGCATCTCTAACAAGTTCCCAGATGATGCCGCTACTTCTGGTTTGGGGACCATAATTTGAGAACCACTGCAGTAAATTAATAAGAAACAAGAAAGTCAGGCAATTGTTGTTTTCAGTTTTTAACAAATATGACAGCCCCCAAATTAATAGAGAGCCTAGAGCTTTTTATATGTGTAAAACAGCTGCCAAAATCCTGAAGTGTTTGCTTTGTTGTATAAGCAGCCGGTTGTGATTTTGCACTCAGCCACAAAGCAGGATTGTAGATTTTTTTTCATTAACTGGAGGATTTGCTTCATGTCTGTATTATTGTTTTACAGTTTCTAATTACTGGGCTGTGAAGTGCCAAATGGTCAACAAGCTTCCCTATTGTTATTCAGGTGAACCCACTGGTGCTAGAGCTGAAGAGTGCCTTGTTTTATGGGGCTGCTGGATGGCACACTCCACGCCTGTGGATGCTCACGTAGTACTGCGACAGGAACACAAATTAACCACAGAAACACAACCTCTACCAATTAACTAATCTTTCCAAAGCAAGGGCACTTATGGCCTTATCTCCTTGCCAGGAGTCCTGTTACCTGACTGCACAGATGAGGAACGCTATGGCTATAAAAGCCCACCTCTTAACATCTTTTATTTCTGGTTCTTTAAAACACACAGTGGCCATCATGAAAAACTAATCCAGAACACTCAGTTAGTGAACTGAAAACATAAACAGCGCAAGTGTTTAGGTGAGTGTAAAAGGGGAGATACCCCAGGTAAGGCAAGCTGGAGGCTCTTGTGGCTGGGAACTCCCAGCTTCCCTGAGGAGCCGAGCATGAGCCCTGGAATCGGGATGCCAGGTTCCCATCTTAATCCTGCCTGTTGATTCCAGCTGTGTACAGAGTGGCAAGTTATTGAGCCTCTCTGGGCATCCATTTCCCATTTGTAAAATGGAAACAGTGATAGCACACATACTTTATTGGGCTGGTTTGAGCATGATAAGGGATAATCCATGTAAAGTGCTTGTCACAGTGCTGGGCACATTTTAAGTAATCAATAAGCTTTCAGCATTATTACTGCTTCCTGTGAAGCTCTGGGGCAGGACGTGGAAGGATCTGTATGCTCCTTCCCCTTGGGCATGTCGACACACTATGGAGAGGAGGATGGCTTCTCCTCCATCCCAAAGGGACTCAGCAAGACTGGGAGCTAGCCCAAGCAACATTGGAATCAGCTGGGGTGGGAAGCACATCAAGAAGACTTTAAAAGAGAGAAGAGTGGGATTATAAAGAATTAGTGGGCTCTTTCATGCAAACTGGGCAGAACGAGCAGAGATGGGACAGGGAGGAAAAGCAGGCAAGGCCGTCTGATGGCTGGTAAGAGCAGCTCTCAAAGGTCTCCAGACCAACGTTTCATGCTGTAATCCCAAAGCATCTGAGAACTATTAGCACAGAATACAGAAGTTTTATAAATTTCTCCTAACCAGATCCAATTTTTCTCCTGCTTCAAATTCCCTCCCTAACCTCTTCCCATCTGGAACTGCCTCCACTGAAATGGATAGCAAGTTGAGACAGAGAGAAGCAAGAATGTCTCCTTCCTTGAGTGAGAACAAGAGACCCACATGAACAAAGCTGGGCTGATGCAGAGGAGAGGGCGGGCAGGGTGAGTCTCAGGTCAGAGGGGCACAGGAGTAAAGGTCACAAGGACAAAATGAGCACACATTCTTCCAGCTGCTTCCTAACAAAAGTAACCCTGAGAAATGTGCAATGAAGAATCAATAAAAGTAAAAAGGAGGGTATTTCTCCTCAAGGAGCATGAAAACAAAACCCACAATTGCATGAGCATGTACATGCACACACAGAGAATTTAAGTCATTCTTATTACACTCAGAGAAAATTACATTTCTGGCTTCAGACATGTGTACTCTGTTATGCTCTGAAACTCAAGAGTGAGAAGCGTTCTGTCAATGACCCTAGCTCTTGAAAATACAAGTGCCATACAGGAAGAGAACACCGTACACTTGACACAGAGGAGGGCTGGAGAGAGATATCTTCATCTAAAGGGCTCGCTGTACTTTTCTTCCTAAAAGCAAATCAAAACCATTAATCTATCCTAACTGTTCATCAAACTCCATGCCTGGCCCACTCCTGAAATTCTCTTTAGTCTTTCTGGACAGGACACAGATGCAGGGCTGCCTCACCAGAAATGCTGAAACAAAGAACCACGCTTAACTCGTTTCTTGGCCTCAGAATAGGCAGAGCCCAGACAGGGGAGTGATTAACAGCTAACAAGTCCCCTCGGCTCTATCAAGAAGGTGAAGTCCCCACTCCACAACAGCAGAGGAAGTCCCCAGGTCATAGTGTCTCCTCAGCCCCTTGGATGCAGGCATCTTCCTACGGTCATTCACCAAGCACCAGATGTACCATCAGATGCCTCACCATGCCTCACTTTCTGCATTAATTACGGGATCTTTTAACCGCAGACGCCCAGCCCCTAGCTGAGGCACTATGCAACTTATAATTTATTTTGAGAGAATGTGAGTGGGGGAGGGGCAGAGAGAGAAGGAAAGAGAGAATCCCAAGCAGGCTCCACACTGTCAGTGCAGAGACCGACACGGGGCTCGATCCCACAAACCATGAGAGCATGACCTGAAGTTGGACACCTAACGGACTGAGCCACCCAGGTGCCCCTTATTTTTAAAGATGCCTGGAAAAAAACTGCCCCTGCTCTGGAGGGCAATTCTGTATGTAATAATCACTTGTGGGTTAAAGCTGTCAGTGTCTAACCAAACCACCTTCAGCGAAGACCTAAGTCAAATTTACCTTTTCCCTCCCAAGTTCTACCAGTCCTCGCTGTGGGTGCCGTAAAGCATATACTCACAGCTGGACAGTCCCAATTTCTAGCATTTTTTTCTTTTCCCAAAAGACAATGTATTCATAATAAAATTTGACATAATAATTTATATGCCTTTGTAAAGCTCTCTGCCTGTCCATAAATCCACAAATTGGAAAGAATCCTGTGGCAAAAAGGACACTTTGCTTCAGAAAAATACGGTCACTGCATCTGTAGAAACAGGCAAGAGCCAATGCTCACTTACCTTATAATAAAACTACAAACACACCCAGAAAATCAAGATAAAGATGCAAGTTCCAAGATTGGTTATTTTATTTCCAACATCTAGCATAGTGTCTCAACCATACTATATACTCAGCACATGATTCTTAATGACAACCTCTAAAATGGATATGGGCTATAAGGGATGATTTCACAAAGCTAAAAAATAAAGCTCCCACCCATCCATCCTCCCCCACACCTGCCATAATGACACAGCAGCCGATTTTACAACTATTTAGACACATCTCTCCTGACTCTCTTTCCCCCGACCGGGGCTAAAAACATCCCTGGCACAGACGCTAATAGACACCAAGCCAAAGAGACTATTTTCCTCCACAGAATGTTGTCTCTACCAAACACCTCTGTCTCCACCTTTGAGAGGTATCTACTCTCAAAGCATTTAGGATAACTTGCCCCAAACCAACAAAACCAACCTATTCCAAGAAAGTTAGTATCTGTCAGTTCACCTTAACGGCCAGAGACCACCGCAGAGAGTAGAAGGGCAATGCTGCTTTATGCAGACCTAAATTCTTCAATAAGATTAACTTACCTAATAGGATTTAGGGATGCTATGAAGGCCATTATGGTGTCTCCTACAAGCTGGAGGCTCCAAAGGCTTTAACCATTCGATTTAATCCAATCTGGCCTAATCTAATCAAGGCTGTCTCCTGTATTCTGTCAGTGGACTTTGAGCAGTGATCTAAAAATGAAGGGAAAACCTCCATTCAAACCATACCCTGTGGACCAAATATGTGCTAGCTTTCCTTCAGAAATAAGTGCAGACCTCATAAGTAGGCATGTGGATCTTTTGCTGCCTTAATTTGCTAGTTTCTATGATCTACCTAGGCTAAGAAATGATTATACTATCTACCTGATGCTTAGATTTTAATTTAAATGGCACAAGTAAGACTTCACTGGTTGACAATTAGTAATCTTACTCAAAACCCACACCTTCTTTCCAGATTCCCTTTAAGAGGAGCAGGGGTCAAATTCAGCAGTAAGCTCTCTGTGCAGATAGGAGGTCAAAGCCAAGGCTGACTCAACAGCAGAGAGATTCTTCTTCACTGACAGCACGTGTCTCCGGACAAGGTGGTTTCTGTCCCCTAAGAGGCTGCAAACGCTACCTCAGATGCCCAGCAGAAAGACAGAGGTCTATAGCAAACCTCTAATGGAGCATTCTGAGGCTGTCTGACTCCTTCAACTGGTGCATGAAAGCTAACAAGTCAGCTTACATCCCAAACCCTCCAGCTTCCCCCCTCACAGCAATCACAAGCTCCTGTGTTAACCAGTATGGGTTAAAGCAGCCTA
This sequence comes from Acinonyx jubatus, assembly GCF_027475565.1. Taxonomy (NCBI): domain Eukaryota; kingdom Metazoa; phylum Chordata; class Mammalia; order Carnivora; family Felidae; genus Acinonyx; species Acinonyx jubatus. The sequence continues at coordinate 23,715,451 of NC_069398.1, forward strand.
GAAAGGAAGGGAAGATAAAAATGTGTAGGCTAGCATATTCTAGACCTGCACCATGCAGTACAGTACCTTCAAGGGAAAAAAAGAAAGTATCTCAATATTTATATATGCATATATATATCTCTATAAGTATATGTAAACAGTTAAGTTGAAACGCTTTAAAACTTGATATATTGGGTTAAATTACTAAAATTAATGTCAGCTGTTTTTTACTTTTTTAATGTGGCTGTTGAAGACTTCTAAATTGCATATGTGGCTCACATGTTTCAATTAGACAGCACTGTTTCGACAATCTGTCCACTTCAACTCTTCAAAACAATTTCAAAGGAGCAGCACATATTTCATTCCATTAACTCCATCAGGTCAAGGCCAGATGAAAGCCTCAAAGTAAGGACAGAACAATCTTTGAACAAATATTTACTGAGGCCTCAGGAGGAACAGGATTTGTGGATTCCAGTGCCAGCTCACACACTAAATATCTAAATCAACCTTGAATATGCTGCTTCAGTTCTCTGAACTTCTGGTTGCTTGTCCATCTCTGACATGAAGAGGCATCACAGACCTCTTGCCTAAATTCATAGCTGCCTCTATGAATCCTCAGTCCTTTTACATATACCAGGCAGTGCCTGATTCTCAGCCCACAGGAGTCAAAACTTCATTTACCAAGTGCATCCAGCTTTGGGGAATTCTCCAGAACATAGTAGCTCTAACAATCCAGGAATGTCTCATTTCAAGTATTAACCACTGAGCAAAATGGTCACCTTCCTACCACAAGAAATATTCCCACAGGTTTCGCTACCAGCACATTTGAGCATAAGCGGCTTAGAGAAAGCTGTTGTTTGGGGCGCCTGGGTGGCTCAGTCAGTTAAGCCTCCACCTCTTGATTTCAGCTCAGGTCATGATCTCACGGTTCGTGAGTTTGAGTCCCACATTGGGCTCTGCTGACAGTGCAGAGCCTGCTTGGGACTCTCTCTCTCCCTCTGTGTGCCTGCCCTGCTTGCTCACACACGCTCGCTCTCTCTCAAAATAAACAAACATAAAAGAATGAAGAGAGAGAGAGAAAGCAAGCTGTTGTTCCCAGAAACTCAGAGGTCAACGAGAGATCCAAAAATGAAACCCTGGTTACCAGAGGTAGGGTAGCAACTACCAAATGTGTCAAATGTGGAGGATACAAGCTGCCAGATACGTCCTAAGTCTGTTTCCTCCTTGTTCCTCACACTGTCTCTCTCATACCAGTCATGCGCAGGCCCTTCACCTAATGCTCCTGGGGACAACACTGCCTCCAACACCTCACTCCGAACTGAATCTACACTCCCAGTGGTCCCTAACCTCATGAAGGCTTTAAGCAAAGCATTCAGACGAAAGTATTTTATTCAGCAAACTTAAGAGGAAACAGCAGCAGAGCCCCAGCTTAGGGCAGGGAATCCAAGGTCTTGCAGTGGCAATCTGCACAGGACCAGGAAGTGAGGTAAGCCAGGGTGAGACAGAAGAGGTGAAAACTTGCATTTCACACTATGCCAGCCAGGGGACAAAGGCAAAAAACAGCATAGTACACAGGGAGCAATAAGCAGTTCACTTTAAAAAGGCAAAGAGAAGTGGTAGCAGGCCAGCTTCCTGGGTCTCCCAGAGCTGTGCAGTTTCCCAGGGTCATGACCCAGAAGGGCCCCACACTTGGCTTAATGCTCAGCTGTCACCCTCTTGAAGTTCTTAATTTTTCAACAAGGGGCTCTGTGCATTCATTTCGCACTGGGCCCCGCAAATTACACAGCCGGTCCTGATGGTGAGAGATGGTGGGTAATCAGACAGGGCCCAGTGGGGCTAAAATGATGAAGGGGCACCTGGGTGGCTCAGACAGTTAAGTGCCGGACTTTGGCTCAGGTCATGATCTCATGGTTTGTGGGTTCGAACCCCATGTCAGGCTCTGTGCTGATAGCTTGGAACCTGGAGCCTGCTTCGGATTCTGTGTCTCCCTCTTTCTGCCCCCCCCTCCCCCCAAGCGTGCTCTCTCTCTCTCAAAATTAAATAAACATTAAAAAAAATTTTTTTAAATACGATGATGAAAAGCCCCTCTTTAAGGTTTGAATGACCCATTGGCAATCCATACCGTCATGGCAGTGGCTCTCTGTAGAGTGTGTGACAATGGCCAGGGAGACCTACTGCTAAGATTCTAAGTCAGCAGGTCTGGGATGAAAAGCTACGAAAAGTGCATTTTTACCAGGCTCCTGGTGATTCTGAAGTCAGAAGTTTGAGAAATTATATCTAAAAAGTATGACATATTAACACTTTGTCTCTTACAGACAGGAAGAGTGCAGAGAAACACTTCCTTCAGCAAGTGTATCTTTCCCAAGCCCTGAGCCAACTCCAGCCACATAACAAGGGACTGTAGATAGCACTAGGTTTCCAAAAAGGTTACCAGAACACAATTTAGAGAGACAGCATGCCAAGAGCCCAATTTAATGAGTTAATCATCCTGACAAAGCACAACACTACTGGCCCACTTTGGATGGATAAAACCATGTGGGGAAGAGAAAGAAACAAATAATAATTTCACAGTATACTTCTTAGAAGACAACGTTCCCTTCCCTTCCTCCTTCCCTGCTAATTCTCAGCGACCCTCCATTTGACTTTGCTCAAATGTCACTCTTCAAAACACCCAAGACTGGCTAGGTTCCCCTTAGTACATACTCTCAAAGAGTCTATGATTATCCTTTTTACCCTTCATCCAATTATAAGTATTTGGCTACTGGTTTTGATTTTTTGTTTTTTTTTAATCTTTGTCTTCCACCATATAGCTCCGCAGCATTGAAAACTCTGTGTAATTCACATGTGCCTAACAATCAGCAAAGACTAGGTGCTAGAAGATATGATGACTGAATGAGAAAGGTTGCAAGTTTGAGGTCAGCCATCAGAAGGAAGATAAGGTGACTGTTCACAGAGCAATAAGGCAAAACATGCACACAGTGAGACTCTGACAACACAGCAAACCAAGGAGACACAACGGGACCCAGGAGTATTGGCAACCATTTCCTAGCTGCATGCTTCAGGAGTCCTGGAGTGGTATCACCCACTGGAACAAAGCTCTGTGTGACAGGTAAGAGGAGGTAGTTTGGCACCCAGCTCCTCCAGCCAGTTTTAGAAATGCAGCATACCAGAAGTCAAAGTGGTTTGTCAAGTACCTTCTTGCTCCTCGAGTACCTAGACAGCTAGGTACACAGCAAGACAAACTCCTTTTTATAAGAAAAGGTTTCACATTGGGGTGGCTCAGTCGGTTAAGCGTCCGACTTCAGCTCAGGTCATGATCTTGCAGTCTGTGAGTTCAAGCCCCACGTCGGGCCCTGTGCTGACAGCTCAGAGCCTGGAGCCTGCCTCAGATTCTGTGTCTCCCTCTCTCTCTACCCCTCCCCCACTCATGCTCTGTCTCTCTCACTCTCAAAAATGAGTACGTGTTAAAAAAAATTTTTTTTTTTAAAAAAAGAAAAGGTCTCCCACTCATTCTAGACAGAAAACCAGAGAGGCCCAAGGTATCTGAAAGTCTGTAAACAGGCAAAAAAAAAAAAAAAAAAAGCTGATTCTCTAACAGCACCATGTAAGCACAGGGGAGGAGACATTAACCCACAGCTTTAGCTCAGTGAGCATCATGGAAAATGACAGATTTCCAGAAGAGGTCCTGTTCATTTATTCCTTCATGGGTTCCAGCCTAAATGATACTCCTTCCTGCCTACTTATTCAACCATGTGTGAGCGATTAAGATCTTTCCCCAGCCATCCAACTTAAATAGTGCTAAGTTCTTAATTAAAACACACTATAAAAAATGATGAACAACCAAATTCGGGTGCTGCATAATTTATTTACATTTATGTAACAGCTTCCCCCAAGGAACTCAAGGCATTTTCAAACTTAAAATTATCTAGCAGATAGTAAGCTTCACAAAATTCCCAGGAGAAAGGACTATAAGAACATAATCAATAATAGGTTCCTTACATCACACATGCACACCTTCCTCCCACTAATCCAAGTGTGCACCACTGTTAAGTCTCTCTCAGCTACAGGTCTAAACTAATTCAGAAAATTATAGGTGAGAATTTTTTTTCAGAAAACCATCCCAAAAATAAGAGGAGCTAATAACTATTTCACCACACTGTGAAAAAAGTCACGCCTTTTCTTGAATCTTTTCTGTAACAGGAAAAAAAAAAAAACTCATTCCACTCCAAAGTTAAGTTTTCTAAACCAACTTAAAAATATACCTCGTGATAAAGGGAAAAAAAAAACCAAAAACCCTGAATTCTAATACTCCTTGCTATTCTAAATCTCCTTGACCTACCTACCCCCTCAGAGGAGAACCTACAACTTTCTAAGGCCTTTGAAGGTACTGACAATATTTTACTTCTTAATCTGGGTAGTGAGTACATGAGTCTTGGGTTTCTTTTTCTTCCTTAAACCATCTATATACATATATGTACACAGTTTCTTTAGTGCTCCTGATGAATTTTGTGTAAATAGGCCAGAAACCCCACTTTGAGAACCAATACTGGCTGCATCAGAATCTCCTGCGTGCTCGTTAAAGCAGAATCTTGTCATGAGTTGAATTCTGTCCATTCAAAAAAGGTATGTTGAAACCCTAATTCTCAGCATCTTGGTATGGAACTTTATGGGAACAGGGTTGCTGCAGGTGTAATTAGTTAAGACAAGGTCACGGCGGAGCAGGGTGGGCCCCTAATCTAATATATGCCTCATGTCCTAAGAAGATGACCGTGTGAAGACAGATACACACGGGGAGAACACCATGTGACCACAGAGGCCGAGACTGGTGTCACACAGCTGTAAGCCAAGGAAAACAAGAGACTGCCCACAAACCACCAGAAGCTAGGTCCAAGAGGCAAAGAAGGATCCCCTACAGGTTTTTGAAGGAGCAAGGCCCTGCTGGTACCTGGATTTCAGACTTCCAGCCTCCCGCACTGTGAGGGAATGGATTTCAGCTGCCTCAAGCCACCGGGCCCCTAGTACTTCGTTGCAGCAGCCCTGATCCTGGGAAACCAATACAAACTCACTAAGAGTAGTTTGGGAAGTGTCTGACCAACCATCTGATCTAATTTGAAAAGTTGGCTACAGGTTCCAGAATCCTAAGAACACTTGTGCAGGAAAAGACCTCTGAATAACTCTGTTGTTTTGAAGACAAGAAAAAAAGTTTCACAAAGAGTCTGAAATTCTTATCATTAAAAAAGTAAATGGTTATCTGGAAGTGACAATATTTTAGGAACACCCACTAAAATATCTGAAAAAATGAGACCCAAGATAGGTACCTTTTTTAAAGCCAACAGACAAGGAAGCTCAGGAACTAACAGGGAATACAGACAAGGAAAGATGGCCTGGCCTCCTGGCTCTGTAAAAGGAAACCGGAAATGCCCTGGAAGAAAGAACTTGTCTCTGAAACTATCTCAGCTAGCTTCAGTAATTAGTCTCTGTTCCTATTTTAAAATTAAAAGGTTCACGAGAACCCTGCCCTGTGCCTGGTTTGGTGCAACAATATTTGCAAAGAGCTAATAATTGGAGGAAAGTAGTAAGGAAAAAGCTATCTGGTTCCACTATCCATCCATCCATCCTTTTAAGTGTCTGACTATAATCCACAGCAGACATACTTAGCAAACTTTAAAATACAGCCTCTCAACATTGTTACAATTAAGTCACTCTGAAATGTCATGAAAAGCAATCTAGTCCCATTAAAATCTTCACACTCTCATTAAAAAAGCACTTACAGACTTGAAAATGTTCCTAATACATTATTTAAAGACACAAGATGTACAGTGACTAAAATCCTTGTATAAGGAAGAATAGTAGCAGCCTACTTTAAAAAAAATGTGCAAATTTGTGTCATAATTGGGTAATTGGCAAACTGCAGGTAGCAGTCAGGTTGTAATATACTACTGTAAAAAAGGCTTGGAGGGTGTTCCCCTCCTCTGAAATCTCAGTCCACCCAGGAACAATTCACATCACATCTTAGTTTAGTTAATGGTCCCTTCCTGCTTCCTTCCAGGATTTCCAAGCCCAGAAAGAGGGAAGGGGGGGGGGGGATCAGACCATTTCAGTTCACACCCCCAGGACACTAGTCATCACTGTAAAGTCCTGACCTTTGGTCCCGGTTTGGTCTCCTCCCTTTCAATTAGGGCCACTGCTATTTGCATGTTGCCAATCAGAGGTCTAAATTTGTTTTAACAGATCCTAAATCCAGAGAGAACAGGAGGAGCCCCAGGCTGGAAGTCTCCTTTCCACTCCATCTTTCCTCCAGGCCCCAAAACCGACACAATCGTCCCTTAACTCAGAAGCTGAGTTTTGAACACTGAGGGTCTGAAGAAGGACTCCTAAGCCTTTCAGTGCAGAGTGATGTCGCATGCCCTGGGGGTCAGCCTGACCCTAAGGTGGATTTCATAGGTCTAATTTGTTTAGTGTTTGTTTCAATGAAATCACTGGAAATGTTGAGTTTGTATAAAAGGTAAGATTTATGACTCCTGTTCCCTCTCTTCCATATGATTGTATGTCAGTCAGTGTATGATGCTTTCAGTCTCCTATAATATGAAAGGGATAGAATTCTAAATCCTTCCTCTGAATCACTTGTGAGTCTTTCCATTATAATTAAATGCCAGATCAAAATATGGCCCTCAGTGCTTGATAATTTTGACGGCAATTATTAAAAACAAAAAATTTTATGTGGCTTAAAAACACTTAAAAAAAAAAATCCCTGTTCAAGAATTCAAGATTTGTTTTCAAGCAGAAGGAAGATGGTGAGATTTTCTTGGTTCCTTTCCCCAATTCTCTTACTCACTGAGATCAATAACGTATTACACCATGCCACTGCTCGCTTGACGAACGAAACTGAAAAAATAAATGTCACATGTTAGTCATTCTCCTACGGTTAGTCAAACTGTCATTCAGTGAGCTCAAATTTTGTGCCTAGAGCTTTCCTTAACTATTTCCTTCTTTTTAGATATGCATGAGTATCCCAATTGCATTAAGGAAGAACCCAGAGAAGAAGCAAGTTGCCCAAAGTCAGAAAGGCAGAAAACTGGGGGAGCAGTACTGAGCCCAAAAGAAAAAACAAATGAATTGTTAAAGTTAAAAAAAAGAAAAAGAAAAAGAAAGGTAAGTAAGCCTCAGGAAGAAATTAAGAATTCACTATAGAAGTTCCCACCATCAAGGCTTTTCAGGAGCAACATTTTGGTTCCATTAGGTGTTCCTGTTTGGCAGCACAACACTTAAAAACCAAAGGCAGCATGTTTTGAATCATTTTGCCCAGGAAAACACAAAAAACAAAAAACCCAGGGGCCCTCCACAATTAGTTACAACTGAAAGTCAATAAAGAATAGAAATGGTTGAGAGGCACCTGGGGGGCTCAGTCAAATATATGACTCTTGATTTCAGCTCACGTCATGATCTCAAGGTCATGGTGGTGAGATGAAGCCTCACATAGAGGTTTGGTGCCATGGGGTTGGCCCCACGTCTGTCACTGTTGCTTGTGATTCTCTCCCTCTCTCTCTGCCCCTTCCCTGCTCAACACATGTGCACAGGAGGGCACGCTCTCTGTCTCTAAAAAACATTAACATTAAAAAAGAAAGAAAGAAAAGAAAACAGAATAGAAATGGTTGAAATTAAACACCACTCTGCCTGGCTCAGTGGCTGCCAGGGGATCACTGCCATTCTGTAACCTTTGTATATCTCTCTCTCTAGACAGAACAAAAGGGTGATGTGGGGGGACTATCTTAATCAGCTTGGGCTGCCAGGATGACGTACCATGACTGGGTGGCTTTAACAACAGACATTAATTTTCTCACAGTCCTAGAGGCCAGAAGTCTAAAATCAAGGGGTCAGCATGGTCGGGTTCTGGTGAGTGCTCTCTTCCTGGCTTGTAGACAGGCACCTACATGCTGTGCCCTAAAGTCATATGGGGGTGCGAGGTGGGGAGAGAAAGAAAGGAGGAGGAGGCAGAGAGAGGAAGCTCTCTGGTACCTCTTCTTATAAGGGCACTAATCCATCACTGAAGGCCTCATCCTCATCATCTGATCCAAATCTAAAAATCTCCCAAAGGCCCCATTTCCAAATATCATCACACTGGGGGTTAGGGCTATGATATATGAATTTGAGGGGGACATAATTCAGTCTGTGGCAGAGACCTTCTTCGAATTAACTCAATGCTGCTACAATCCTTGAACAAACACTGAGCACCTAATACCTGCATGTGCTGTGCTCGGCAGGGAAGCAAAAAGATGAATGGGCTTCAAACCCTGCCTTCACCAGTATGTGAAGTCAAAAAGTAAAATAAATTAAACAAATTAAAAAAGAGCGCAGTACAAAAACACTGCGGGCAGGTAGCTTGATCTGAGTAGGATTTTCAGTTGATCAATGTTTACTGAGGCTCTCTGGTGAAGTACAATGTTTTAGCATACATCCACAGGAAAACATAAACAAAAAATTTTCAACATGGCTTCTGTCTCTCATATATGTGGCTGACAGACTCTTAAGGTGACCTCCATGATCCTCACCTCCCAGTGTCCATACCCTTGTGCAATCCTCTCTCCTTCTTGAGTGTGGGAGGGACCTGTGACTTGCTTCTAACCTGTAGGGTGCAGCAAAAATGACAGATGTGCATGATTACATATACACGACTACAGCACAGAAGACTACAATATCTTTATCTGCCTTATACTCCTTAACTGGCTAAGAGAAAGTGAGCAGCTATGTGGGGTAACCCCACGTGACAAGGAAATGTGGGCAGCCTCAAGGAGCACAGGGAGCCCCCCGCCAGCAAGCAAACAAGGCCCTCAGTCCTACAGCTGCAAGGAAATGAATTCCACCAACAACTTGAGCAAGCCTGGTAGGATATCCTTCCCCAGACAAGCATTCAGATGAGTCCCAGTCCTGCAACATCCTGATGGCGGCTGTGCAAAGGACCCAGCTAAGCTCTGCCCAAACTCCTGACCCACAGGAATTAAGAGATAATAAACAGATGTTATTTTACACTACAAAAAGTTGAAGCTTGCGGCAATACTGTTATACAGCGATAGACAACTAATAAAATTTTCTTGAGTGTACCATTTAAAGTGTTTTAAAATTCTTTTCCCTCACAAATCAACAATGTCTGGGATTGTGTGGGAGTAGAAATGGGGATGTTGTTAATCTTTCAAGGAAAAGAACAGGAAGGAACCTGAAACAAATGCCTAGAATTGTCTAATTACAGAGCTGTTTATAATCAGAATGATAGCATTCTGTCCATTGAAGACACTGAAATTCAGAAAGGTTCAGTGAGGTACCCAAGGATACACAGTACATTCATCATAAAACTAGAAGCCAACTTCCTGTAACAAAGCCTCTCCACCCAAGACAACTTTTTGTCTCAACTCTAGATGAAAATACTCAAAACAGATCACACAGAATTCTCCCTAGATTTATGATGGCAAACCCAACCAAGTATTTCCTCTTCAATTAAGAGTCTGCAGCACCTCACTGAATACGGGTATGTACACTGTGTATGTAAAAAATGGATGAAATTGTCTTAATTCATGGATATAGACAAGCTTGTTTTGCCTTTTTTTTCCCCTTCCCCTCAAAATAAAAAATAGGATAAGAACTGCGGTCTTTTGAGAATTCTAGGTAATTTGGTTTTCCTCCGTGACATGCAGTCATATTGCTCCAAAACGGAGTAAGGGGGGAAAAAAAACCTCAGTGAACAAAGCCATTTAACCTACAAATGTATCCACTTTAAACCTCTATGGAATTGAATCCTCCCCCAGAGAATCATGGAATGTCAGCATGAGAAGAGGCTGTGCTAATTCTGGTCCAACCTCCTCAGTTATTGGAAGGCTAAGAAACTTGCCCAAGGTCACAAAAGAAAATGAACTACTTACTACAAAAGCGAGTCAGGCTGACTTCCAGTTTAGTTATTTCCACTGCACCATACTGGGAATCACTCTGCCCCACATTGCATATGGCTGCAAATACTTTAACGGGAATTGTCATCCATCAACACTTTGACTTTGGGCAACAAACACAACCACTAGTGGGGAACAGAGTACCAAAAACTGAACTTATTCTTAGGACAGTCCAGATGAAATACAGAATATAGGAGAAAGGTCCTGAAAAAAACAAAAAGACTACAAAATGTTCACATGAAATAAAAACACTTCATGACGTGGAATTGCTGAGCTCCTACAAAAATGTATTGCCTTCTGGAAATTTAAGTCACATTTAGGCATCATGGGGGGAAAAAAGCTATGGAAAGGAGCCATACTCTTAATAACACTACCACCTTCTCAATCTATGGCTTGTATGAAACTTGTTTTTATTTACTGATTTCCATACAGTGAGTAATTTTCACAGCCCCAATGCCTTGCCCCGAGTCTAAGCAGAACGCTGATACGCACTGCCCTATTTGGTTCAAGCTGGGCCCAAACATGGAGGGACAAAGATGACCCTCTATGCCCTCAAGTCATTCACATACAAGGCAGATTGTGATAAAGCCCAAGACGGGTGTAAGCAAGGCTCTGATGGGATTACAGATGATGTGATTAATTCTGGAACCAGGAAAGCATGGAGAAGCCTAGCTAGTCATTAGAGTCTGGATGTATGAGCAGAATTTTGTCTAGAAGATCCAGAGGGGTTCCAGTCAATTTGGTTTTGGCTTATTGTATAAACAGCAAGTCTGTTTTAAATTTGGGGAAAAGTACCATTCCTTCCTCTGTCCTACTTCTGCTCCTTACACATTTGAGTACATTACTGCTATCATCTGTTTACATGTCTGTCTCCTCCACTGGACAGCCAGCTCCTGAAGGAGCAGACACAGACCCCTTTCATCATTATTCCCTGCAGTACCTGGCAGGGTAGCCCTTGACACCAGTTAAAACTTCAAGTTTCGTAACTGTAAAATAGCTATTAGGTCACTTACAACTTCCTTTAATCTCCTATCACCTAACCTTCAATCTCCAATGAAGCACAGACAGTCATTTTCAAAAAGAAAAAGAAAAAGAAAAAGAAAAAGAAAAAGAAAAAAACCAACACGTCTAACCTGATTTCACACAGGGCCGCCAGAAGCAGTGCTTAACATATATGCTCCATCAGTGCTGAATTAATTATTCTCAACCAATGTTGCTGCTACTATTTATTCCCTATTACTACTCGCTAATCCAACTTTCTCTTTCACAGATTAGAGCTCTACAAGGATTTAACAACGATTCCAGGAGGAATGGAAAGGATAGGATTCCAAGTTCAAACACATTTGGGAAACGTTGGGTCAAACAAAGTTATTTTAAGGCAGACATCTCATTGCTTTCAATATGCTAACACTGAAATGTATTTCCAAGAAAGGAATGTAGTATTTATGGATTTTTCATTTAGCCTCAGCAATCTTCCATGGAAGGTGAAGAATACTTTCTGGAAAAGGTATTCAAGTTAACAGCATTTAAAAGTTGAAGAAAACAATGAATCTCAGTGGGACATCTTGGGCAAATACAAGCAAGACTGACAAGTGGATTCATTGTTTCATTCATGAAACCAATATTTACTGAGCCCTGCACTATAAAAGACAGACAAAGGCCCTGCACTCAAAAGAGCTTAAATCCAGTGGCAGGGAAGAATGCCCTCCATCCCCAGCCTGGGAGATAAAGAACCCTTTCTGGTCTCCCTCAGGCTGGACACTATTTCTTTTATAGCCCCGAGCACCTGGTGTGTGTTCTGTGAATAACTGCTAGCAGCTTGATCACAGTAAAGTCTGTAGACATTTTCCAAATTCCCATGAAAACCAATCAAAACAGCAATAAAATGGACCGCTAGAAATCCATGTTTGGTTATTCAATCTTGTGGATAAACTTCTATAAACATACTCATTTTCACAAAATGATTATGCAAGACCTGAAAGGTACCTTAGAAATCATTCATGTAACCCCCCTGGAATTTCCTGAGAGGAAACTGAGGCTGAAGATGTAAAGTGTCGACCCAGATCATACTGTGAATCCAGGAACACAGATAAAGAACCGAAGACTCCCGGTTATCTAAGGCCGCAAAGAGATGGCAACGACAGCAACGCAGCTGCAAAGGGCTGTGACCATCTGCCACCTGGGCTTCTCTCCGTCCAGAGTCAACAGTCTTATGAAATGACAATTCCCTGTCTGTCTTTCCTGTGCGTTCTTTATAAGGTAAGAAGCCAGTTCATCAGAGACAATTCTCTAAGCACCGTCCCAACACAGCTTTCATTTCCATCGCAGCCCAAGCGGCCCTCAGAGAAGCATGGAATAACCTGGGCCACCAGGAAAACAAGCAGCCCTTTGGGAGCCCTTGGGCACAACAACATGTTTCAAGCCAACAAAACATCAAATAGTACGCTCTTTTAAAGAGAGATTAGACCAGGCGCACCTGGCTGGCTCAGTCGGAATGACATGTGCCTTCTGATCTCTCAGCATTGTAAGTTCAAGCCCCATGATGGGTGTAGAGATTACTTAAAAATAAAATCTTAGAAAAATAAAATAATAGAGATTGACTAAATGTTTCCACCATGGTCAGATAATGTAAAACACGGCAGAGTGGGTGCTCTGTTCTGGGTTTAGCCCCCAGCTCTCTCCCTCACCTGCTGAATGACCCGGGACCAGTGGCTAATTCTTTCCCCATCTTTAAAAGCAAGAATTGGACTAGATGTTATGAGGGCCCCTTAGGGTCTCAAATCCCATGATTCTGGTGAACTTATGCTATCAACAAAGAACCTGTCATCCCTTTCTTGAGCTATAACCAGTTTTGTTCCTTTCTGAGTTGAGATCTGCTACATTTGCATCAAGTATTGAATGTTACAGGACATAAAATAGATAAGTACTCTCTAGGTACATTTTATTATACTTCCCTATCATTTAACATACAATAAAGAGATGTACTATGAAATATTATGGAACCTAAGAGTACAGTATCCCATGCTGGCCTAACTACCATGGTGTCTAATTTCCAGAACAAAATTTTAATAAAACTCTGCAGTAATTCACTAAGAAGGGGAAAAGGCTATAGTCACAGGAAAAATTTAAAACACAGGAATGTTAAAACTTCTCTTTAATTCCCTCCTTCTCCTGGTTTGCCCTGAAGCCAACTTTTGTTGCAGACATTATTTGGCACTGGCAAAATGAGAAGTTCCCAACAGAAACAGTATTCAGGAGCTGCTTTCCACGGGAAAACAATGCACATCTGCACCCCACCGCGAACCAAAGCACCGGCTGGAAACAGACAGCACCTGAGCCTTGGGAGGAGCCTCTGCTTTACCTGTCTCCATTCCTGGTTAAATCCCTCATTTCCTGGGCAGGTGAGACCTTCACTTGGATCTCCAGATAAGAGGTCAATTCAATGCATTTTGACATCCAGATGGCAATACTGCTTGGACTAAGTTAAAACGTCAACGGAGAATGAAATTGGAGAGGTGAAAATATGAAAGAAAGAGAGAAAGGAAAAAAGAAATGTGAGTTGAGTGTGTGTTGAATTCAACAAACACTGAGGCTGATGTTACCAGAAAAGAAAAAGAGGGGGTAGGGAAGCTGTACTATAGATAAAATGAGAATTTTACTATTGATTTTAAATACAATCATACAAAGTACCACCCTGGGAAAAACATGCAATCCTAGTACTGTAAGAATCTGGGAAAGACACTGATGAGAGAACTCCAACTTCTGCTTGGATCGTTAACTTGCTCCTGAGCAAAATGTCAATCTTTCTCCTGCATATTTGTCCTTTTATTCATTCAGTGAACAATGAGCACCTGGTATTTGTCTGACGGCATGTCCAACATTCAGACACTGCAAATACAGCAAATAGGATTCAACACCAACTCTTGAGAATTCTAGCCTAGCGGTTTAAACAAGTAAGAAGACTACAAAATAATGCAGCAGATACTCTGAAATTTAGACAAAATGTTGTGATGGCTTCTCCAAGGCTACCCTTAATGGAGATGCCAGAGTTTATCATCTTGCTCCCCTAGGCATGGGCTTTACCACCTCAAAAAGGTACAAACAAGGGTGACTAGGTGGCTCAGTAGGTTAAGCATCTGACTCTTGATTTCGGCCCTGGTCATGATCTCAAGGTTCGTGAGATCGAGCCCTGCGTTGGGGTCTGCACGGAGCATGCAGAGCCTGCTTGGGAATCTCTCTCCCTCTCTCTCTCTTTCTCCCTCTCTCTCTCTCTGCCCCTCCCCTGTACTTGCTCTCACGTACACGAGTGCCTCTCTCAAAATAAATAACCATTTAGAAAAAAAAAATACAAATTTATTTTTCATACACTGGGCAAAGCTATCCACTTCCTGCTTTGATTTTAGTCTATTTCTTTAGGTCAGTTGTTATTCATATGGAAAAAGTTGCTTCAGAGTCTTCCCTGGGGAAAAACAGACCACTTCTGTCTTAATGAAGCAGCCACTTGCTTTTTTTATTCTATACCTCTTCAAGAAAACAAGAATGAATGAAAACACTGACCTAATGTTGGGAATATAAAATATACAAGGCTGATCTAAATTTTAGGAGCAAGAGCAAAATTATTGATCAGGATTTAACCCACCCCTGAGTCAAGGCTTTCGATACTCTGTGTATCAAGAATAAACATAAAGCTCACATGTACTGCATGTCAGTGTGAAACATGGTACAACCATTAGGCAGTATACATCAAAAAAAATTTAAAACCATGCATGCCCTTATCCAAGTAACTCAATATCTAGTAATTTGCCTGTTGCTAATAATTAAAGAACCTAACAAAGACTTAGTAATAAGAATATATGTCAAACGCTGGTTTATAATATTAAAAAAAAAAACAGAATAAGCTTCAGTATCCAATAATAACAGATTGGTTAAGTATGTTTTGGTAAATCCACATAACAGACTACTATGCAGCTATTAAATGCAGAATAATCTTTTATGAAATGTCAAGGTATTTACAACTTACTAAGTAGAAAAAAGGACATTACCAATATGTTTATATGGTGTGATCCCACCTTTATAAAAAAAATAAATAAATAAACATGTATGTATACAGATGCATGCACTTCCTTATATGGGGAGAAATTACAAAAAGACAAATGCCAGGTTGTGACTGGTTTCCTCTCAGTATTAAGATTATCCATGATCTTTATTTTCTTCCTTATCTACCTAAATCTTCCAATTTGTCTACAATATATGTGGCTCTTGTCATTTTCAAAGCTTTTTAAATTAGAAAATTAAAATAAGCACACAGCACTTTAGTACCAAACTTGGTAGAAGGAAAAAAGAAAATACAGCTGTCCATACCAAGGGAGAGCCCTTGTGTCCTGCCAAAGATAAATGTAAATTGTTTGGCTGTCTCTGCTACAACCAGTTCAATTAGCATCAAAACAAAGGCTCTTAAAAAGGCCATGCACAACACTCTATGGGCCGGAGTCTAATTGAGCTCCTTGTAAATTAATTACCTAATGTTGTCAAAATGGGCAAAAAAAGAATTCATTCCCTCCATAGAGGGACCTGAAGCTGATCCTAAAGGTAAGCAAGAGACAAGTGTTGGTAGTGGCAAATGTTTAGTTTTGTAAAATAAGGCTACAGAGGCTTTCCAAGTCATTGCTGATTCATGACAGATTTCCTTGCCAAGGCTTGATTTGTTAACGTCCCCTCCTCTTTTCCTAGTTTAAGTACCTCCTTTGGCAGAGAAAATGATGCATTTCTATTCTCTCCCCTCTTAATCCTTAAGACTTCAGTTCTGAGATGAACAAATCAGTGCCAAGTATGTGAAGAGATGGGACGCTGAATTAGGGCCAGAACATTAATCCACAGTGCCCTCTGGTATTTCAGGGCTGAAGAATTCATTTCAGCTTTTCTAGTACTAGTGATCCCCGTGCACAACTCTACCCCCCTGTTCCCACCCACACACCCACCCGGAAACAAAAAAAAAAAAAACAAAAAACCCTCATCTTACAAAACATCCATTTTCTCTAATAACGCATTGCCCCACATTGCCCCCGTCTAGGTCAACGGTGAGGTGTAACTGAAGACCAAACTGTTACTCGCAGGCATGTTTGCAGCCATCACAAAATATCTTTTCAGCCTTGAAACTGGCTGGGTGTTGGTGGTGGTGGCGGTGGTGGTGGTGGTGGTGGTGGTGTTTAAAGGAAAGAGGTGGGGGAACCCTATGGTAAATAAAGCATGAATATCTTCCTTAAAGATGTCACTTAAGTGATTTCAAATGAAAACATGCTTATGCCAAATTAGTGAACTCAATTCCCATTTTGATTTGCAAACACACAGACAATAAAGAATATGCCAAGATGCTGCTCTCAAATGACCTTCCCCTTTAAGAGCTCAGACTGTGAGATGAGACCTACGTACCTGGAGGACTGGATAAACTTAGTTTTGTTCCAATTCAACACACAAGACGACCATGAAATTAAGTAAACAGCACCTAAGACAGAGTCCTTTAAAAAGAATACGAATGTACAAGGAGCAGATAGGGACTTTGAACTACTCGAGTAGACTTATTCTAGAACACTCTGTTTTAAAAGTCATATAGTCATAGTTTCTTTGGGAAGGTCACTAATTCCTGGTGTTAACTCCCATCACAATAATCCAGGTGAGTGATAAGTGTGTTTGAATGCCTTCAGCAATTGGAATTCAAGACCTGGAGAGAGCACCATTAGTAATGTATTCTTTTTATATGGAATGCCTAATTGTACCTCCCATGGGAGGAGTGGCCACCTGCATCTAAATCCCTCTTCATGAAATCAACCCTGTAAATGCTTTAAGGCAGCCACCATGTATCCCCTGAACCACCTCTTCTGCACGAGAAACATTCCTAGATCCACTTGTCACACAGCACAGTTTGTGATGAATCCACTCACCATTCTGATCCCTCTCCCTCAAGCCTAAGAATACTGGTTTTCAAGATAAATGGATAATAGTCAAACATTCATTAAAAGCCTCCAATATTCCCTCCACCCAAATATAGCTGATAAGAGTGTATTTGATTAGGACAGGTGAAGGGTAACATCTGTTTACTTAGCAGATATCTTTTAGTGATCAAGTCTGGGGTGAGATCTCCTTTCTTTTTAAAAGAAATAATTTAAAAAACTCTCAAGTTTCACTCCATTTAAATAGTTGCCAAATGAACATTAATTGCTGTGCATACATAAAATTCTGTTGTAACTGTGGAATTCTGAATGCTTAAGATTTGAAAGAACTACAAAATATGTAAGCTGGCTCAGCTTTCTATGAACACTAAAAAAACAAGAGAATATAAAATATAAGCCTAAGGGACAGACTTGCCAACCCATTTTTACATTCCTATCTTTCTAAGCATGTATCAAGTTCTTATTTCAGATTTAGTCCATCTTCTGGTCTCTTCAGAGTCCAGGACTCAAAGGTATTCAACACATCCAATTAATCAAATATTTACTATTATGTGCTCAGTATGGTAAACAATGGCAAGACTATAAAGACTTAGAACACATAACCACCAACCAATTAAGTTAAAATCTACTTAGATAAAATATTCACTTTTTGAAAAATAATGAATAATGCAAGACATTATATATAAAAGTACAAAACAGGTAATACAGACATTTGAACGACCTACAAAAACACTGTAAGACTTCAGTGACAATAATGGTCTCTAACTTCCTCCTGGCCCCAAAAGAACAATATCCAAATAAATGGACAAAGAACTTTACCCATTAATAACATTTAATTCCACTGACTGCCCTGTTCATCCAAATCTATCCAACCCTAAAATGTAGCATTACCAGAGCTTCAATATTTAAAGAATTTTTGTTCCCCAAAGAAGCATATGAAGCCGCAAGAAGAGTAGAACCTTAATTAAAATTGAATTACAAAATTATCCTTAGGGATAAGAATATTATACATAAGGGGTGCTCCAGTATTTTGCTAAGTAAACCTTCTGCAGCGGTTCACGATGGACTTCTCTAATATCTAATTCCGTTCTGTGATAAACAGGGTTACATGGGGATTTTAGGAGCTAAGGATGAACCAGCAGTATAGCTGGTAAAGTTATTTTGGAAGTAAGCAATTCAATGAACATGCTGGGGGTAGGACTCAACATAAATAAGTTAGTCTTTATGTATATCCATGAGGTGGAGATTTTTATCGATAATTCAGCTAATTATAAACTATAAGAAGAGTGGGGTGCACCTTGCCTATGCTATCCTGGCTAAGAGGTTCTTCAACGAGAGTGACCACTGGGCTGCTTCACTGTGAGCCTCTCTCGAACATTTAACTTTGATGCAGTTCACCAAAGAGATATTTTCCATAGCCCCTGGTCTTCTTCTGACCACAATCCAGGTGTTATACTATGTGTTCTTCTTTTCAAATATTTTCAGTAGGGCAGAAAACAGGTGCAATTCTCAAACTGTTATTACCTCTCAAAAGGTCAAAAACATTGTAGGTGGCAACAGAAACATCACCCTCTTCCACCATTTTCAAAACAGCTGAACAGCTGTACAAGCACTAGACCTGGGTTCTTAACATTTTATGGGTCACTGACCCCTTAGAGAGTCTGATGAAAGCTAGAAAAACGTGTGTACACAAAATCTCCTGCCCATGACTTTTGGGAAGTTTGTGAATCCTTTAAAGCACAACCAAAAGTTAAAAACTTCTAAGCCAGACTGTGGGAGCGGGCAAGGATTGTGTCCTAATTCTGGTTTCTATACCCAGTTCTTAAGAAAATCATGTCCCATGAGTGACCAATTGTCATCTACTGAAAACATGTATAAACGGGGGCGCCTGAGTGGCTAAATTGGTTGAGCGTCAGGCTCTTGATTTCAGCTCAGGTAGTGATCTCATGGTTCCTGGGATCAAGCCCCGTGCCAGGCTCGCATCTGACAACACAGAGCCTGCTTGCTTGGAATTTTCTCTCTCTCTCACTCTCTCCCCCTCTCCTTCCCTCTCGTTCTCCCCCTCCCCCGCTTGTATATTTCAAAACAAATAAATAAAAACAAGAAAAAAAAACAGGCTATAAGACATGGATAAATGGGTAAGAATAAATGGATGAATAAAAACACACACACACACACACACACAATATTACAATTCTGTGTCTTAGTGGTTTCCAAATATGATTAATCAAAGAATCACTCAAGGTGCTCTTCAGAAGAGATTCCTGGGTCTCACTTTCTGAGAGATTCAGATTCAGTAGCTATTTAAGTGGTACTCAGAAATCTATGTTTTTATAAAGTTCCACGATGATTAGGAAACCACCAATATACCTTAAGTTAGTGGAAGACAAACTTTAATGTTTTTCCACAATACGTTATTAAAGAAGGATATATATATATATCCATGTGTTGCACAAACGAAAACAGGGAAAGGAAATTGCCCAAACTGCTCCAAGTGGCCTGACACACTGTTAAGAGTTAGAGTTTACGATCCTGATACCAAAAAAAAAAAAAAAAAAAATCTGGTTAGTGTTGTTTGGCGGTTTGTTTTGTTTTCCCTGAAAGGTCATGCTGTGATTCACAACCAGACATGTACTCGTGGCTAGCTTACAGCAAGTTTACAGCTGCCAGTGAGAACCCCACAACGTTAGAAGCCCAGCCTTTGTTAAAGCTTCCTGACAAGTTTTGACTCTACACACAAACCACAAAAAAGGAATGAATATGTTCTAATTTAGAAGACATTCTTGACCTGGATAAAATTCTGCTTTACAATAAAAATATGTTCTTAACAGAAGAACATATGCAATACCTTCAAGGTGCAAATTATGCCCAATTTGTAAGATCCAGTGATTAAGAAAGTAGGCTTAACCTACCTGATCAAAGAGGTGCCTCAATTTCCTCTTTCCTACAAAACTGAAATTTTAAAACTCCCGTTCCCTTTCTCATTCCCATTTTCTACAGCCAATGAGATTGTTCACTCCTTCCTTGCTTCACACAATAAATGATGCTCGACCCCAGGTATCCCAGCCCCCTGCACAGTACAAGGTGAAAACTGCAGGCAACAGGTGCCCTACCCTCGTGGTGCTCAGTCTACCATCGTCGGTTATTTTAGGAAATTATCTCATGAAAACAACAAATTCCTGATTAAAGCCACTATATTTCATACAGATGACAACCTGATGAGGCTGATAGTTTCTATTGAGAAGTCAGGACATCTCATCATGGTAAGATCTTCCTCAACCCAGTAACATGGCCTGTGTGCTGAAGGAAAGCAGGGCTCAGGGGAGTCAAGATGCTGGAGTTCTCCCCCAGGCCCAGCTTCCTGTGTGACCCCTGATCTGAACCAATTAATGAGAATCCCACCTACCCTTGGTTTAGAGCTAAGTACTTTACATGCATTATCATCAAAACAACCCTGAAGAGAGGAGGAACTAGGACACCATGTTATAAATAATAAAATATGCTGAGACAAGGGAGGTAAGCTGGCAGGTCTTGTAAGTAGTGGGCCCAAGACACATAAGCCTATTTGAGTCCAAAGTACACAAGAATTATATAGACTCAAAGAATTGTACAGATTCAAACAAAGTTTCCTCCAAAAGCTAACACTGTGTGACTCCACCGGACAGAATGTCACCTTCTCATTTTATAGGTCTGGAGGCCCAAAAGTAAAGTGCCTTGTTTGAGGACTAAATCTTATTATTAAATCGCCACCTCCAGGTTTTCAGTCTAAGCAAAGCTCACCAAGATACCCCATTAGCTTCTCATATACTATTTCCCTCGCTCCCTATAAAATGGAGATCATCCACTTTTCTCAAACAGGTTGTGGTAAAACATACACAAAAAAATGAGGGTTGCCTGGGTGGCTCAGTCAGTGAAGTGTCCAACTTCAGCTCAGGTCATGATCTCATGGTTCTTGAGTCTGAGCCCCACATCGGGCTCCACATTGATGGGTGTGAAGTCTGCTGGGGAATCCCTCTCTTCCTCTCCCTCCCTCTTTCCCTCCCTCCCTCCCTCTCTCTCTCTCTCTCCCTGCTCCTTCCCCACTTGCGCTTTCTCTCTCTCAAAGATAAATAAATAAACTTAAAAAAAAAAAAAAATGAAATGGCCCAAGATCTGCAGTGCTACTTCAGGCAGGTTACTGATTATCTCAGTGTCTCACTTCTCGTTTGTAAATGGGGACAATAAGAGTGACAACTTCAGTGTTACGACAATTAACAGTGGTTGGAACACAGTAAGTGCTCAACAAATGTCCACTATCATCATAAACTTCCTCTAAATTCAAGTGTCTGTGACCCAATACCTTAGGAACAAACAAGCAGCTAAAGACCACAGAAGACATCTTGGTAATTTACGTACCCAACACACTTGTTCACAAATACAATTTTTTAAACGAAGAACTAAAAGTAAAATTGAAAGGATTAAAAAGTTGCCTCTCTCCACTGGTCTACCTTAGCCACAATAAACCCAGGCTCCAAGCACACCTCAATTAAGGAACAGTCACTGGCAGTGCCCTGCTCTCCTCAGCCTTTCACACCTCTGGAGAGTGTGCATAAACAGTCTTCCTGCTTCAGAGGGCTGTTCTGAGAATAAACTGTTATAAATGCCCTTTGTAATCTTTTGACAATGGTGCTACATAAGCACACATTATTGTAGGCATTATAAATTAAGTATGTGGTTACACATGACAATACAAGAAATGCCTGAAACATCTTTCTGTTCCTCAGCATCCAATTAAATTACCATTTCCCCTAAGAAAGAATTCTGTTGCATTAGCCCATAAAAATGACACCAGCACTGACACCACCCCACCACCCCCCCCAAGACGTTCAGTATGTGCCACACACTGTCATAGCACCTAATAACTCACTTAATCTTCATGGCAACCCTGTATTATTATCTTTCCACTTTACAGATGAAGAAACTGAGGTAAAAGGACACAAACCTAATAAGCTGCAAAGCTGGGATGTGAACCCAAGTAATGGGACTCCAGAGAACCTGCTGTTAATCCACACAACACCATGACCTCCAAAAGCAACGTCTCTCTTCATAACCACCCTCTCCCTGCTCTTAATCACAACACCGTGGCCTCCAAAAATAAATTCTGTCTTCATAACCACCACCCCTGCCCTACAGAATGTACCTGTACCTAGTAACGCAACTGCTCTTGACATTTCAGTAACAATAAAGCATCTGGTTTAACCGCTCTGGTAACCGTGATTCTCCATGAGGACAGGCCTCCCCTATATTTACATAACCCCACTCCTTCGAAACCTTATGCTGGTGTTCAAGAAAGTGATGAATGAATTAATTAAATGAGTGTTACCACTGAGCATCTTATCTTCCAAGGAGACTGACTCTTTTCATACTTTTTTTTTCACTTTAATATGAACCTGCATTTATGGGTTAATGTTTTGCTTTTGTTTTCTTTCTAAGCAAAACTAATCTTATTTTCTCTGCTCAGGCAATACATTTCATTAATTACTAATTCAACAGACCAAAGAAAAACAGGCTATTCAGCTGTCAGATCACACAAGACCTTTTTAATACTTCAGTCTCGTGGAAATTTTTTATGCAGAATTTTTTTTAATCCCATTTCTGTTTTAATGACTTAAAAAAAGAAACTGCCCTTATGGGGGAAAGGAGCATATAAAAGGTAATAAACATTTAATGATCCAATAATTGGTTATATCAGAGCAATCACTGTTCAGTAATTAAGTTCTCTTTTGGCCTGTTCACTTGATATTTTCAGCACCTTTGATAGGCCTGGAATTATCCATATTATTTATTTCATAAGCTAAAACCTTTTGGAGGATCCTAAAACCACAACAAGGTTTCCAATCACCCATGTTCATCTTGGTAACTTTCCAATGTGGCCTTTTAAAACGCCAACTGATTTGCAAAACCAAGAGCAATCCAAGCCCTCAGCACTGGGTGGGCACCAAAGCAGCAGAAATGACATTACTGCTCAACTGTGGGGGCTGTGGCCGTGGCAGCAAGGAGGGGTTAAAGGAAAACACAACATAAAATTAGAGCTTAAAAGATAGCAAAAAATAATTAAATCACACCACCAGGAAAGAATACAGTGAACAGCTGGTATGTTGTTACTATGCAAAATTACAATTAAGCTTAGGTTAATGTCATTTCCAACTAATTACCCGCAGTCAGTTGGAAGAGACACACACTAAGAGATTTTACATTCTAACACTTCTCCCCACTTACGTGTCCCTGCCAGCCACACAGCTACAAGGCTCCTCGCAATTTTTTTAATGTCACAGCTACACAAGGGCACCCGTTCCACTTCTGTCAAAGGGGTCACCTCTTAGCGGGAGATGTTAGGAGTTGCTAACATTTCAACACCTCCCTGTGGTCACACTTCTCTCCACACAACACTTCCTTCACACCAAAATCATGTTTGTAGTTGTCTTCTCCACAAGCCTCATTTCCTACGTTCCAGTCTCATTCTTTCTCCTCCTACCCTCTCCTTTCCCCGTCCAGACCCTTCCGATGATGCCTCGTATGAAAGCGAAAGCCCTGGTCACTTCACAATTGGCGCACTAAGCATCCCTTGTTACTGGGATGCCTGACAGCTTACAGGTAAAGGATTACAAACAACACTTTCTAACTCAGCCGTGTTTCTTATCTACATGCATTCATCTTGGCAAGTCCCACCCCCATCCTGAAAAACAAAGGAAACCCACCAGTCCACTGTGACTACAATTCCTGTCCCTTGACTGTCACTATGGCTATCTGCCCAAATAGTGTGGGTCCCTCCGGTCACTGCCATTTCAAGGGTACTTATACACAAATAAACACAATGGGACCGAGCCTCACAGAGGCTCTGTGGCTTCCACATCTGACACCACACACAGAACTACTTCAACACCAGAAGCATCCTCCCCTGTACAAAAAAGTCAAGCTAATCTGAAAGACCTTCCCGAATCTACTTCTACTAAGAGTTGAAGGGGAGAGACAAAGGTCCCACAACCCCAAAGCAAGAAAGAGTCTTCGAATCTAAATCACTCAAGTTCTATTATCCATACACCTTGGGCACTACCCCAATGGCATGCGGCACCAAAGTGCATGACACTACCCCTTCCTGCTTCACACGTGCCTGAAAGCAGAG
Organism: Acinonyx jubatus; assembly: GCF_027475565.1. Classification (NCBI taxonomy): domain Eukaryota; kingdom Metazoa; phylum Chordata; class Mammalia; order Carnivora; family Felidae; genus Acinonyx; species Acinonyx jubatus. Next base: position 23,739,474 of record NC_069398.1, read on the forward strand.
GTCAGATAACTTATGTTACTTGCACCTCTGAGAATCTGCCTGGTGGAGAGGAGAAAAGGAGGGGGGAGGGGAGAAAACGGGCCATAGTTTCTTTGCTACTAATGGACAGATAACTGCAGAGTGCCAAAACAGATTTCAGTTCCTTTGTGCACACAGGAATATTTATTTAATCAATGTACTGTAACAAAACAAGCCTCTGGTGTACTTTTGGAAAGATGGAAAGCCATTCAGGCAGGGTGATTGGAGTCTTGTCACCTGTTTAGTTGATACTGGAGATAACCAGGACGGGGGGAGTGTGAGGTAGGGCGGGGGAGGCGGCAGCTCTTACATCCACAGAACCCACGTGCCTGCTGGGGAAGGACAGATGTGCAGCTGCTGGCACATAATTATTAGTCACTACGGCCTGCGGCCCAAGACTGCAGCTCTCTCCCTTCACCCCAACACAGCTCCCGCCCAGGGCCTGCTGCCGGTCCCTATAGGGTAAGTAAGTATCCCCTTCCAAAGAAAACAAGCAAGCTTTCTGTTAAACAGAACTTGTCCCACCAAGAATCTAATGATTCTTAAAGTGTCAAAAGGGAAAAACAACCTCAGTGCACTTCATCACCTTTGGTTTTAAGTGCTCCAAATGGAACGGATCGAGAGAGATTATTCTGGGGTGGAGAGAAAGGACGGACTTCTTTTTTGTTGTTAACTAAGAGGCCACCTTTCCTCAAGTACCAAGATAAAAGGCATTTGGCCAGCGAGGCATGTTTACCAGGCGACCGACGCAGTCATGACAAGACTCATTTGTTTACCAGAGTCATAACTGCCAGGGCTGGAAATCTGTCATTTTACATTTTTCAAAACTATCATGAGAATATTTTCAGTGAATTAGATTTCAGAAAAGATAGACCTTAGAGCCTAATCTTGATATGTGCTCTAAGCGTTAATAGACAGTCACTGTCAGGAACTGATATAAAGGCTGAATCAAAACAAAGATAATACAAACTTAACATCACCAAAACTTACAGAAATGAGAAAAATTAAGAAGAAGCCAGTACAGAAAGGCAGAATGTTTTTCATTTGTACCTTATTACAATGTTTTATCAACTTTTCCTTATTTGCCTAATTTTGGGGATTTGAAGAGAAGGAAGGGGTGGAAGCATAAATTTGAAGAATAAAAATCAAAGATTTTTGGCAATGTTCTACTGCCTGGTCCTGATTACTTGGGTGTTTACTTTGTGATAATTCACTGAGCTGCACACGATACTTATTTTAGGATATGTTCTACTTCACAATATGTAAAATTTAAAAGCCAAATAAGCATGAGTGTTTTATTTTCAGAAAAGGTTTGGCTGCATAGGAATTATTTTAAAGCGCTACCATTACTGCTGCCCCAAGAAAACACCGAAAAATATTCTCTAAAATAGCAATTCCAAAACTTCTGTGCAGGGGACTTGCTGTAAAAGAACTCCTGGGGGGTGGGGGTTGTCAAAAACATGTGCCAGGGCCACACAGCATAAATTTCAGTAGATGAGGAACAGGACCCGGGAACCTGTATGTTTAAGAAGCTACCCTGGGGTATGCACATGTACAACTGGGGGTTTCAAAACCACCGCACAAGGCAAGAAGAACCTGTGGTTCCCAACAGCCTGAAACCACCCAATCCCCATTCTCCATACCCAAAATGGGTGAGGAAGTGTAACTATTTGGAAAAGTTTTATAGAAGCCTTAAACAGAAAGGGTGCTCTCATCAAATACATAAAATACTTGGCTGAGGCTTTCGTGAATGCTTTCCCCAGAATTACAAGGAATTCTGATATGAAGTTATAATCACTAAGTTACTTGTACTGGGAACCTCCTTAAAATTTTAGAAACTGTGAAATCAAATTACTCATCTGTGGCCACATGGGATTTGGGGTCACTGGCAAAATCTGAACCTGTGCTTTTCCACAGTCTGAGAGTCTGCCCCTACTCTCATTAGCATCATTGTGACACTGAGAGTTTAGATTTCCCTAAAAGTTAACGACAGGACCAAAGTCACTTGGCTAAAAACTCGAAGACAACTGGAGTCCCAAGTTTCTAACCCCAGACAAAACTGCTACCCCCTACAGACCTGACTCCCATCAGGTACCTTTGAAGGGTTAAACACAATCCACAGTTCTGCTTTCAAATTCATATTCCCTAGTTTTAGACAACCACATTAATCTGGGTTGGACGCACTGCAGTAAAACTGAATTTTGCTTTTGGGCATGCACAGACAACAGCAATTCAAAGATAGAAAGAGCACTACCCTGGGGTCCTTTATCTGAGACCACAATCAGGGAGCCTGCTGGATAATTTGTTTTAGAATACCAGAGCACTTGTTTTTAAACAAAGCATTAGCCAAGGAAAGAGGTTACAACAAAAGGAATCACAGGACCCAAAGAAAAAAAACAAACAAAAACAAAATGCCAAACACCAAGATTCAAGGTGGCTCTTTCCACCCTCCTTTTAAAATCTTATTTGCCACACAAGGAAATGTAACTAAAGAAGGCTTGCGTTTAGGTCTTTTTCTTTTTTCATTTAGGTCTTTTTAACTTTACCCTCCAGTGGGATACAACTAATTTAAATCTAAAAAAAGAAAAAAACAAACACTTGCCCTTCCATGAATCCTCAGATCACGTAAAACTCAAGTCTGAGGCTAGCTCTTGCATTTCCTCTAAACACTTTCCTCCGCTTTTAAGTAAACCTCCCAAAGGCCAGAAAGACGTCCTCAGGAGTAGGTCAGATAACCCCACAGGCAAATGTTAGTCTCTAAAATGTGTCTACCACCCTCCTCCCTAGGGTGAAATCACACAGTACCTAGCTATTTTAATTTAGTTCACCCACAGGAGTGACACAAATTAAATTTATAAATTTTTAGTTCAGCTAGAAAAAAAATTTTTAATGGAAACAATACAGTGCAGTGGGAAAAGCAGTGACCTATATATTAGGCAACTTGGGTTCCACATCCCAGCCCTACCACTAACGCACTAGGTCATACAGAGCAGTTACATAACATAATTTTCTAGATCTACATTTTCTCATCTGTGATAAGGTGACAGCCCTAAGGGGGTGTAAGATCACCTCTGAAAACATGCACAGAAGGGGGAGGGATTAAGAAAGGGTCAAAAGCCCCATTAAAAAAAAAAAAGCGTCAGAATAAAACAGTTGAGAAGCATGTATTTATTAGTCCCGTGGTGCAGTGATGCAGTAGTTCAAGTCAGGCTCTGAAGCCACAATGTACGGGGTCCACCACTAATACACCCTGTGACCTGGGGTGTAAACTCTCTGCAGCTGTTTCCTCTCCTACAAAACAGGGTTCATACCTGCCACACCAGACCGCCAGGTGAGGATTACACAAACTGAATTAAGCAATTAGAACAATACCTAGCATACACAGTAGGCACGCAATAAATGCTAGTTCCCATTATTATTACCGGATACATCAATATTGAGTTGACAGTGGAGATAAAGTTGACAGTTAAGTACTTTCATATCCTTCCTAATCAGAGGAGAAACAGAAACATCTTATACCTCTCCCTATGTTTTGGTGCAAATCTTCACTTCTGTAAACTCTCAGAAGTGCCTGCCCTTATTCCCAAAATAAGTCCCTATGGGGCAGGTATGCTACTGGACTCTATCCACCTAGACACACGGTGATAGGAGACGCACAGATTTCTAAAACCACCAGAAAAGCCTAAACTGGAAAAACAAAGTGTTGTTATCCTTTGAGCAACAACAACAAAAAAATTTCATTTCCCACCCACCCTTTCATACACTGAAGTCAAAGTCTACTTTTGCAATCCAAAAGCTTATAAAACTATATATATTTGGGTTTCTTAATTATTCCAGGTGATTCTTTTCAATGAGCTTATAGGTGTAAAGCATTCTTTATATGAGGAGACTTATTTTTCCTTCTTTAGCCAACAACCATGTCTGGTAAAGACAATGATCCAGGCAAAGAAATCACATCCTACCACTGTTTTCTTCCTCCACTTAACCCAAAATCTGTAAGATTTCTTTTTCAGTATTTTTTCCCTCAAACTTTATTTACATTTTCTTCTCATGATCCATTTTACTGACTGACTCCAAAAATGATCTCTAATGCATTCCCTCTATCAGGAATCCAAAGATACTCATCAGTGCCTGATTCCCTGACCACGTGGAAGATGGTGACAGATTTAAGCTTCACTTCTGATTAGGTCTTCCCAGTGAGAGTAACCTGAGAGCCTGGCCCAGTACAGAGCCCTAGAAATAAACTTTCCCTTTCTACCTTCCTTACCTTCGAATTTGGGAGAACACAGGTGGATTAGAGGATTCCACTTGAAACAGAAAGAGAGTGGAGTATCATAATTTCTTCAGGATCTTCCCTAAGCTTGAATCTTAAACTGTAAGTCTATTTCATTCCCCTCACTTTTTAAAAAAAATTTTAAGTGTTTTTATTTATTTTTGAGAGACAGAGTGTGAGTGGGGGAGGTACAGAGAAAGAGGGAGACACAGAATCAGAAGCAGGCTCCAGACTCTGAGCCTGCTGAAAAGCACAGAACCCGACACAGGGCTCAAACTCAGAAACTGCAAGATGGTGACCTGAGCTGTCATTCCCCTCATTTAAAGCTGGTAACTAATAAAATTCAACGGATTCCAAAAGTCCCTCCAAACTTCAATGTCCCAGCATTCAGCCTCTCTTGAAGGAACACATTTGTGAAAACATCTGTAACCAAAATGACTGAACCACGTCACAGGGAGAGAGGGCAAACTTCTTACCTGCCAAATGGTTCCCTAGAGCTCTTAATGAAGGAGAATTACAGCTCCACCACACCTTTTTCTCTGTTAAACATGCCAGGGGACAACATGACACCAGAATGTAACACCCCTGTCCCCTACAGAAAGACACTCCTTGAAGCCAGGGGCTCTGTTTACAAACCCCAGTGGCTAAAACAGTGCCTGGCACAGAGAGAAACTCAATAAGCATTTATCGAACGAATGAGGGTGTTGACACACCGGATGAGGTGTGGGTGCCCTGGAAAGCTAAGGCCCACAGGAGATAATTAGGCCCCAAATAATCAAGAGTTGACAATACTTCTGAAAATGTCACAGTCACAGTCTCAGATGTGTCCACACAGAGCTGGCCACTCTGTTGGCAGAACATACTTTACTATACATCTTAACCCACATAGTACCTATAAAGCTGTGACTCAGGCCAAAAAAAAAAAAAAAAAAAAAGCCCTCAACTACCACCAGACGGCTCACAGCCTTCCTATAAAGATGCATGTGCCTCCAAGTTTTCTAAATGAAACGCTGTGTCCCCAGTGACTTCTAAGTTTTATAATAACGTTCAGCTCATCCCACTTGCAACCACAGCTCCCAACAATTCTGAATTTCTGAGTTCCCTCTCTAATGCCTCAACTCCTAATCACTAAATCCTTTCTAACAAATATGTAAATGTATCCCCAGTTGGGGGGGGGGGGGGGATAGTATCAGGAGAGGGGCACCGGAGGACATCACCCTTGAGAATCCTGGAGAGCAGACCACATTAAAAAGTTCAACAGGAAAAATGAAAAATAAAGGCTGGGAGTACCGCTCATTAATCACATGGCTTGGTACTGGGCACCTGAGAAAACCCAGTGAAGAAAAACGGACACCTTCCTCCAGACAGGTTCTCTACCCTGACTGCACAACAGAATCTCCCAGGGAGCTTTTTAAAGTTCTGATGATGGGGTAGGGACTGCCTCTACCCTCCCAAGGGTATGAGGACTTTTTTTTTTTAAGCTCTCCAGGGGAATTCTAACGTGTAGCCAAGTGAGAAACCCCTGCTCTTCACTCGCTTCCCCTTCACACAGTACACATTAAAGCTAACCTGCCATTTTAAGAAAAGTATGGTAAAATGCCTAGTTTTGTTAAAGCTGGTGGTGGGTCCATGGGTATTCATTATTGTTATGCTTTCTATACACATTCATACATATTTTTACACAAATATATTTTATAGCAAGCTCAGCATATGTTGATCTTCAAAAGCACAAATACTAAAAAGATGGTTTTTACATTCCTAAGGAGTATAGATAGTCACTAGTGGTGTCTGAGGCTTTTACTTCACTGGAGGAGAAAAAAATCAAGACCAATTCAATTGGGTCTGCAGACTTGAAAACACTGGCCTAAATTCTGTAACACACTTCACAGCACAGGTCTTGAAAAATGCTCCAAATTCAGCTCAGAAAGACTGAAGGTATCTGCTTAACCAGCAATCCACCTAAAATCAGCAGAGTTGCCAGGACTGAGCCAGACTGGCTGTGAAATCCTCTTTATAATCAAATATGTGCAGACATGAAAGGGGGTTGTGACAAGACAGTATAATACTTCTAGGGCTCAGCTCTAGAACCATCTTCAAATGGAGTGGGAAGAGCATATTCCAGCAAAAGCTTATCAGAGACCAGTGCACCCCCTCCACCTCATCAGGGAGGCAGTACATACCCTGGAATCAGACTAGCAACACAACCATAGAGAAGTTATTTAACTTCTCTGAACCATAGTTTCCTCATCTCTAAAATGAGTAATATGTTACCTACAGGGTTGCTGTGAGGGTTAAATGCGATAATGTTCTAGGTACAATGAACCCTTAATAAATATTAGCCATTATTGCTGTTATTCAAATAATTACTCAAATGATGGTAGATTCTGGCACTGAAGAACACAGCTATTTCCCAATTAATGATGACTGCGTCCTGGAGTTCTGTACATTCTTTTAATTTTTTTTTTAACATTTATTTATTTTTGAGAGACAGAGACCGAGCACAAGTGGGGGAGGGACAGAGATAGAAGGAGACATAGAATCCAAAGCAGGCTCCAGGCTCTGAGCTGTCAGCACAGAGCACAGAGCACGTGGGGCTTGAACCCATGAACCTTGAGACCATGACCTGAGCCAAAGTTGGACGCTTCACTGACTGAGCCACCCAGGCACCCCTGGAATTCTGTATATTCTTGAAGCATGTCTTTTAGAAGAAGCATACCAATAAACAGGAGAGGAGACACAAGTCTTCTGGCCTCCAAAACAGATGCCCCGTGGCTCAGAAGTCTTGGAATGGTAGCAGCAAGGTACAATGGAAAGCTTCCATGAAGGAATACAACATGTGAGTTCTAGATCTGGGTTTGTTTTAACACCAGCTGGGTGATCGTGGGAAAATTCAAAGACTTTACTGAGCTGGGAAATGAGAGCTTTGGACAATTGTTTTCAGCTGTTTTTAAACTTCTTCAATCGCACTGGTTTAAAAGCTCCTACAGGCCCCTCCCCCATCTCTGTCCCACTCCTCATTTGCTCCATTCTGGCCACGATGGCCTTCTTGAGCTCCCCACACACCAAGCCACTCCTTCCTTAAAGCCTTCACATTTATGCTTCCCTCTCCTTGAATCCTCTGCCCCTGACCATCCACATTTCTTGCTCCCTCACTTGCTTCAGGTTTCTGTCCAAATACTACCTCCTCAGAGAGGGCCCACCTAAACTACCCTCCATAAAATTGCACAGCTGCATATGCATATTAGATTCTCACTATCCTATCCTTATCCTGCTTTTAAAAACCCATCAGCACCCAATATATTTGTGTTCATAATTTATAGCATGTCCCCCACCCTGCTAGAATATAGCCTCTCTTATAGCCTATTTCTCGTAGTCACTACAGCATCCCCTGTGCCTACAATACTGCCTGCCTCACACACAGAAGCATTGATAAACACTTCTTGAATAGAAGAATAAATGAAAGAATCCAGATACTTCCCAAAGAGAATCTTACCCTAATAGGTACAACAGGTAAAGATGGAGTTCTGGTTAAATGAGGTCCGGGCCTCCCCTCAGCTGATTCAGTGCCCCTGAGGTACCCAAAAACCACTGACCAAGTGATCTCCAAAGTCATTTATTGCTCAGAAACTCTCCAAGTCCACATTATTTCTGTTAAACTCCAAAGAGAAACATTAAATTTGATGAGTGACTTTCCATTCTGTGATTTCACTTACTAGTCACTGATAGCTGCATAAAGTACACTACAAATTCAAAGCATACTATGTCCCAGAACTGCTGCATCCCTAAAATATCTACAACCAAATAACAGACACATACGGATGGCCAGGAAAAAAAACTCCAACTCCACGGGACAAGGGTTGAAGGGTGTCTCTTTCCATGTGCTGTCACATGGTCCCTGGGCCTCTAGGACCTGCCTCTCACTGCTTTTAAGTGGGGAAGAGGGAGGAAGGACAGTGGGGTCAGGACCCATGAGGAGACAGATGTTATACAATGGAGGATATAAATTTGGGCAACATGGCAGCCACCTGGTGGCTTCCTGACTCCACTACTTAGTCTCTTTTTTCATCTAATGACCTTACACACAGGAAAACAGAGGTGGAGAGAGTGTCCTAGCGAAAAACTCTGCAGGAGGTATGAACAGTTGGAAGAAACACTCGAGAGAAGCCAACTGGCTACAATATTGTGATGAGGTCTTATGAACAGCTAAAAGACCTCCTCAAAATTGCAGGGAAGATATAAAAAACACTCTGCAAACAAGTCAACAGGACCTTTGCAATCTACAGCATCCAGACTACCAGTGCTGAACAAGAGTTCAACTGGAAGTGTGGTGACCCATCCTCTAACACTGTAATCTAATCCTTAAACTAAAGACAATTTAATGCCTTTGCCTGTCCATATGTTTTCTAATGACGCCATTGCTGTCAGCATACTACAGGAGTGCTTCTTGGAAGATGGAAGTAATGACAAAGCACATCATTGGGAAGGCAATTATATGCAGTACTAACCATTTTACAATGGCCATATGGGCTGTATTTCAACAGTGTAATTTCAAAATCAGCCTGAGCACACATATTTCTCTGTCCTTAATCCCAGGTACACATATTAAATGAAATAAGGGTACAGATGAAATATGGGCAGCAGATGTAGAAATCTATAACAAGAATGCTGAAGTAACGTTTATCTGTAAACAGTAAATAGAGGGCACTCACTGTCCTGGAGCCGACACCCATCTTCTACCAGTCCTTCTCCACATTGTTTCCTTAATCGAAAACATCACGACGGGGAATTATAAACCACCAGAGGGGCAAGGAATAACACAAGGAAAAGTTAAAAAACACACAATTCCTATGTGAGTGCTCACAATCTGAAACAGGCCCTGGAGGTAAGACAGAACTCATATTTTACCATATATAAAATTCAGGTGTAAGAGATCACTTTTAAAACCCTGGACTTAAAGGTCTGGTTCCCATTACACTGGGTTTTTACAATTAAATTCTAAAAGATATGCTTTGACTTGGGTCTCCCCTACAATCACAAACTGGGTTAAAAACTGAAATCTACTGTGTTTCCATTTTGAATGTGCAAAGGATAACCATGCTCTCACCAAAGGAGTTGGGAAAGAGGGGCAATACTGCATGTCTCAGAGCATGATAGTTCCGGGGGGAAAAACTGCCTATCTTCAAAAAAGAGACCGTTCAGAGAAATGTTTGACTTGACTGATCTTCATATTCACCCAGATATCCTGTGAAATTTCAGGCCCAGTGAGTACGTGTGTTTTACTACTTCTCAAGGGATTAGCCAGGTATGAATCCTAAAGTCCTGGACCAAGAACTTGCGAGGCCCATCTTGGCCCAGAGAAGAGGAGGGGTTTCACTAAATAAATAAATAAATAAATAAATAAATAAATAAAGTACTCTAATCACAGTTGGGATTTCCATAAGAAACAAATCTAACAGTCACATTCATTAGCATACTCTTTGTAACATAAACAAACCTCTACACGGTAGAATGGGGAAAGGGGGAGACCGATTCACAACTCTGCTGAGAATAATGAAAGGAAACAATGACTGAGGAAATAATGCACTATTTGTCACCAGGTATCTTCAAGATACAGATATCAAGAAACACAAAGAACTATTTAGTACGGTTTTCCATCAGGAAAAATGGAGTACCTGTTAGTTAAAAACAAAAACAAAAACCTAGCAATAAGGTCTGTTTTATTGTGAGATACATTGCCAGAGGAAGTGCTCCTTCCAAAATCACACAAGACAAAAGCCTGAACCCTTGCCTTTGACAAAGGCTTAAAATCTACCTAAGCTAAGTGACCTGGGAAAAGGTCAGATTTTAATACAGGGATAAACAGTGAAGGGGGGCGTTGGGGGAGAGAGAGAGAGAAAAAAAGAGAGGGAGAACCACAAAATGCTTGCAGTTGTATGGTGTAAGTAGCAGCCACCTACTGTAAACTCCAACACTTAAAAAGAAAATAAAGAATTTCCCCAAAAATGGTGAGGTCCTCTCCCCTCCCTAAATGCTATTATTTTATCTAGAAAATTCCTTTGTAATCAAGACAATTTTCAGCAGCCAGGAACAAATGTGGTCTACCAGAGACCATTTGGGACTCTCTCACAAAACGAATCTGAATTAAAAAGAAAGGTGGAAAGGGGTGAGGAGCACAAGCTTTGGGCCAGGTATAAACCACTGCATTTCCTGCCTCTCTTGTACTGACCTTGAACCACTGAATTTCCTGCCTCTCTCGTACTGACCTTGGCTGGGCAAGTTGACTTAACCTCTCTGAGCTTCAGTGTCTTCAACTGTAAGACAGGGAAATCACTTGTTTTTTTCACAAGGTAGCTCCAATGAGATGATGAATGAAAAATTCTGAGCACAATGCCTGGCCCAGAGTAAATACTCAGCAAATAGTGGCTCCCTTTTCAAAAAGGTCTTTTCATGGAATTTTTGTATAACCAGGTCAACTGAAAATAAGCACTGAGTACCTACTATCCATGGATTACTGAGTAAAGGAAGCAGCAATCCTGAGAGCCTCAAATATCCCAAGAATGATGCATGTGGGGAGAGTACAGAGACTAAAGGCAGAGGACAGAGGAAAATAAAACAATATATTAGAAATTTAAGTTAAAAAAACTCTAGCTGTCTTTTCCAAGGTTCCAGTCACACTCCCAGGGGACACACAATAAGCCATTATAGAACATATAACAGATCAAGAAAAAATTAATAGCACTTGAACTTCCCACCAGATCCCAAATAAAACACAGAGTACATTGTGTCATGGTCAATGCTTCAAAAACTTCTTTAGGCTCGTCCCAAGATCTCAATCCATGGGAAAATCATTTCAGAAAGATGAAATACTTCTCAGAGCTAAGGCATAAAGCATTTCTCTGACCTAATCCATATCCCAGCATTAAGACTATCAATAAATTTTATCATCATCATCATCATCATCTTCATCATCATCACTATCATCAGTGATTCTGGAAACAAAATAGCTGCAGATAAAATTAACTATGGGCTGAAATATAGATAAAGGGATGGCTTTATTGGATAGGCTTTGAAGTCTGATTCGAAGTGGTATGCTGCATTACCAAAATATTTAACAATTTTCTACGAAGTGATCACGGAAGCTAGAAGTGGTGCAGATAGGATGAGTTAAACAGTTTCTGATATTTTCAACTACTGTGTGAAACTACTCTTAAACACAGGAAATACTTCTGGAATCAATATTTAACAACAGTTATATTCCTTCAACTAAAAGTGACCTGGAACAATCTGGTCCATTTCTATATTAGACTAATAAAACTAATTTTAAAACAACACAACTGTCTAGGCATAGCAGGTTTCAACATTCAGGTGTGAAATCGCACCTCCCAGCACAGAGACTGAATTATCCCCTGCCTCTCACCTGTAATTATCATTTGCTCCCTCCCCAGGTGGCTCTGAGCCACCACATATCCTCCTAGGCTCACATCTGGATATTTAAACTCCCTCTGGGACCTCACACGCTATGGGGGTGAGAAGGAGGAAAAAAACAAAATTTCATGCTGGCTTAGACAACTTCTGAAAATATCTATTTTCAACACACAGTATAAGAACAATTTGACAAAATGTTACAACATCCTATATCACCATGGTTAAGGATAAGAATTTTTCAAAAAAAGAGTAAATTTACTTCACAGTTCCTGGAGAAGCCAGCTTCTTCCATTAAGGCCAATTCCAAAAATTTAGCAAAAGATCTTTCATCAGTTGAGAGGGCATAATTAGATGTTTTGATTAAAGCATTTTCCTCCCCTGGTTAACAAGATATAACAGATGTCACCGACTTCCCTAATAACAATACAGCCCTGCATTTGGCATCTTTACAATTTTAAAACTGAACTGCCATATCGAAAAATTATAGCTAGGGTGTTTCTATACAATCATGACTCTGAAGTGGTTATGACATGCCTGGACTCCCCCATGGAACAGACATGAAAATCATATTCCATATTCATAGCCACAAGCCCTCCTTAGCATGCACTTGAAAACTACCCTCTGAAATCTGAATGGTTTGGGTTTATTCAAATCACCACCAATTATTTCTGGAAGCACCAACCAAGTGAGGTATGAAACCTGAACAGAAAACACAAACCTCAGAGTCACTTTCTTAAAGGAACACAGGGAACACATGCAGGAAAGTGTCTCAAGGAAAGCAATGCCCATCTAAAGAGACCCACTCTACTCAAATCCCACCTTCCCTGCAGAGAAGCACTATACTTGATTTAAAAAAAAAAAAAAAAAAAAAGACTCCTATTTTTCACAGTAAGATTCCCTTGGTGCATTTGATCCAATTTACAAAAATTCGATTTACACCAATTTTGTCAACATATCAGTTCAGAGTGTAACTAGAGACAGGTCTGCATTTTAAATGGGAGGTAGCCTCAGTGATTGAAGTTCGACTCAAACATCCTGGTTTAACAACTCCATTAATGACATCAAGCTCAGATCTAAAGATTACTCAGCCCCTCTGTCAGTCGCATGTGTTATTTATAGCAGTATATCAATCATGTCTTCTCCTTATTATTTCCTACTTTCTGGTCCTAAGCTATTTGGTCTGCCAAATTAATACATTCCATTGCTGCTGCAAACCTAAACAATGCTTGATAAAAGATTAATAAAATAGTTGGGTTCTCTGCAACCACACACACATCCAGGGAAATTCATCAATGTCTTTTTATTTGCATATTTGGCTGACTGCCCCCTTTAGCAAATATGTAAGGCACAATGCTCAGGTATCCTGGTTTATGGTTTACATTTAATTCAGGGTGTCAATCTGCTTCTGTTTTAATTACATCCATCTTGATATGTTATTACAATCTCATGAAAACTTCTTTTCATTATATGAATGGCTATAAATATATACACATGACAAACAGTTGTTATAAATTTTCTGGTTCAGCAATAAACAGGCAAGATGCCTTAGCCAACACGTCATATGGATTTAATATTTTGAGTCTTTTTTCTTCAGAAGAAAAGTTTGGTTGAGTCTTCAACTCAACTATACTCCTAAATCCACTTCAAATCTTCTGCCACCAATGCTATTAAGTGGCTCTGAATTTCTCTGGATTACTGGGCTGAAGAAAATATTATATCCAAATAAAACAGGTTAAAATTTTAAGTAGGCCACATTAAGGTCATCTTATATCCCAAATAATTACTGCATCTTTCCAGTGGACATTCAAGAATGAGAAACTCTTGTATCATCACTCTAATATTTACTTTCTCATTTATGTCCTCATTATGGGGAGTAGAGGAGGAGGGAATTTAGAAAAGACTAACGTACCCACAGAGAAAGGCCAATGAATTCCAAGGTGATACACTGGGGGGAAGCAGAATGCTTTTAAAAGGTTCTTGATACTGAGTTCAGAAAATTTCTTGGAAAAAATAGGAAGCTTTACAAGCATTCATCCTCGTTTGCATTATTATTTTTGTTTTTTAAAAACCTCCTTTTAAATTCCCAATCCTTGGGAATCCAACTACTAAGCAGAAGCAGCCTCCTAGTTTCACTGGGTAACAGTAAGAGCCATAACTCCCAGTGTGATCTTGAGCAGGTCAATGAACCCCTCTGGGCTGTGTTTTCATTTGCAAAATGAGAGGTAGAACTACATCACTAAAGACAACATCTGTGCCTCTAATGCCACTGACAGCTTGGAAAGCACAGCAGCCAACAATGGCTGGAGTGAAATGGATTAAAAGACTGCTCTAAAAAAAAAACTGGAGTCCTAACTTTAGGATAACACCTCCTAAAGATGTAGCTCTGCACATTAATCTCAAAATGTAACCCTGACAAGTAATCAAACTGATCACCATAACCAATGAGCAAGGAACAAACTTTGCAATTCACAGCAATGCACAATACCAAACACCTGCTTTCCCTTTTGCCCCAGTGAAAGTATAATTTCACTTGAACAACAACAACAAAAAATCATTTATTAGAACAACACAATCCAGGACCCTTGTATTTTCATTAACTGAACAGGTACAGAGAAAATAGGTAGAACACTGGAATTTCTAGCTTGTGGCCGGAAAACAAGTGATAATCTAATCCTCACCAATGATTTACATTTTCATTCTTCCTTATTTCTTGTTCTACTTAGTTTTTTACTCCAGAAAAATAGCCACTGAACAACTTTTAGCCAACAACCTTTAGCCAGCAAGCAAAACTGAACAGGGACCCTAGCAAACAACCAAAAAATGTGTACTTCAGTATAACTATTGAGGGATAACTGAGATACTGGACTCTCTTAATTTCTCTTTTCAAGCTCTAAAATATCACTGCCATCAGAAACTTTACAGAGAAACCTGAAATAAGGTTGGGAGGTTGGTGTTGTGCTACAGTGGCAGGTAGGTGTGGGGACAAGGAAAACGACATCGCTCTGGTATCATCACAACTTGACCCTGGCATTGACTTAAACCCTATCCCAGACTTCCCTGCCATTGTAAAGTATCAGATTTCACCCACATAACCAAGAGTCACAATTTGTCTTCACGGGTCATGCTTCTGTATCCAGCCCGGGTCATTTTAAAATGCCTCAGTTAATACCAATCACAAAGTACCTGCAATTTTAAGGCTTTCTGGCAAAAATGAATCCCAGCCTGTATTAGCCATTTTCTGTTACTTACAAACTGTGGGCTCTTCCTTTCTCCTCTGTGACTCCATTTTACTGCGCTTGGGCTTTCCAAGACTCCAATAAAGGTATAAGGAGATATGGCACCATGAGGTACAGTAGCAAGCCAAAATGACAGTCAAGTCTTTTAAAATGTTATTTGTTTGTACTAGTTGGTAATTCGTGGTGTTTGTTCAGGCAAACTCTAACCAGAGCTCAGATATGAATGGGAAATCAGAACGAGGAGCTGAAATAGCCCAGAAAACTGTGGCAAGCAATTTTCCCTCACATCCGAGTCCTTCAGACAGGTGAAACTCAAATGATAAAAGTGTGGAATATTAAAGTGTTCACCTTTCATCCACAAGTTCCTAAATCTATTAGCTTTTAGTAACTGCATTTATAATTTTGATAGTTCTACCTCATAAAGGAAAAAGAAAGAAGGGAAGGAAATTGGGAAGGAGGGAAGGAAGGGGACAAGCAATGGATAGTTGAATCTAACTGGATCCCATGAGGAGACTGCTATATGCACCAATTTGTGCAATAAACGCCTGCAAAGAAAGCAGCAAGACACATGCTTGCAGGCTACAGGTCACCTTGCAAAGGATGGAACCAGAGACCTGAAGATGACTGAGCCACAGAAAGAAGCCTATACTTGCCTAGTCTCCTCCTAAGCAAGCAAACAAACCCAGACTATGTGAAACCCACTCTCCCCCTCCTCAGTTACTAACAGCATAAAGAGGACCTGTTCTTTGTAACCTTACAATTGTAACTTAATGACACCATACCCCCTTACCCTGTAGGCTGGTTAGAAAAAAATGAAAGAACACAGCTCAGACCTGGAAGAACAAAGACAAATTTAGGGTCTCAAAAGCATAAAATTCTATGCCCCTCTTCCAGGTGAAAAAAAAAACAAAAACAAAAACAAAAAAACCTGCATTCATCTACTCATGGAACACATACAAATTATGTAAGAAAAATGGTTCTGACCTAGCTAACAATGTCCCTACATTGTTTTTGATCCCTTCCTGTCTTGGGTTTCACCAAATTAATCCCCATCTTGCTCTTCCAAACTTCAACTGTCTGAGAGTTTTCAAATCTCAACTTCAAAATCTACTTGATTTTTTTTTTCAGAACTTCCTCAAATGACCAATTGCTATCCCAGCACTAAGTTCTTTTTTCCTATAACTACAGAATATTAGGTTTAATATTAACCATGAAAAAAAAAGTGTGGTTTCTTGAGGAGAAAAAATAACACGAGGCACTTTTACAAAGTTAGTCTACATTTAAAGTATTTGACTAATCACAGCATAGGGGTAAAATAAAAATAAAATGTAAAGCCACCAACCCACCATCCTCCACCCTCTGCATGTGGAGACACACACACACACACACACACACACACACACACACACACACACACGCACATACCCTCCTATCAAGAAATGCTATAGACCTCTGTCCAAAAGCTTCCCAATCTTATAGCCACTGGGACCTAAATTATTCCTTAACAGCTGACCTCAACTATTATTTTCTGTTTGGGGACATATCTAATCCTAACCTTCTCTCAAACTAAATAATCGCCATTTATTTTTCACAGTATATATAGGACTTGCATAGAAGAGTCTCAGAATCTCTTTATCACCCTCAACGCTGAATCATGCAGAATGCTCAGGTTTTTTTAACCCCTTTTCAAGAGAACACTGTCAGAGGATCAAAGGCAATCACTAACTTTGTGATTCATTTTTTAAATTTATGGATTCATTTATATCCTATCTACTTCCAAAAAAGAAGTGAAGTAGTCAATCTCAACAAGTAACACAAGCCACAAGGAACCATATCACAATCTTCAACCTCATCTCACTGATGCTCTGCTTTGTACCGTAAAATATTCAAATTCAGTACACACAGTAAAATACTTGAATTCATAACCAAGCACACTATTGCCACTCTTCCTTTTAGGAAAACTTTCTCACCACTTAGAAACTCCTCAGATCCTAGATCCCAGGCCTACTTTCAGAAGTGAAATGCTAGAACTGACCCATTTACTCTGTAGTCCCATCCCAAACCTCCTAAGATAGAAACTGAAAAATCCACCAAAAACAGAGCTCTACAGCTTTCCCTGGCTGTGTAACAGCAGAAGGGTTCTGACCTCTCTTGAACTATCAGTTCATACATAAACGAGCCAAAGGCAGATAATTTAAAACCTTTATTTTAACATCACTGTCAACCTCCTTTGTCATCCAACCTTCCTTCCCAGCTTGCTTAAAAAGCAGCAATACAGGAAACCGAAAGGACCAAGAGACAATAAAACACACTGGCTGGAGGGCAGCTTGGTGGCATCAGAACTGCTGGCATCAGGGCCGCCATCACATTGAAAGGGCTATTAATGAGAATCACTCACCAACATTCACCTCATGGTGGGGTTGCTAACAATCAATGAAAGCACTGACACCAGGCAGGACAAGGGAGCAGGAGAAGTGAACTCACCATCATTATTTACATCTCCCCTTCCCCTTGCCATTCACACTTAAGCAGCAGCCTCCACTCCAACTTCTGAGCCTGACTTTCCAAGTCATCTATCACCAGCCCACTCACCCTAGACTGAGAGATCACCAAGATCCAAGATCTCGAAAGGACCCTGGAGATGCTTTGCAGCATTCCCCATATTGGATTAGGGGTTACAATGCCAAGAGTAAGAAAGAGTGCCCTGTGGTCAAGGACATAAAGCACATCTCACTGTCTTCTCTGATATTCAAAATTCACATTCGTATAATGAAAAGGCTTTTAATTCTGGCAGAACAAGCCACCCGTTTAATTTTGTCTTGCCCATCAGGTTCCAAAACTACTTGAGGGTAGATTACATTTTTTTGATCTGGAACACCACTTATGAACATCCAGCAGAGCTAGGTTCCCTTCCAACTTGGGTACGTTTGCTCTAAAATTAGTCTAAACTTCTCAACTAAGGGATGAAGAAAATTATGCTTTTAGAGAGTAACTTCCCAAACTCACTCAACTAGTTAGGAGGGCCAAGCCTGGAACAGATGTCTGCACAGGTGTCCACCTATTTACACAATTTTGTAACTCATTTCTACCAGTTCTTCCTTACCCCCAAGCCCTCATCAAATAGCACCTTCTCAATCCTCTTGTTTCTGTTCTTCTTCACTATTCCTTCTTCTTGGAAGTCTCTCTCCATCCCCCATTTCCCTATCTATCCAAATCACTTCAAACTTCTAGGCCCCTTCTTCAAGAAGCTTTCTCAAACACTTCAGCCTATCTCCTTACTCCTACTCTGAATGCTTACTGCACTTAGTTGGTATTAGACATTCGAGCACCTGTTTCAAAATTATTTTAAAGGTGCTGGGCTTAGTTTATCAACTAAACTGCATACTCCTTCAAGGTACTATATATATTTTAGGTTTCCCTGCACTCTTTCTAGGCACTCCATAAATATTTGCTGACTGATACGAGGAACATGATTAATGTTTTTCAAGCAACTGAAATAAGTGAGATTCGACCACACTAAATTATAAGAGCCTACTAACATGGCATATCGTAAGCACTTCAAATTCTGTATAGCCTATTTATGCTACCACTGTTTAGGTAAGCCCTGAAACTACTCGGAAATGGAGACCACATAAGAGTCTTGGTTTGATCCTCTAACCAGCAGAAGTAACTCTTCCTTCATTTTCACAAGCCTGCAAAACTCCCAACTGGCTTTCTGTCTGCTAATCCCACCAACTTCATCTTTGGTCAGTTGTACATATAGAGGCTGCCCTTAAAACCCATGCATAACAGAGGGGGGAAATGATGGATTTGCAAAGGGAAATTTTCAACCATGGTGTTCATGTGGCTTCCTAATCAAGACTACACAGAAAGAAACCCTAATAAAAACAGAAAGGCAATATTATCTGGCACATCAGTGTACAGACAGTACTAGAACCCCAAATTTCCATTTATACTTTGTTGGCTGAAAGCCATTTTTAAAAAAATGAGGCATGGTATCTGGATGTTCACTCTCAACCCATCATTCAAAGAATATTCAAATAAACAATACGGTATCGAAATGGTAATTCTGCTTCTCAAATGCATAATGAAAAGAACACCATGTTCAACTTTAGCCTCCTCACCTACCCTCTTATCTTCTATCATAAGACTCTTCACAATCATATACTTGAACTTCAGGGCACAATTACTTGAGACAAGTATCCCTGCAGAATATGAAAGTACCTCAGCCGGTTTCCCTGCCTATAAAGTCTGGGACCTCTCAAACTACCCCTACAGCTTTCATCACCTTAAATAAAAAATCAAACAATACTGAAAAATAATCAACATAAAAATGCAAGTTCTCATTAGGCAAGTTTCTTGCTTTTACTCCAGCATTAGTAAAACCATAGCTGAACTGGAACAGTTTTTATCAGCACTCTTCAGAACTTAGGAGCCTCTTTTTTAAAAGGAAAGTCAAAATGAGCTACTCAGGACAAAATCACAGAGTCAAATAACGAGTCCATTAACACTCTAAGTATGCAACAGCACAGTGTGCCAGCTACTGCTCTGAACCAGCATAAGCTACAAGCCTAGCTGTGCAAGCCAAGATTTCTAGTTTCTTATCACATCCTACTAGCAGCAGCCTTGATGACACGTGGTGACAATTGATTTCATTTCTAAACACAAGGCACAAAACCATATTACGTACTATGGTAACTCTTGGCATCGATAATAATTCCTAACATTTATAAGCACTCCATTAACATATATTTCTGTCCAAGTTCATAGTTTAGTTGCCGATTTCCTAATAAATCCTCACATTTCTTGGTGACAGTTCAGTTTAAATCTTGTAAACTGAGAACAGGAGGACACCAGAGGTTTCAATGATCGTTATACACATATGTCTGACCATCCAACAGGGACACAAATGTGATAAGCAGCAAACAGATCTACCTTTTCCCATAGAACCAGACATATATGATGATTTTTATTCCCCACTGTGTGTTCTGGGTATGAAAAGTTTATTCACATCTTTCCTACAAAAGCAGGCCTCTTAAATGTGAATGAATACTAATAGGATAGTTGAGAACATTAGGGAACTGATGTTAATCTACTTAGGTGTGATAATGGTACTACTATAGAGTTTCTGGTGGGGTTTTGGTTTTCTGGGTTGTTTGTTGTTTTTTGTTGTTGTTGTTTTGAGTCATTACCATTACATACATATAGGAATATTTACCTATTTTTCATATCCCATCTGGGAAGGGGGTGTAGATGGGATACAGATGAAATCAGATGAGACATGAGTTGGTAGTTAGTGAACCTGGGCACTGGGTATATTGGAGTTTATTATACATACTTAAAAAGTTAGGCCTTTTAGATCTACCTACAGATATGTAAATGATATTTAGATATGACGGCAGCACAGCATTCAGCTAACCAAAGTAACCTGGGTTTTGATCTAGAAAAGTAGCAGAAAAAACAATCACGGTAAGGAAAGGAATGGTATTGATGCTACACTTTGAACTCGACCTTTCCTAAAACTTAAGTTTTTTAAACCCAAAAGAAACTAGAATGGGTACATTTTCTCTCAAAAGCCAAATGGACTAAATTTCGCAAGCCCAATCAAATATCTACTTATTAAAATTAAAAACTACTGCATAAATTATACCTCCCTCTACTTGGCCTTCAAAAATGTTCATGGGAAAATGCAGGCCCCTCTTGCTTACTCACTGTAAGGGGCCACACAGCAACCCAGGAAGACCACGCAGAAAGCAGAACCACTTGTAATCAACTCTTACAAATAATGTCCTATACCAATCACAGAAAGCAATGGTGAACCAAATTCTAGGCAGCATTTTCTATTAGGATACATGCTGCCATTTCAATATCTATTTCAAAGCACAAGAGAAAGACAGAAAGAGAGAAAGAAGTCACGCTGTACAGTACCCTCCCACCTTGGCAAAGTTAAAGCCACAGTTAGAATTATCCTAATAAGTGGTGAGCCTCAACACTCAAAATAATCGTGTAAGATCCATTTTAGCCAATAAATCACCAGTTCTAGAACCAAAGGGTAACTGATTCAATCACTAACATCAAAATCTACGGCCACCAATACCATCACCACCAATCTCCCTTCCTCCCCAACCACTGGCCCCCATCCACCACCATCACCACCAGCGGCCCAACCAAAAAGCAGTTCAAACAGAAAAGAACAACCCTGACAGGATAGCTTCCTTTTTAAAAATATTTAAACCTGACACCCAAGCACACACGCAGAACCAGCAATCTAAACCTGTACGGTTACTGCATGTGAGATTTAAGCTGTCATTAACAAAGCTTACATACGATCATCTCAAACAATACCATAATAACAGCTAAAAAACCAGAAGGAAAGGGAAAAGTTTCCTTCAGGAACGTCAAACCATCACACCAGGTGCATGAAATACTAGAAACCAACTCCTATCTGGGTTTTGTGCTTAAGAAAGCAGGACCAACTCTGCAGAATCTCAAAGCCTTCTGTGTGTGTGGTGTGTTGGGGGTGGGGACAGGGAGGTTGGGGGGAGGAAAGGGGGGTTACATCTGTGGAGGCCAATGACTGATGCTAGCACCAAATATGATCTCTGCAGGTAAAGATAGTTTCCCCCAGGCCCCTGGACAGTCTCCCTCTACCCACCTCCTCCCACCCCCAGGAGCCAGTAGCTGGCAGGAAAATGTGCATTTGGAAATCAACACTGCAGGTGCCCAAGGAATAAAGAAAGACATACATACACATACACACAAAGCCAATCAGGAAGAAAAAGAGAACACACACACACACACACACACCCACAAAAAAAAAAAAAAAAAAAAAAAAAAGGAAAGGGAGAGGGACAATTGGGTGACAAGCCCTTCAGATAGATACCAGCTAGGATTTTATTCTTTCCTCCCACCAGTCCTCCCTGGTGTACCTTTTTATGTCCTTTAACCAAACTGCTCAGGTACACACACACACACACACACACACACGTGTGTGTATATGTATGTGTACAGATGATATTATATATATAATTAACCCTTTCTGCAATACAGCCCCACACAGAATACACAGAGATAGAGATATTCCATCCTTTCCTCTCTTCTCTCCCCTCCTCCCTCCTTTTCTCCCAACCAAGAGAAAACGCCCCCTTCCCCAGCTTCACCAAAAAAAAAAAAAAAAAAAAAAAAAAAAGGGCAGGGGAGGGGGGCAAAGAAACCACAAAACCCCATCAGTCTCCAGTCCCGAGGACACCCAGGACCAGGAAAGGTATATACTATACAGACACACACACACACACACACACACACACACGGACATATGGTTCTGTAGAAAGCACACACAGAAGCGTCCACAGGCGCCCCAAACCCAGCAAAGAGACTTCCACCAGCCAAGAAGCCATGATTGGGGAGGGAGAGGAGGAAGGAGTAGGGGCAGAGCTATCCGTGGAGGGGGGCGCATTGTTGTGATGCCTGAACCCCTTTCTCCCTGCCCATCTGCTGAGGAGGGGGTGCAGGGAGGGGGCGCAGGGAAAAGGCGAGCGAGAACGAGAAAACGAGGAGACCAGGCACGGCTCTGCGATTCCCTCCCGCTGCCTGTCTGCCCGAGCCCCCCAGCTCCCCCCCAACAATAAGACCTCAGCCTAGACAGACAGACAGCCAGACAGACCGGAGCGCGGCGGGGGAGGCAGCGGAGCAGGGCGCAGCCGAGTGGGGTCGTGCATAAAGGGAAACCGGGGGGAGGGGGGTCCCCCTTACCTCCAGCGCTTCAAAAGTGACAAAGCTGGTCATGGCAAATCCATCAATGATGTCCTCTTCGGCCGAGGTGGACTCTCTCCGCTTCCTCCGCGGGGGTCTGGGCCGGGACGGGGCGGAGGACGGGGGCTTCCCATTGTCTTCCTTGTCGGAGCCCGACGACGAGGCGAGCGAGGGCGCCCGGGTCCGGCCGGCCCCGCCGCCGCCGGCCGCGCCGGCCCCCAGCCCGCCCCGGGAGCGCCTCTCCCGGTCTCGCTGCGACCGCGACCGCCGCTTTTTGCGGAGTCCATGGCCCCGCGTCGGGCCATCCATGGCTCTGCCGCGCCGGGGTCTCCCCGCTCGCCGCCCGCCCGCCACAGGCTCCGGCCGCGGCCACACAAAAAAATTGACACCAACCCCTCCCTCCCCCTCTTCGGCTTCCCTCCGCCCCGAGGAGGGCGCGGGGGAGACGGCGGCCGAAAGAAGGGAGAGAGGGGAAGAAAGAGAGGAGAAAGAGAAGGGGGAAGGGGCGGAGAGAGGGAGGAGGGACGGGAGCGAGGGCGAGAGGCGAGGAGCCCAAGTGCGGGGCTCCCCACAGCACCGCGGGTCGGAGATTCCTGTGAGCAGCGCCGAGCAAAGTAATGGCTGAACACACAGGTCTCCTTTAGAGGCAAAAAAAAAAAAAAAAAAAAAATAACTCACCAAGCAGGCAATAAATCAGAATAGCGGAATGCTTTGATCAAGAGACTGGGAGGCTCCAAGGAACCCTCCCCGCGGCCATTCTCCGCCGCGCCCCCAGCCCCCCGAAAACGCCGGCCCCCGATTCGAAACCGGGTCCGAAAAGGTCGCGGGAAAGTGGGGGCAATGAACTTCACCCGCCCCTCGCGCAGGAAAACACCCCCGCCGCCTCTCACACACGCCTCAGAGAAAACTCACTCCCAGGCTCCAAAATTTTTAAGATATGCTTCCAAGGGAGGCCACGGCTTCCGAGCGACCTGAGAGGGACGAGACCCCCCAGAGAGGGAAGCATAATAATGAAATAATTGGGAGGGGAGAGGGCGAAACTGGAAGAGGTGGAAGGAGAAGGGAGGTGGAGGAAGGGAAGGAGGATGCTGGAGCAGTTGTGGGGCTCGCTTTTCGGTCCTGGAGGGGGGAGGAGAGGAGATCAAAGAAGAGAAGAAGCAGACCCTGACGCTGCCACCCACCCCCCCACACACACTCCCCTCAAAAAAGAATTTTTTCCAGTCCCAGAGAAGAGGTCACCCTTCCTCAAAAAAGGGAGGGGGGTGAGTCAGTCGACGAGGAAAGCAGAAAGAAATCTCCAGCGGGAGAGACACCGATGTGCCGCCGCTGCCGCCGCCTCCTGCCGCCGCCGCTGCCTCTTCGCTTCGCCCAGCCCGAGGGAGAAGCGCGGCCAGGAAGCGCCGGGAACGCCGCTCTCGCCGCCGCCGCTAACGCTGCCGCCGCCGCCGCCGCGAGAGCCCCGAGCCGGAGGGTGCACGGCGTGTCCCCGGGCGGCTGCAGCGGGAGCCCGGGCACGGCCCCATCCTCCGCCCGCCCGCCTAGCTCAGCTCCCGCTCCTCCCCCTCCGCGGCCGGCCCACCGTCGCCGCCGCCGCCCGCCTCAGCCCAGCCCCGCGCCCGCCCGCACGCGCGCGCGCGCGCGCACGCGCCCCCGCCCTCCCCGCGCCCCGCTCGGCGCGCGCTCCCGCCCCCGCGGCCCCGGCCGGCTGGATCACGTGGCCCGCTGGGCTCCCTCCGCCCCCGCCCCCTCCCCAGTTGTAGAGTGTGTAGAAAGCTAAAGGCTGGGGGCTGGCCGCGCTCGCGAGCCCAGGGCATGCGCGCTGGGGCGGCCGGGCCTGCGCACTGGGGGCGGAGGGGAGCCGGGAGTGGGGAGCGGGGCGGGGGCGTGGAGGGGGCCGCCCGCGTGGGGTCGGCTGCGGCCCGGCAGAGTTGGCGCGCGAGGGTGTGGAAGCCGAGAGGTGATCCTGCCGACCGCACCGCGGACGCGTGCGGGACGCTGTCCCCTGTCTACTCCGCGCTCCCAGGTCCGCGCGCCCCGCAGCCTCTTCGGGACACTTGTCCCTCGACCCCCTACCCCAGGCCCCGGCGGAGGCTCCCGGACAGCCTACTTGGGAGGCTCCCAGAGTATTTTTCTGGGCGACCTGCGCAGCGAGGGAAGGAGGAATTTTTGAAAAGGGACACAAGGTGGAGGGGGGGGGCTTCCCCGGGAGGGGGGCACGACTGAAGGCGACAGAAAAGGGAGCGGGTGCCAAAGGGCGGGCCTCGGCTCCGCTGGGAGACCCCGAGAGGCCCTACGGCCGGAGTTGGAAACTTTTCTCCCACGTGGTAACACAACGCGTGACCGAGTGACCCCGCGCCCGTGTGACCTTTGGGCCCTCCTCGCTTTCATGCGGGGGCTCTTGGGACGCGCGGGCGGCTGCGGAGCGGGAAGCGCAAGGCGGTGCGCCCGGGGCCGAACTTGAACCTCGACAGCCGCCGCGGGCGAGGGGGCGGGGTTGGAAGGGACCGGGCTGCCCCAGCCCGAGGACCCGTCGGACATGCAAAATGCAGTCCCTACCAAGGTCGGCTTCCTTTAGTGGGGGGCGGAGGGGGTTTCTCTTTTTCCTACCACTGCCCCTCCTTTCGCAGAAATGTAGCTGATGTTTATAAAAAGTTGTATTAAAGAGTTGACTGCAGCCCAGAATCGATCAACAAAAGAGACCAGCCTCTCTAGGTAAAATAGCTGTGCGTTTTTCGGGGCACTGGCATTGATCTGTACGGATCAGAAAGACGCCGACAGCTCTTTCTCACCAACGTGTTAGCTACCCACTTCACTTTGTGTCTGGCACATAAGTAATGTGGCACATCACCCCTTAGCCTCCAGTAGCTTACACTTGGGGAGGAAGAAGAGGAAATAAGCTTACATTGTTAAATTGCTCACAATGGGTCGGGCTTGGTACTAGACGCTTTGCACATCTTTTCTGTTCTTTACTAAATTTTTCCAGTAGTTTTATTAGTACTACCGGAAAGAGGTGGTAAAGAAAATCACATGACAACCTGATGCACCCAAGATTGGTTGATTCATTCATTCATTTCTTCGTTTAACAATCATCGGGCCTGCTGTGTACGAGGCACGGTTTTACATGCTGGGAACCCAAAACATAGAAGGTCCTCCTTGGACCTTACTTTCTGGCAGGCAAGCCTCACTCATCTTGCAGCCTCACTCATCATGACAATTTAATGGTCATTCCCATAAGTCACACCCCTTCGGCATCCCCTTTTCTGGGTCTTTATGAAATGGAGGTGGGGGGCAGGACTGGAGGATGGTGGGAAACAAGTTGCAAGAATAGAGCGGAGCAACCAATGAACTGTGGATAAGACTTGAGCTTTCTGCCTGCCCAGGGAACAGAGCATTTGACCTTAGGCAAGACTCTTAAATGACTACTTTTCTCATCTGTAAATCAAAGAGTTTCAATTAGATGTTCAAAAAGTTCCCTTCATGGTCTAGCTGAAAGGCCTTCTCAAAAAATATCTTTTTCAAGTAAATGGTGTGCTTTAATTTCTGGAGAGAAGTGGCTGATACATATAGGATCTGATTCAATGTATTAGGAACATGGTTCCACCTTCCAAAATTTCCTACCTAGCATAACTGAGTTTGCTGCCCTCTGGAGCAATTAACTAAAACAGTGCCTCCGTACAGAGTGTAACTTTTGTGTTAACCTCTAG
Source organism: Acinonyx jubatus (assembly GCF_027475565.1). Classification (NCBI taxonomy): domain Eukaryota; kingdom Metazoa; phylum Chordata; class Mammalia; order Carnivora; family Felidae; genus Acinonyx; species Acinonyx jubatus. Next base: position 23,765,882 of record NC_069398.1, read on the forward strand.
GATGCTGTCCCAGCAACTACTGAAATCCACGCTGAGTTTATCAAGTTGGCTCCTACAAAAAAAGGGCAGGTTCTTTGTCATTAAAGGAAGGATCTGGGTTCATTTTTAGGGTTTTTAGGAATATGGAAGATGTTTTAGATACTGATAATTTTCATTAAAAACTAAGAACTTGCGATTACAGTCACTTTTCACGACTTTGGGGGTTGGGTTGAGGAAGGTGTGAAATTGCCAAATATAATAAAAAGTATAATATTAGTGACTTTCCAGAGTAGCCCTTGGCAGTCCTGTCTTTAAAGAGTAATGTCTGGTAGGGAAAAAAAATGGATGGTAATGCACTGCATCCAAGAACCTTGCCTCTGGCAAGAGTAATTTGCAAATGCATTTTGGGATAATGTTTAAATGATTTTTTTTCAGGGTCCAAGTGCAATGCTCACTGGAATTGGTAATGTCTTTTGGGTCAGAGTTTCAATTTTCTTCCATCAGAGAATTAAAATTGTTTGTGGATTATGTTGCTCATATCTGTTTCTAATTCTCCATATCATCTATGTTGTAAGAGCAACATGATTAATGTTGTAATGATTAATAACCACCGTATAATAAGCCAAGTGCTTACTGTTTGCCAGGCACTGTTCTAAGTTATAATATCTCATTTAATTCTCACGAATTTTGAGAAAGGTTTTGCTATACCTATTTTACAGTTGAGTACATTGAGGCTTAAGAAGGGTAAGCATAGGTAGCAGAGCTTTTTCATGGTAAGCTGAATCTGGTGTGGGTGACTCCATAACCTGTTCTCTAAATGGTTATGCTGAAATGCCTTCCTCAGAATGATTCCTCAAGAAATCAAATGCTGTGTATATAGTTCTTTGGAAAACTGGCAATATCTACTCAAGTTGAGCATATGAACACTGTATGGCCCACTAATTCCTTTCCTTGGAGTATACCCATGTCAAATGTATATATCAAAACATATCTATTCAACAGCTCAGAGCGTTATAGTAACCCCCAAACTGGAAACGACCCAAATGTTCACTGGCAGTAAAATAGGTAAATAATGGGTGATGCATTGACATAATAGAATACTGTACATCACTGAGAATGAACAATTTACTTCCAAATGCAGTAACATACATGCAGCTCATAAATATAATGCTGAGTGAAAGAACAAGACGCACAAGAGTATGTGTTGTGCAACAACAGGCAGAACTCATTTATGCTATAAAAGTTAGGACAGTGGTTACCTTTGAAGGGGGTCTAATGACTGGGACAGGGCATATATAGGGCTTCTGAGGAGTTGATCATGTTCTGTTTCTTGGGGTTAGTGCTGGTTGCACATGTGTTCGGTCTGTAAAAAACCATCAAGCTGTACTATGATATATGCACTTCTCTGTACATATACTATACTTCAAAAAATATAAAATGCTATGGGTAAGTGTGGGGGGTATTGCTTGTATACACAGAAGTATTTAGAGAATATTTTTTCGTGCATTAATGACACTATCCAAATGCTCATCAACAGTAAAATGGATAAACAAGCGATGGTTTGTTCACACAATACTACACAGTGTGAACACACAATGGAACACTGTATAGTAAATGAAAATAAACCATAATGTATCATCAAATTTCTTACTGGGCAAAATGAAAGATAAAGCTTTAAACTTGTAATGGGCAGTTTGAATGAGCTCATGATTCATATCAGCAAAAGCTTAGGTGAATTCTTTGCCAAAAGATTGTAGTTGATAAAGAGGAAAGCTAAAGAAATAATTCCATAAGAGGTTGCTTGTTTAGTAGGGAAGACACTCAAGTGGTTCTGGAAAACACAAAGGGAAAAACTTACATGTGTGTTCCGGAATAAAATACTTAACGCACGAGAGCCTCTCCAGTTGTGCAATCTTTTATTTGAAACAATGATTAATACTCAAACTATATCTTGAACATTCAACCTTGACTAGTCAGAGAATACTATTCTAGCTTGATGACTGAGCTAAACTCTGAGCATTCCATGCAGCGAGAGATATTTTTGGTACCGGATTTTCGAAATTACTAAATTTTTATATCCCTCTGATGTCTTGCACTTTGCACTCTGCCAACACGGCAATTATGAATACATCCTTCTTGATGTTACATACTAGTACATAATATTTGAATTTAATTTATTAGGAAGATTGATTTTTAACTCAAGGCAGCTTAAGGTTTATGTTTTAGTCGTTTATAACTTTCAGTTATTTTGCACGTGAATCTGCCCTGAGACAAGGTACAGAGCTGGTTAATGGATCTATCTTTATGCCATTTCCAAATGAGCAAACAAGGAGAATAACACATTTACTATCCCTTCTTTAACCCTCATAAGTTGTTTTTAGTAATAAGTATTCCTGGGGAAAAGTGATAGCTTGCATTAACTGACAGCCCATCAGCGAGAACATTGTTGTAAGTTTGCCCTAATTATCACCTGCTGTTTTAATTTTTTTTCTGCATTGGAAGTTGTTTTTCAAACTGCAGTTTTAATGTTCAAAAACAGTGAGGGGATGAAATGTGTGGTTCAACTTGCTGAATGTTGTGCTGCTTTCCATAATATTGTACAGTAAACATTGGTCCTCTCTACAGGTGCCTGTGATGAATGACACATCGATCAACCCATAGTCTTCAGACATTGCCGTGTGAAGCCAATGAAAGATATCTGCTGGTAACCAAATGATGAGCTTATGAAAAGGTAGTTCTGACAACTTTTTTTAACATTTATTTATTTTGGGGAGAGTTCAAGAGGGGGAGTGGCAGAGAGAGAGAGACAGAGCATCCAAAGCAGGCTCTGCACTGACAGGCTGACAGCAGGGAGCCCCCTGTGGGGCTTGAACTCACAAACCATGAGATCATGACCTCAGCCAAAGTCAGACCCTCAACCGACTAAGCCATCCAGGTGCCCTAGTTCTGACAAATTTTAATGAACGTTAGATTTTCACAAAATTAATCAGTCTTCCTGTCCCTTTTCAGGGCAATGGCTCTACTTGACGTGGTCAGATGGGGAAATTGATGGATAATCACAAGAAAAAACTTTAAATGAATGTAAAAAATTTTTTCAATGTTTACTTATTTATTTTGAGAGAGAAAGTGCATAAGCAGGGGAGGGGCAGAGAGAGAAACAGAGAGAGAGAGAATCCCAAGTAGGCTCTGCACAGTCAGCCCCAAGCCTGACATGAGGCTCGAACTCACAAACCATAGGATCATGACCTGAGCCGAAATCAAGAGTCAGACGCTTAACCAACTGAGCCACCAAGGCGCCCCTAAATGACTTTTTAAAGGTACTAATGGAAGATCTCTGTATTTATCACAAATCATAACCCTGAGGAACAATTTCTATATTGGATTTGGTAGATGACTTGTGATGAATTGTGATTTTTTTGTTTTCATTTTTTTTAAGTTTACTTATTTACTTTGAGAGAGAAAAAGAGAGGGCACGAGCAAGTGAGGGGCAGAGAGAAGGAGAGACAGAATCCCAAGCAGTCTCATGCCATCAGAGCAGAGCCCAATGCAGGACTTGAACTCATGAACTGTGAGATCATGACCTGAGCTTACCCAACGGAGCCACCCAGGCACCCCGTGTTTTCCTTTTTTTAAGTAGGCTCCACACCCAAGTCATGAGGCTTGAACTCACGACCCTGAGATCAAGAGTCAGATGCTCTAACGACTGAGCCACCTAGGCACCCTGTTTTCATTTTTATTTGAAGAACAATGAAGATCTAAAATGACCAGATTCAGAATAGAGAACATCCTGGTTGAAAAATTATCAATCCTTTGGAATTGCATGAAGAATATAATAAATTATAGCCCAGACCTAATTGCAACCTTCTATTTATAAAACATAATAATTATCGGGGTGTCTGGCTGGCTCAGTCAGATGAGTGTGTAACTCTTGATCTCAGGGTCATGAGTTCGAGCCCTGTGGGTGTAGAGATCACTTAAATAAAACTTAAAAAAAATACAAGTAATAAAATAGAACATAACAGTTATTTTACATTTCTGTGTTCAAGGCCTTTTGTGGTCTGGTCCCAGTTATGTCATCAACGTCCTTTCCTACAGCATATTTCTACGCATCCTAAGCTAAGCTCTTGCCTAGAAGACTTGCATGCCATTGCCCATGCTAGTGCATCAGCCCAGAATCTCTTTCCTGCCATCCGAACTCACTGAATATCTCCTTACCCATCAAGAGCCATTTATCCATCAAAACCAACTCATCCAAAGAACTTATTCCAATCACTACTTCCATTCAGAATTAACAGTCTCTTCTCTACTTACATGGTATTTCTGTATATTTTAAATATTATTAGAGATTTCAGATTAATATAGTGAACAATCATGCACTCTCTCAGTAGCTTAAGAAATAGAACATTTCCAGGGTGCCTGGGTGGCTCAGTCAGCTAAGCATCTGACTTCAGCTCAGGTTATGATCTCATAGTTCCTGACTTTGAGCCCCACATCAGGCTCTGCGCTGACAGCTCAGAGCTTGGAGCCTGCTTTTGATTGTGTGTGTGTATGTCTATCTCTGCCTTTTCCCTACTTGTGTTCTCTCTGTCTGTCTGTCTGTCTGTCTGTCTCTCTCTCTCTCTCTCTCTCACAAAAATAAATAAATAAACAACAAAAAAAAAGAGGGACGCCTGGGTTGGCTCAGTTGTTTAAGTGTCTGACTTTGACTCGGGTCATTATCTCATGGTTCCTGGGCCTGAGCCCCATGTCAGGCTCTGTGCTGACAGCTCAGAGCCTAGAGCCTGCTTCGGATTCTGTGTCTCCCTCTCTCTCTGCCCCTCCCCCCACTCATACTCTGTCTCTTTCTCTCTCTCTAAAACATAAAATAAAATATTTAACAGTCTGTTTTCTGTCTTGTCTCTTTTTTTCTCCTTTGGTTGTTTTGTTTCTTAAATTCCACATATGAGGAAATCATATGATATTTGTCTTTTTCTCTGACTGACTTATTTCACTTAGAGTTATATACTCTAGGTCCATCCAGGTCACTAAAAATGGTAAGATTTCATTCTTTTTAATGGCTGACTAATATTCCACATCTTCTTTTTCCATTCCTCTATCAGTGGACACCTGGGCTGCTCCCCTAAGTTGGCTCTTGTAAATAATGCTGCAGTAAACATAGGGGTGCTTATATCTCTTTGAATTAGTGTTTTTGAATTCTTTGAGTAAATACCCAGTAGTGCAATAACTGGATCATAGGGTAGTTCTGTTTTTAAATTTTTTTTTTTAACGTTTTATTTATTTTTGAGACAGGGAGAGACAGAGCATGAACAGGGGAGGGTCAGAGAGAGGGAGACAGAATCTGAAACAGGCTCCAGGCTCTGAGCTGTCAGCACAGAGCCCGACGCGGGGCTCGAACTCACAGACCGTGAGATCATGACCTGAGCCGAAGTCGGCCGCTTAACCAACTGAGCCACCCAGGCGCCCCGGGTAGTTCTGTTTTTAATTTTTTGTGTTCCATTTTGTCTTCCACGGTAGCTGCACCAGTTTTGTTCCCACCAACAGTGCACAGGGTTCCTTTTTCTCTACTTCCTTGCCAATACCCATTGTTCCTTGAGCTTTTGATTTTAGCCATTCTGACAGGTATGAGGTAATATCTCATTGTTGTTTTGATTTGCATTTCCCTGATGATGAGTGATGTTGAACATCTTTTCATGTATCTGTGGGCCATCTGGATGTTTTTGAAGAAATGTCTGTTTATGGCTTCTGACCATTTTTTTAATTGGATTATTTGTTTTTTGGGTGTTGAGTTGTGGAAGTTCTTTATACATTTTGGATACTAACCCTTTAATTGGATATGTCATTTGCAAATATCTTCTCCCTTCAGGAGGTTGTCTTTTAGTTTTGTTGGTTGTTTTTTGTTTTTTTGTTTGTTTTTTTTTTTTTTTTGCTGTGCAGAAGCTTTTAATTTTGATGGGGTCCCAATAGTTTATTTTTGCTTTTGTTTCTCTTGCCTAAGAGACATGTCTAGAATGATGTTACAAGTGGCTTGTAGTTTTCTTGTCGTTGTAAATAACACAGGTGCACAAGGAGACAGGACCTCCTTTTCTTACAACACTGTTATAGAACTTATTCTTTTATTATTTCGTTATTATATACACATCCTGTGACTTTTTCTTATCACTTGGTAAACTCTATAGGATAGGGACTGGGTAGGAAGTAGCAGGTAATCAATAAATTTAAGTGGTTTGATGATTTATCCTTCCCGTATTTGAGTTTAGATTTTGTAGTCTTGGGCTGTTGTGTCTTGCAGTACAGATGAAGACTTGAATTTTTGGATTTTCATGTATCTACTTCAGAAATCCTAAAATGAAGCCTCAAAGGACAGTTGATTTGGCCATACTTAGTATTAAAATGGACTCCTACCAAGCATCTGTGTTTAAAAATGAGTTGGTAGCACTTCTGAACTTCTCAGTGCCTCTCTCAATTTTGGAACACAGGAGAGTTTCCTATGAAGTATGATTATCAGTGATCTCATTTTTTTTCAAGTGCCTTTTTCCTTTTGAAAGATCCTAAAAAAAGGAAAATCTTTGTGTATGATAAAAATTTCTTGATATTTAGAACAAACAAATAAACATACTGTTTCAACTATTCAAATAAAGAATGTCACCCAGTTTCTAGGATGGGCTCATATTACCAGGATTTTTCATGAAACAGTTACTTAAGTAGCAGGGTAATTGATAAGAAACTAGTTATTAGAAGAAAATATTGGTATTTTAAACTGTTTATATGTTATCAATATAATTTTACCATAGGTTTTATTTCTTTAATTTAAAAAATGAGTATTACATACACAAAGATACTTACAGCATTATCATTTATAATAGGGGAGAAAAAAATAAAAACAACAAATGTCCTGCAATGAAACAAATGAAATGTCCTATATTTAAGTACTTTATAACATGGAATTTTATGAATTTATTAAAATCCATATTGTAAGGATATCGATTTTATTAACTAATAACATAGAATTGCACACACCTTGTGACAACAATTGTTTTTAGAACTGCTATATAGTCTGTATAAAGTTTAGAAGGAACACAACAACATATACTGTTGCTTTATTTTAGTAGTAATATAGATGGAAATTTCTTTTTAAATTGCTTTTCTATATGTTAAATTTTATTATAAATAAAACTTTGTGAGTATCATATCTCTTTTCAAATAAGATGTGGATATGAGGTGACTGACCTGGCTTGCCCAGAATCAAAGGGTTTCTCAAGATAGAGGACATTCAGTGCCAAAACTTGGACCATTTTCCATGAACTGGGACAGTTGTTCACCCTACAATGTGTCTTTGATTGGTAGGAAGAGGTAGGAAGAAATCAGAATTTAATTTCAATTGTCAGGATATAAACTGGATATTGTTTTGATCACTAACTAGAAATTATTTATATTTGAGACTCTACTCTTCCCTATCGTGGCTAATGTAAAATTGCACACAAAATCTTAAAGAGACAACCTTCTACTAATTACATATTCACCTGGTATCCATTTCAACAAATGAAATTACTCTCAGCACACATTAATTGGCATAATTACTGAAACGCCAAAATCAGATTAGCCACTGTAGCTCAAAGAAAAAAAGAAAGGAAATCACTGCTCCAGCAAATTGCAGAAGTATTTTTTAAAAAGGGCTTGAAAAGGTTCTCCCACTTGTAGGTAGTTTTATACAAAACCAATAAAATATGACTATTTTAATATTCATTCATGAGATATTTTTGGGTTCTTAACAGTATATTTTAGCTATATTGCAGCTTAAAAGTAAGTCTTTCTAATATCCTGCACTTTGTTGATTGTTCCTATAATCTCTATTGTGCATGTTTTAGTGGCATAGCACTCCTATTCAAAGACAAATTGTATCCACTATTATTATCTATTTTCATAATTAACAATCATACAGTTATTCTAGAAGCCCAACAGCAGCAACAATGACATCTTTGTATTTGCAAAAAGCTTACTTTTCAGATTTCTGGCTCTTTTTCCTAAAACACTGACATCATAGTAAAACATTGTTCTGCCTGCTTTGAGTTCGAATCATCTGATAAATTAGAGAAACACAAGATAAGAAAGAAGACATATGTTAGTATAATTCTGCAGAGCAAAAAAATCTTTGCTCTGACTTCGTTACGTCTATTGCTTGAATACATGGGATGTATTGTTCCATGGTCTTACTTCTTCATTTCCTATGCCAGATTGGTCTTGCCACCTCAGATGTAATTTCCTGCACAACTCACCTTCCATGCTCTCTGTTCCAGTATTGTACTCTTATTAGAATACCTTGCTTTCCAGGATCTTTTATCAAAGCTCATTAACATTCTTGATCATCATCATGGTTATTGCCATTATTATTTATTTTTGCTCCTCAATGCAGAATGTTTTCTCTTTATTGCAATATTTGTTTTGTTCTCTCTGCCATTAATAACTAGTCTTACACATTAGTATAGAATTCTGCTTTTGTTGAAAATAAGTGCCACGAATCAGAGAAACATGAAGAAAACAAATAGAAACACATTGTGATACATTTCTTCATGATAAAAACAGAGGCATGCTCAGATTCTTTGTTAGTTTGGTTTGATCACATGGAATCAAGCACTTCCTGACCTGTGAAATCTATTGCCAACTTTTGCTTCTATGTTATTAATTTCTAATTACATTTTTAAAATTTTGTTAATGTTTATTTCTTTTTTGAGAGAGAGAGAGCACGCACAATTGGGAGAGGGACAGAGAGAGAGGAAGACAGAAGATCTCAAGAGGGCTCTGTGCTGAGAGCAGAGAGCCGGACACTGGACTTGAACCCACCAACTGTGAGATCATGACCTGAGCTGAAGGCAGACACTCAACTGACTAAGCCACCCAGGTGCCCCTAATTGCATTTCTTATTAATGATAACTTAATCTCACGTAACAGAAATAAGGTGATATTACAACCAAATATATAATGGGACCAAAATAAGGTGGGGAAAAAAAAGAAGGAAGAGGTAACTCACCATAAAAAGTAAGAAGGAGGAGCGCTTGAGTGGCTTAAGTCAGTTAAGCATCCAACTCTTGATTTTGGTTCAGGTCATGATCTCACAGTTTGTGAATTTAAGCCCCACATCAGGCTCTGTGCTGACAAGTGTGGAGCCTGCTAGGGATTCTCTCTACCCCCCTCACTCTACCCTTCCACCACTGTCTCTCTCAAAATAAATAAACATTTAAAATAAAAGAAAGATTTTATAGATTATTTGTATTATATGTGCCATTCTTCTCAAGCTTTAGGTCTTGTCTCATACTATGGAAAAATTGTAAAGACAGAAACAGTAGAGTGTGTTTGTTCCACTCAACACCTGATAAAAGTTTACTTTTCTTGTATTCCCCATGTTAGGGACTCCAACCTTAGTCTTCACTTAATACTGCTTTAAAAAATGTTTATAGGGGCACCTGGATGGCTCAGTTGGTTAAGCATCCGACTTTGGCCTAGGTCATGATCTCATGGTTCTTGTGAGTTCGAGCCCCACATTGGGCTCTGTGCTGACAGCTCAGAGCCTGGAGCCTGCTTCGGATTCTGTGTCTCCCTCTCTCTCTGCCCCTTCTCTGCTCATGCTCTGTGTGTCTCTCACTCTCAAAAATAAATAAACATTAAAAAAAATTTTTTTTAATTATAATTTTTTGAGGTGTATTTATTTTGAGAGAAATAGAGAGAGCCACTGGGGGAGGGGCAGAGAGAGATGGGGACAGAGGATCCGAAGCAGGCTCTGCACTGACAGCCCAAAGCCCGATGTGGGGCTGCAATTCACCAACTGTGAGACTGTGACCTGAACCAAAGTTGGACGCTTAACCAACTGAACCACCCAGGTGCCCCAATAGTGCTTAAAATTCTAACAGCATGTCAGTTTCTGTACCTCTACCTTCACTGCACACAAATACAAACACACATGCCAGGATTTATCTGTGGTCAAGTCCACACTGACTGACTAATTCTCTCCTCCATTCTGCCAGAGTTCTGTGAGTTATCCCAATCCACCTTTATAGAGGACTATCAAAACATAGTCATTTTACAGCCACCATTGGTGATGGGTGCCAAAACCTTTGGGAAACAGGATATTCATAAAGTCTCAGTGTCACTCTCACGAGCCTTTATGGGGAAGGGGAATTTTCACACTGCAGACATTTGGTACCTGCTGCCTTAAGCAAATGATCAAACACTGCATCACCAGTTATGACATCACATGCCTCTGATGTGATACACTGAGGATACAACAATATGTATATAATATGCCTTCAGAAAATGTTTAACCCTGACACAGTGAGACAAATCTAAAATGAGGGACATTCTGCAAAACAACTGGCCTGAACGCTTCAAAACTGTCAGTATCATGAAGCAAACCAAAAAAGGTTGGGAAATTATAGAACAAGGGAGGGTCAAGAGATAGGATAAGTGAATGCAACAGATAATCATTGATTGGACCCTAGAATTCAAAAATTAAAATTAAACAAAGGAGGCAGAATCAGCCCAGGAGGCAAGCAGGACATTGCTCCAGAGACTACATTGATTGCTATGTACCCTTGCTTCAGGAGATATGTATATTTACAGACAAACATAGTTCTCCTATTCAATTATACACAATTATATATATCACATTTATGATACATATATTTATATATGATATATATATCATATAAATGTGTGATATATATAACATATATAACATATATACATATATATAACATATGTATCACACATTCATATAGTTAGAGATGCTGTAGTCGAAGATACCATTTTACAAATAAATAGAGGTCCAGAGAAGTATGGTGCCTTGCCTAATGTCACACAGCTACACAGTGTTAGAACCCAGGAGTCCGGTGCTTTATTAACTATCTGAGGCTTCCCAGGGCACCTGGCTGGCTCAATCAGTGGAGCATGAAACTCTTGATCTCGGGGTCAGGTGTTTGAGCCCCACATTGGTGATAGAGCTTACTTAACAGCAACAAAAAATTATTTGAAAACAACAAACTATTTTAAGCTTCCTCATTTTGTTGTTTCAACAAAAACAACAGCAACAACAATAGTCAATTTAGAATTTCCCAAACTATTTCAGATTCATTAAAAGCCTTTATTTTTTTCAGGCTACCCAGTTCATCTCTCTTTTTCTACCAATCTGTGAAAATGAGGCTATAGAACAGAAATTTACATGGCTCCAAAACCTTAAGCATATGAGATTTTTGGAAACTAACTAAAGACAAACCTATAATAGGAAATTATCATAGCCAGAAAGCAAAGTTTGAGGCCATGTGTTTCCTTCTATAAAAGTGACGGGACAGAATACAGATTAAACTACATCCTCTAGAAAGAAGTGATTCTTTGTTTTCAGATTTGAATGAACTTTTTTATGGCCGCTTTTGAGGTGTGGCTGACTATTTAATGGAATTTGAAATTAGAAATTTAGTGAAATTCTGGTTTAAAAACCTTCTCCTACCACTCTGTAATCTATGGTGTTTTTATTTCGAGCACCACCAGCTTTCTTGAGATACAAATGTTCTTGAAGTATTTCCACCCGGTTTTGAACTCAAAGAAAAAATCCCCAGGAGTGAATTTCTGTTGTTGTTGCTGTTGGATCCCTCTGGAAAAACCCAAGCTTCACTTCCCACTGACCCCTCTGTTCCATGGATGTCTGTCACGGGCAAGAACATTTAAAACCGCAGGGAAAGAGTGACGGTGGCTTTATGCCCATGAATGAGTGCTGCCCAATACCCCTCTCTTTTTCTCCCAATCCTCTGTGAAAATAAGACTGCAGAGCAGAAGGACAATAACAACATTATAGTGCAAGTGACCTTAAAAGCAAGTAAACCCTATTATTTGAATGGAGTAATGGGTAGGCCTGAGCATTATCAGTCACTCTGGATGTGACAGAAGTGTACTTCTTGTTAGAGCATCAGAGTAAAAACCTTTTCAGCATTGCATTTGCCTCAAGCAAGCAAAAGGGAGTGGTGCGCAATACTAGGAACGCTGTCTTCTGTATCACTTTTGCCAGAAATCTTTCATCTGGGAGGATGCCATCTGACATAAAATGTATTTGCTTCGTTGAAGTCTCATGCCTCCTGTCCCTTCAGGTGGCTTCTGTTTTGCATTCAATGTGTGGCAGTGCCACAGAAACCTTTTCTTGCTTTTGGTTATGAAGATCCTTGCTTTCCTCCTTGAGGTATTATGACCGTCTTCTCTGTAAACCGTGGTCGTATTTGATATGTGAACAGTGTGTGTATTTCTTTGTTTCCTTCCTTAACTGTTATCCTAGCATAACTTAATTGTTCCTAGCTGAATGATGGAACTTGACATTCCGGCATAAAGAAACATGTGTGAAAATATCTTCCACCTGGTGCCAATCTACAAATTCTTACTTTTTTCTGGAAAAGAAGTCATTCCGGCACATGTATGATACCACAATCCCAAAGCAATGAGAAAAGACCTTCTTGGCTATATTAAAAATAATTTTATTCACCCTCAGCTAGGCAAACCTGGAGGAAGATTAGGAGATAAGTTGCCCCCATTTATCATCATACATTCAATCAATACATTCACTCAACATTTCCTCTGACACTCTATTAAACCAACCCCCTCTACTAGAGAGATAAAACTCTTTAAATAGAAAATAAGTAGACAGTGATGAACAGCAATATTATCCCTGCCGACAATTTAAGTTCCCAGGACTTTGGTAAACTTTTGAATCATCTCTGGTCTGGGCATAAAATTGCATTTCCCTGCTCTCTAGGGAAGATCATTTGAATCACTTGCTCTCTCTCACTCAAGTTCTATATTCTAGAACAGAAGAATGACTGCTATGTTTACAGAATGAGTAGCAATGGCCTAGGATTGCCATAAATCTGCGCAATGTGTCCCTACTAAATAAGGGACCAGGTATATGTATAACCCGGTTCTGCTTACCAAAAACGACCCACTATGGAAAGAGATTTATTTATAAGGAATTGATTCATGCAATTTTGGAGGCTGAGAAGTCCCAGTGGTCCCCCATTTATAAGCGCGAGGCCCAGGAAGGCCAGTGGTATTGTTCCAGTCTGAGTCTAAAGGCCTACGAGCAAGGAAAGTATTGGTATAAATTCTAGTCCAAGTCTGAAGGTCTGAGAACTAGGGGTGTAAGTCCTAGTCCAAGGGCAGGAGAAAACCAATGTTCAGGTTTAGCAGTCAGGCAGAGGGTGAATTCTCCCTTCCTCTGCCTTTTTGTTCTTTTCAGGCCCCCAAGGGATTGAATGGTGCCACCCACAGTGGGGAGGGCCATCTGCTTCACTCAGTTTAATTCAAATGCTAATCTCTTCTGGAAACACCTTAACAGACTTAGCAGGAATCCTGTTTAGCCAAATATCTGGGTACTCCATACTCTGGTCAAAGTGACACATAAAATTAACCATCACAGTTAGGAGACTAATATTTATTGACATCTACTGAGGTGCCAGGCAATGTTCTTTATACTTCATATATACGTTAGCTATCCCACTTAACAGGAGGCTTCGGGAAGGTGTGAACCATCTCTCTCTTGCTGAGCATTATATTCTCGGTATGCTGCATAGCTCATAAGCTCATGGTGAATATTCACCAAATGAATAAATGAATAGAAGGACCTCATCAAATCCTCAAAACAAGCCTGTCAAGTAGACAAGGTGTAGAGCACATCTTCATTTTACAGATGAAGAAATGGGCTCAATGAGTTTAAGAATATTGTCATCTCAGGGCACCTGGGTAGCTGAGTGAGTTAAGCATCTGATTCTTTAATTTTTTTTAAGTCTATTTATTTAGAGAGAGAGAGAACGAATAGGGAAAGGGCAGAGAGAGGGGGAGAGAGGATCTGAAGTGGATCCGTGCTGACAGCAGAGAGCCCATGCAGGGGATCGAACCCACAAACCACAAGATCGAGATCTTGACTTGAGCCAAAATCGGACACTAAACCAACTGAGCCACCCAGGCACGCCTAAGCATCTGATTCTTGATAATTGGCTCAGGTGGTGAGCGGTCCTGAGATCGAGCCCTGTGTCAAGCTCCACGCTGAGTGTAGAGCCTGCTTGGGAGTCTCTCTCTCCCTCATTCTCTGCGTGCACATGCAGAATATTGTCATCTCATTAGAACTTTGAAGAAGTGTTTTCTGGCTATCCAAACATCTTTCCAAACAATAAGAGATTCTTATTGACTAATAAAAGACATGTTAAATACTAGAACAAGCCTGTGAAATCCAACATCCTGAGTCGTTCAATAAAACCCCTACCACGCAAACAACACTCCATATCTCTCTGTATGGAGTGGGAGAATAGCTAAGCAAAACACTCAAGACATTTTGTTTTTGTTTTTTTTTTGTCAATTTACCCAACACAATGACACTAGATGTGAAGATCGTGTAAAACATCTTCCAGGAAGTTGACTGTACTACATGAACAGTATTGTATTTACTCCAACAGTTTGAATGAGATAGCAGCTATTACTTATCCCATTTTACAGATTGGGAAAACAAGCAATGAACTACAAAGTTTAAAGCTGTGAGTGGAGTCAATTTCTTCAATCCCAGTCTTTCCCCCATCATAATAACCTGCTAGTGTACCTTCCTAGACGTCTCCACTGAGCCCACATGACTACAGGATTGTTTCCTTCGCCTTATGCAATGTTATTATATTTTGTAAATTAAAACTCAGGAGATATTCTATGCTAATATTAACTGCTGACTACTCTTAAAAACCCTGAATATATGGTAATGCCAAGTAGACTTCTATGACCACACTGTCTTCCTTTTACAAGCTTTACTTTTTTTTATCATAAAATATACATAACATGCAATTAACCATTTTAATCATTTTTAAGTGTACAATTCAGTGACATTAAGAACAGTCACAGGGTGCCTGGGTGGCTCAGTCGGTTGAGCGTCCAACTTCGGCTCAGGTCATGATCTCATGGTTTGTGACTTTGCACCCTGTGTCAGGCTTTGTGCTGACAGCTCAGAGCCTGGAGCCTGCTTCAGATTCTGTGCCTTCCTTTCTCTCTGTCCCTCCCCCACTTGTGCTCGCTCGCGCTCTCTCTCTCTCTCTCTCCAAAAATAAATAAACGTTAAAAAATTTATTTTAAAAAAAGGAACATTGGGACACCTGGCTGGCTCAGTCCGTTGAGCGTCCGACTTCAGCTTAGGTCAGGATCTCACAGTTCATGGGTTCGAGCCCCACGTTGGGCTCTGTGCTGACAGCTCAGAGCCTGGAGCCTGTTTCAGATTCTGTGTTTCCCTCTCTCTGCCCCTTCCCCGCTCATGCTCTGTCTCTCTCTGTCTCTCAAAAATGAATAAACATTAAAAAAAATTTTTTTAATAAAAATATTAAAAAAAGGAACATTCACAATGTTGTACAACCATCATCACTATCCATTTCCAGAACTTTCCCATCATCCCAAACAGAAACTCTGTACCCATTCAACAATAACTCTCTATTCCCTCTCCTCTAACCCCTAGTAATCTCTGCTATACATTACTGTTCTCTATATTTTGCCTATTCTAAGTACCTCATATAAGAAGAATCATACATATTTATCCTTTTGTGTCTGGCTTATTTCACTAAGCACAATGTTTTCAAGGTTCATCCATGTTGTAGCATTTATCAGAATTTCATTTATTTTTAAGACTGAAAAATATCCCATTGTAATTCTCTACCACATTCTGTTTATCCACCCATATGTTGATAGAAACTTGGGTTGTTTCCATCTTTTGGCTACTGTGAACAACACTGCTATGAACATTGGTGTACAAGTATCTGTTTGAATCTGTTTTCAATTCTTTTGGTATATACCTAGAAGTGAAATACTAGATCATATGTTAATTCTATATCATTCGGTGGATAAGATGGATACAAATATTTAAAATTACTGAACGGCTAAAAATAGCCTTACTATCTTCACATTTAATTGGTAGTTTACC
This sequence comes from Acinonyx jubatus, assembly GCF_027475565.1. Lineage (NCBI taxonomy): Eukaryota > Metazoa > Chordata > Mammalia > Carnivora > Felidae > Acinonyx > Acinonyx jubatus. The sequence goes on from NC_069398.1 coordinate 23,781,831, forward strand.
TGGGAACAAAATTCTGGGTTGGAAATCATTTCCCTTCTGGATATTGAGGCATTATTTCATTTGCTCTAAGCTTCCAATTTTGCTATGGAGAACTCTGATGCCATTGGGATTTTCAATCCCATTATATGAGGTCTGTTTTTCCTCTCTGTAAGGTTTTTGTTTTTTAGATTTTTTTAAAAAGACTTCATTTTTTTCAAAATAGTTTAAGTTTTACAGCAAAATTGAGAAGAAGGTACACAGATTTCCCATATACCTCCCGCTCTTACCCATGCCTAGCCTCTCCATTATCAACATCTCCCATCAGATTTGGTTAAAACTGATGACCTTACATTGACACATCATATCACCCCAAATCCATAGTTTACATGGGGTTCATAGGGTTCATTCTTGTTGTCGTACATTCTGTGGGTTTGGACAAATGTGTAATAACACGTGTCTGTCATTGCAACGTCATACAGAATATTTTCACTGCACTGAAAATCCTCTGTGCTCCACCTAGTTATCCCTCTTTTCCCCTCCCCCACAACCCCTGACAAGCAATGACCTTTTAGCTGTCTCCTTTGTTTTGTCTTTTCCAGAGTAGCACGTAGTTGGAATCATACAGTATGTAGCCTTTTCAGATTGGTTTCTGTCACTTGGTAATATGCATTTAAGATTCCTCCCTGTCTTTTTCATGGTTTGATAGCTCATTTCTTTTCAGCACTGAATCACTTTCCTTTGTTTGGATGTACTATAGTTTATCCATTCACCTGAGAGACATCTTGATTGCTTCCAACTATTGGCAATTATGAATAAAGCTGCTGTAAACGTCTATATGCAGGTTTTTGTGTGGATGTTAAGTTTTCGACTCCTTTGGGCAAATACCAAAGAGTGTAATTGCTGGATCATATAGTAAGAGTACGTTTCATTTTGTTAGAAATTGCCCAACTGTCTTCCAAAGTGGCTGTACCAGTTTGCATTCCCGCCAACAATGAATAAGAATTCCTACTGCTCCAAATCGTCGGTATTTGGTATTGTCAGTGACTGCTCTGCTCTGGATGCTGGCCGGTATAATAGTACCTCACCGTTGTTTTAATCTCTGTGAGCTTTTAAAATATTCTCCTCATACTTTGTCTTCTGAAATTTCACAATGATATATCTTGGTACAGAATGTTTTCTCATCTGTTGTTATTCAGCATAATAACTCAGCCCTTTTAAGCTGGGATGTTTTGGGGTTTTGGTTTTCATAATTTCCTCCTCTTCATTTTCTGCAACTTAAATTTTTCATGTGTTGAAACTCCTGAACTGATCTTATTATTGTCTTGTCTTTTCTCTCATATTTTCACCTCTTTGTCTTTTTTGTCTTAATTTCTGAAAGATTTCTTCAACTCTGTCTTCAAACTCGTGTACTGAATTTGCTTTCCCCCTTCTAATTTCTAAAGTCTGTTGCTTTCTGTCCCGTTTTTAAGGGGACATTCTTTTGTGCATGTGTTGTATGGGCTCCTCTCTGAGGCTATTCTTAGTTGTTAAGTTTTCTTCCTACTCTGTGACTCTTTCTATCACTTTCCTTATCCCTGTCCCATCCCTACACCCCCCAACTGTTGTTCACTTTGGTCTCTGTCTTTCATTTTGGAGATTTTCCTCCAAATGTCTGGTTCCTTAGCTGTCTGTTCATATTAAAGAATATGGCAATAATTAGCTACCTGGAAATACTAGTTTCCAGAGAAGGTTGATGCATGGAAAGCATCACAGGACGATGAAGCTTCAAGCTGGCTGGCTTTGTCACTGATAGGGCCTATAAATGCTGGCATATACAGGTCTCCCCCCACCCCCACGGGGTTGTTTAGTTTCTGCAAAGAAGAATCCTTTTCTGCCAGGCTGATTGGGGGGAGAAGAGAGATATAAGCTTGACTAAGGGCATTCTAAGCACTTAACTAGGTAAAGATTGCAAGGATCCAGTACCACACAATTAGTAAGTTTTGGAGAGTTGATAGGACTCTGTTTTTTGTGGTTTCTTTTTTTTTTTTTTTTTTTCCTTTTTCTCAATATAAAATCTTACTCAGAATGGAAAATTCCGGAAGCTAAAATAACTCCACTGCATATTTTAGACAGGGGAACAGGTTGGCCTTTTGTCACAATGAAGAAAGATATTCCTGAAAAAAAAAACAAGAAAAAAAAAAAACCCTGCTTTTTCTGAAGTTTGCCAGTTTAGATGTTTTTCATGCCCCAGAAACTGCTGGTAACAGCCCAGCATGGTAAGGGGAATGAGAAAGTCTGGATCTGTCTGTGTATGCTGAAACTCTGAAGCTCAGCCAAGACATGAAGTCATCTTAGGGTCTAAGAGATGGAAGTAAAAGCTTAGAACATCACTAAATTGTAACAGATGAACTGGATTCCAACCAAAAATACAGATATCTTACAAGATTGTGTTCACAAACAAATGTCTGCACTATTGTACTGAGACATTGGAGAAATGCGAATGCAGGCAGAGGCTTGAGTTGCTTTGCCAACCAAAATATATGTTCTAGAAAACAAAAGGGATGGGTTTTTGAAGGATAGAGAGAAAGCAGTTCTGTCTAATATTAAAGCAAACACACCTGCAAACAAGTAATTATTCAGCAATACAAAAATACTGCCTGTACAATACAGCCCAAATCAAAAAAGAGCTTGGATTTTGATTTATGTATCATCATGTAGCTGATCATGAGAAGTGCATTTTTATTTTTATCAGGGGTTAGATAAACGCTTTTTCTAAAGTATCTAAGATCTTGAAAAAGTCCCCAAATTGTATGTTTCATCTGATAAAATGTGAAGACTGAGATTGACTTTCTAGAAAGGGAAATTTTAGCTGGCTATGCTTAGGAGAAGTACAATATCTGCATGCTTACTATTCTCTTTTGGGTTACTCGGAACTCCAATATTTTTTATTAAAAATTTTTTAATATATATTTTTTATTTTATTGTATTTTTTTTACAATTTATTGTATTTATAGTTTATTGTATTTTTTTAATATTGTATTTATTTTATTGTATTTTTAAAGTAAGCTCTGTGACAAATGTGGGGCTTGAACTCATGATCCTGAGATCAAGAGTCACATGTTCTGCTGACTGAGCCAGCCAGGCGCCCCACACTCCAATATTTTTTATTATTTACTTATTTAATAATTTTTTAATGTTTTTATTTATTTTTGAGAGGGGCGGGAGGGGCGGAGAGAGAGAGGGAGACACAGAATTTGAAGCAGGCTCCAGACTCTGAGCTGTCAGTATGGAGCCTGACACGGGGCTGGAACTTATGAACCGCAAGATCATGACCTGAGCCAAAGTCGGACACTCAACCATCTGAGCCACCCAGGTTCCCCTATTTACTTATTTATATATTTATGCAGTGGACTTCACGCTGAGAATAGAGCCCAACGTGCGGCTTGAACTCACAACCCTGAGATGAAGACCTGAGCTGAAATCCAGAATCAGATTTTTAACCTACTGAACCACCCAGGCACCCCCAATATATTGTTTTAATTTATTCATTTTTGAAAGAACAGAGAGAGACAGTGTGAGTGGGGAAGGGGCAGAGAGAGAGAGACAGAGAGAGTGAGACACACAATCTGAAGCCCCCAATATATTGTTTTAATTTATTCATTTTTGAAAGAACAGAGAGAGACAGTGTGAGTGGGGAAGGGGCAGAGAGAGAGAGAGAAAGAGAGAGACAGAGAGAGTGAGACACACAATCTGAAGCCCCCAATATATTGTTTTAATTTATTCATTTTTGAAAGAACAGAGAGAGACAGTGTGAGTGGGGAAGGGGCAGAGAGAGAGAGAGAGAGAGAGAGAGAGAGACAGAGAGAGTGAGACACACAATCTGAAGCAGGTGCTAAGTTGTCAGCGCAGAGCCCGCTGGGGGACTCCAACCCATGAACTGGGAGATCCTGACCTGAGCTGAAGTCAGATGCCCAACCCCCTGAGCCACCCAGGCGCCCCACCCCCAATACTTTTTAAAGATGAGATAGTGCTATATTCTGAGCCTTTTTAAAAAAAAAATTTTTTTTTTTTTTTTTTTTTACTTATTTTTGAGAGAGACAGAGACAGAGCTTGAGGGGGGGACGGGCAGAGAGAGAGGGAGACACAGAATCAGAAACAGGCTCCAGGCTCGAAGCTGTCGGCATAGAGCCCATGCGGGGCTCCAACTCACAGTCGGTGAGATCATGACCTGAGCCGAAGTCGGACACTTAACCGACTGAGCCATCCAGGCGCCCCTATTCTGAGCCCTTTTTTCTGAGGTGGCTCAACTGGTCTAAACAGTGTTTGATCAGTCTTATTCTTTTGAGATATGTTGTGCCCCATTTAACTTCTGAGGAACTGTTAGCACTAGGGTGGCATATGTCATCTCTTCTTCGGATCACTGAAAGGCAGCTTCCTGGAAATTTATCTTCAGTTAATAATTAAAGATACACACAAAAAATTATGTACAAGGAGTCACAATAGCAAAAAAAAAATGGAGGCTACCTAAATATCTGTTAGAGATTAAAATGGGGCATTCATCCAAACTTAGAAGAAGAAAAACAAGTCTTCCAGCTTGCCAGAGTTTGACTTACTGTGTTTATGTGTTTACTGCCTAAATATGTAGTAGATTTAAATGATAGTAAAAGCATGTAAAAATACCTGGAAGTGAAATGAAAGTGCCGTTGACCCTAGATGTCTGGTTTACGTGATGCCAAGAATCTGAGATGGTTTGTTTGGAGGCGTGACATACAGACTATAAAGTACACACATCTTAAGCTAGATGCGTTTTTATCCTAACCCAAGTCCTGCCCCAGGAAACCTCTATTCTGACTATCTAGGATTTTAAAAAATATTGGGCAAACAGCAAGATTTCTCCAGTTATAAGAAGGCTTGGTATCAAAGTACTTAGGCTTAATGTTTCATTTTTCTTCTGTATTGTTCAGTCCCAGTACTACACCCATGGAGGGAATCAATTTCTTTCCTGTACTTTCTCTGTCAGTTTCTGTAATTTTCCACAAAAGATGAGGAAAACAAAAATTTCTCCTCCTATCCTTTTATCTCCTGGGAAGTACTGAAATATCTCTTCACCTACTTGAATTTCTCTTTTAAGTGGCAGAGTAAGAACCACAAAAGGAACTATTAACAACAAACAACAGAGGGTTTAATTAACAACCTCTTAGATCACTTCAAAGGAGCAAAACTACATGTAAAAGAATAAAATGAAATACATGGTTAGTAATATAAAAAGTTTTAAAAATACTCAACGGCTTTTGACCTAGCAATTCTATATCTAAAAATGTTTTCTGAGTAATATTTAAAGATGTGTACAAGGATTCACACACAAGAAGTAAAAACTTGAAAACCAACTAAATGCCTTCAAACAAGAAAATGTGTAAATACAGTAATTCCTTCAATGGAATACCATGTAATCCCTACAAATGAAGCTATTGAAGTGAATTTATAAACAAACAATCATAGGATGCATTAACTTTAAAAAAGCAAGTCACAAAATATTATTGTATATACAACGATATTCTATTTTTGGCAGTAAATGGCTTTGGGCTCTACTTAGAATCTGTATGATCTTGGATAAGTTACTTAATATCTCTAAGCCTCAGAGTAAATTATTTTACATTTATCTGTAAAATAATGATAAAGGGAGCAAAAATCACATAGTGTCACTGTGGAGATTATTTCACATTTATGCATCTTTTTAACTATGATTAACACCAATTTGTTATTAACATTAATTAGCTATTCATATGTTAATATACTAACATATATCGCATATTAAATAATATAAAATTGCATGTTTTTAATGTAATTTCTGTGCTTAAAGTTTTGTAATGATATCCAACTATTTTCCTCCATATAATGGAAGAAATATTGCCTCTGAAGCCATAATCCATTTATCCTCTTTCTTCTTACCTATAAATTTTGGATTATTTTAGGCTGTCAATAAATCTTAGTGAAAAATCAGGCATTTATAAAACCATCCTGAAGACAAGATTGCAATAATAACTTAGAGTAAGTTAAACATTAATTTACCCTTTAGAGAATAATAAACATACCTAGAAGGGACTTAAGAGTTCATAAATTTTTTTCTGTTCAAGACTTTTATTTTATAAAAAGGTGAAGGAATAGGGTTTCAATTACTTTGCTTAACGTTCTCCCTAAGTGACGGGGCTGGGGCTTGAACTTGGTTTTGTTAACTCTGTATTTTGTTAACTCTGTCTTCTAGGTGCAGGTATCCGGTAATTGCATGCAATAAAGTATTCAATTCAGTGCTGTTTATGATAAATCAAAAAATTGCTGAGCTTTTGAAGGTGAATAAAAATAACTTCTGAACAGCTAAAAATAAGGAACATTACTAAGCAAAAACTTTCATTTGTAGCTATTTTCTTTATCTATGCAATTTAGAAGCATAATGACCCTGGAGGAAGCAGTACGTTAAAAAAAAAAAAATTCAACCAAAACTCACCATATGATCATTCATTGTCCTTTTGGAGATATGTTTCCCCCCTGAAATGTCACCAATAAGAAGGCCCTTTATTGGGAAATTATGCCTTAAAAAAATCTCTTCTAATCTTCTTACAGATGTATTTACTTCTCCTATAATTATAATACATACCTTGACAACTTAAATACTTTTTGTGTCCTTTTGAGGGTTATTTTTTCTGTCTCAGCCTTTTATTCTTTTTACTTTAGTTTTTAACAATTGTCTTTCAAATTGTCCAATCAGTGGGAGTTTTGTAACCTTTTTTCATTTTCTTTCTGTGTTCTATGAGTAGTTCTTTTTCATAGTTTGACTAATCTTGTTTTCTTGCCTAGGCAAATGTCAGACTTAATTCTCACCATTTTTGCTTTTTATATCTTTTCCATTGCCTGACTCTTTCCATACCTTAATTTCCAAGATGACTCTCCATGTTTTTTCTAAACTTCTGTCATGTATCTACATCCCTAAATCCTCACATCCCTTACAGATCTCTGAGTATATCACACAATTTTTCACCCAATGGACGCAGGGTGTTGGGCTGTGTTACATTGTGAGTACTTCTCCATATTAAAAGATTTAACTAGTCTCCATCTGTATTTCATTTATACTTTATAATACCACTTCTCTATATACAATCAAAGAAACTATTTTTTTCTATTAGGTAATTCTTATCTCATAAGCTTCAAATTTATGAACAACTGCCACTACCCTTGTATGCCAAGACCCTCAGGAAGTCCCACATCAAAACACTGGATCCTTTAGGGGCACCTGGGTGGCTCAGTCGGTTAAGTGTCCGACTTTAGCTCAGGTCATGAGCTCAGTTTGTGGGTTCGAGCCCCACGTCGGGCTCTGTGCTGACAGCTCGGAGCCTGGAGCCTGCTTCAGATTCTGTCTCCCTCTCTCTCTGCCTCTGTCCTGCTTGCATTCTGTCTCTCTCTGCCTCTCAAAAGTAGGTAAATGTTTAAAAAAAAAAAAACAAAAAACCCACACTGGATCCTTCAGAGAAGTACAGGAGGAAGGAGGCTGTAAGAAGGAATGACTAGGAAGATCTGTCCTTGAAGAACCTTGCTACAACATATCCCTCCTTCATACTTTTTAAAATTTCAATCACATCTGCCTAAAAAGGTTAAAGGGCATCAGCAGGCAACTTGGAGCTTGAGTGTGAGCCCCATAGCTTCCTAACACTTAGTGGGGCATCTGCTCAAGACAAGAGGAAACCCTCCTTTGTCATTCTTTTCCTTGCTTTTCCCCTTTCTCTTCCTGGCCCTTCCTTTCTCTGCTTCTCTTCCCCTGTTCTCTTGTCACTCGTTTCTCCCAGGATTCAGAACTCAGGCCGATTCCCAGCATTACTGTGAATGTACAGTTTTAATAGTTAAACAGACTTTCGTGGGCCACTCTTGGAACATGAGGACCAGTTATCACCTGCTGCTGTGGGAAAGCGGTGGCCCCTTACAAAAGCCAAACAAAGAAAACCATTAGTGAATGAAAAGAAGGAACACAAATGAGTTTGCGAATTGAAAACTTTTCTTTTTGGTTTTGTTTTAGGCTTAGAATTTGTATTCTGTGCTCAAGTTCTTGCTCTGCCCGAATAAATATTTATGTTTTTCCAGTTCTTCAAAATCATGTAAGCCTTTAAGGAAATGCTTTGGAATTTCACTTAAATCTGCTTCTTTCTGCGTCAGAGTTGCTCTCTTTCTTACTCTTATTGTTGAGTCTGATTTTACATTGTCTTCCTGCACTGTTCTCTGTTAGCCAGATTTGTTGTGCAGTCAATTTTGGCCTTTCTTATTGCCTGGTTCACTTTTGACCCTTTATTATTCCTACTGCTGTTTTCTCACTGCTGTACATCAGTCCTTGTCATGGCCTTTTTCTGGGCACACAAATCCCACCCCCTTGTCATATCAATACAAATAGTTTATTTTAATGTTTATTTATTTTTGAGAGAGACCGAGACAGAGCATGAGCAGAGGAAGGGCAGAGAGAGAGGGAGACACAGAATCCGAAGCAGGTTCCAGGCTCCAAGCTGTCAGCACAGAGCCCGACCTGGGGCTTAAACCCATGAACTGTAAGATCATAAGCTGAGCCAAAGTCGGATGTTTAACTGACTGAGCCACGCAGGTGCCTCTCAACATGAATACTTTTAGTCTACTTGTTACCTCTTTAGCACTTCAAAGTGCCATCCTGTCCTCTGCTGACCACCTTATTTCTTCCTTAACATGCATTAATTTTTAAGATACTTTCTCTTGCCACCACTTCATTTTATGGAAGGGACGTACCTAAAAGAGGTCTATTTCTCTCTGGTGGTTGAGGTTAACATTTCTTTTTCTGGCAAATTTGATTTTTGTCCCCCTGGAAGATTTTATTTTTAAGTAATCTCTGCACCCAACATGGGGCTCGAACCCACAACCCCGAGATCAAGAGTTGCAGGCTCCACTGACTGAGGCAGCCGTCTTTCTGGCGATTTTTAAATGTCCTAACAGACTTCACTATACCCTCTCTCCATCCTCTCCTCCTTTCTTATCTCTCACTTCCACTCTTTGTTGTTGCTGTTGTTGATGGGTCTCCTCCACACCGCGACCTCTTTTCTTCTATCATTTTTAAGGAAACTTTTCGTGCATCCACACAAGCTTCTCATCCAGGGTTTGGTCCTTACTTGGTGTCGACACAACACCAGAACTACACATACTAGATGGACGATGGCCCCTTGAGATACTTGGCAGATCTGCCTTCGCACATGTTAATGGGCTACTCCAGGATGCCTTACTCTATCTGTAATGTCAAGCCTGGACAAGAATGCCACTAAAAGCTCTGGCAGGTGTCAGTGTCCTTCCCCAGGCTGTTCACTCTGCCCCACTCCAGCAGGACGCACATGGTGACTTCTTGCAAGGAGCCCATGCTCATCAATAATTCTGAGGGTCGCATTAGCTTTTAGGCTATAAAATGATAGCTTCCTGGGGCTAACAGGAGAATGGGAAAGGTTAAGGACCAGGGAAGTATGCAATTTGGGAAAATAGAGGGACCGTGTGCATTCGAAATAGACAGCCAAGACAGGTAAAGAAGTAGAGTCAGGATTTCCTCTTCAGATCTCTTCTCTTGCAAGAAACTGTCATTTTATCTCTTTGTCTTTGATTCTCAGGTGTAGTTTATAATGGCCTTCACTTTCTGTTTAAATAACACGATGATTCAATAGCGTATTACCAAAGATTATTGCCACTAAAGGCTTTGCCTTACTGTACACTCAAGTACAGTTTAATGATATCCCAGTATGATACTATGTGCTGATATGCCTTAGTTATGGTTATTTTATTCCTAATTAGCACATTAATTTAGGCTTTTATATTTCACATGCACTTGTATTTCTTTTAAAAGTTCTTTTCCCTCTGTATTCAAGGTAAATGAGGCATTATGTGTTTGCATTGTATTTATGAAGCACATACTATCCACATTTCGCATCCATTATGTACTGAGTGCCTAGCAAACTGCCTGGCACATCTTTTTATAAAAAATACAGCTTTTCAACAGAAAGACAAATAAAGAAACTGATCCCATTCACAATTGCACCAAGAATCATAAAATACCTAGGAATAAACCTAACCAAAGATGTAAAAGATCTGTATGTTTGAAAACTATAGAAAACTTATGAAGGAAATTGAAGATACAAAGAAATGGAAAAACATTCCATGCTCATGGGTTGGAAGAATAAATATTGTTAAAATGTCAATACTACCCAAATCTACCTACACATTCAATGCAATCCCAATCAAAATTGCACCAGCATTCTTCCCGAAGCTAGAACAAGCAATCCTAAAATTTGTATGGAACCACAAAAGACCCTGAATAGCCAAAGTAATATTGAAGAAGAAGACCAAAGCAGGAGGCATCACAATCCCAGACTTTAGCCTCTACTACAAAGCTGTAATCATCAAGACAGCATGGTATTGGCACAAAAACAGACACATAGACCAATGGAATAGAATAGAGACTCCAGAATTGGACCCTCAAAAGTATGGCCAACTAATCTTTGACAAAGCAGGAAAGAGTATCCACTGGAAAAAAGACAGTCTCTTTAGCAAATGGTGCTGGGAGAACTGGACAGCAACATGCAGAAGAATGAAAGTAGACCACTTTCTTACACCATTCACAAAAATAAACTCAAAATGGATAAAGGACCTGAGTGTGAGACAAGAAACCATCAAAACCCTAGAGGAGAAAGCAGGAAAAAAACCTCTCTGACCTCAGCCGCAGCAATATCTTACTTGACACATCCCCAAAGGCAAGGGAATTAAAAGCAAAAATGAACTATTGGGACCTCATGAAGATAAAAAGCTTCTGCACTGCAAAGGAAACAATCAACAAAACTAAAAGCAACCAATGGAATGGGAAAAGATACTTGCAAATGATATATTAGACAGAGGGCTAGTATTCAAAATCTATATAGAACTTACCAAACTCCACACCCAAAAAACAAATAATCCAGTGAAGAAATGGGCAGAAGACATGAATAGACACTTCCCTAAAGAACACATCTAGATGGCCGATAGGCACATGAAAAGATGCTCAATGTCACTCCTCATCGGGGAGATGTGAATCAAAACCACACTGGGATATAACCTCATGCCAGTCAGAGTGGCTAAAATGAACAAATCAGGAGACTATAGATGCTAGAGAGAATGTGAAGAAACGGGAACCCTCTTGCACTGTTGGTGGGAATGCAAACTGGTGCAGCCACTCTGGAAAACTGTGGAGGTTCCTCAAAGAATTAAAAATGGATCTATCCTATGACCAGCAATAGCACTGCTAGGAATTTACCCAAGGGATACAGGAGTGCTGATGCATGGGGCACTTGCACCCCAATGTTTACAGCAGCACTTTCAACAATGGCCAAATTGTGGAAAGAGCCTAAATGTCCATCAGCTGATGAATGGATAAAGTAATTGTGGTTTATATATACAATGGAATACTACTTGGCAATGAGAAGGAATGAAATGTGGCCTTTTGTAGCAGCGTGGATGGAACTGGAGAGTGTTATGCTAAGTGAAATAAGTCATACAGAGAAAGACAGATACCATATGTGTTCACTCTTATGTGAATCCTGGGAAACTTGGCAGAGGCCCATGGGGGAGGGGAAGGGGAAAAAAAAAAGTTGGAGAGGGAAGGAGGCAAACCATGGGAGACTCTTGAAAACTGAGAGTGGACTGGGGGCTTGGGGGGGGGCGGGGAGGGTGGGTGGTGGGCATTGAGGAGGGCACCTGTTGGGATGAGCCCTGGGTGTTGTGTGGAAACCAGTTTGACAATGGATTTCATATTTAAAAAAATAAATAAAAATAAGATTTAAAAACAAAACAAAAAATACAGCTTTATTGAGATATAATTCACATACCGTATAGTTCACTCATTTAAAGTGTATAATTCAATGGCTTTTCACATACTTTGTTGCACAACCATCACAGTGATAAATTTTAGAACATTTCATCACCCCAAAAAGAAACCTGTATCTCTTAGCTGTCACCTCCCAAACTCTCCCTCCAACCCCCTTTCAGCCGCAGGCAACCACTAGTCTAGTTTCTGTCTCTATTGACTTGCCTATTTTGCACCTATCATGTAAATAGAATCACATGGGGGCTTTTGTGACTGGTTTATCTCACTTCGTATAATGTTTTCAAGGTTCGTCCATATTGTAGCATGTATCAGTACTCCATTCCCTTTTATTGCCAAAGTATATTCCATTGTAAGAAAATACCGTATTTCATTTATCCATTCAGGTGATAGATATTTGGGTTGTTTTTACTTTTTGGCTATTGTGAATAATGCTGCTGTGAACATTCATGTTTAAGCTCTTGTGGGGGCATTTGTTTTCATTTCTCTTGGGCCTATACCTAGGAGTGGAATTGCTGGGTCATATGATAACTCTGTGTTTAAACGTTGGGGAACTACCAACCTGTTTTCCAAAGTGGCTGCACGATTTTACATTCCCACCAGCATTCTATGGGGTTCTGATTTCTCCACATCCTCACCAATATTTTTTATTACCTTTTTGATTATAGCCAGTCTAGTGGATGTGTGGTCGTATCTGATTGTGGTTTTGATTCGTATTTCCCTAATGGCTAATGATGCTGAATATCTTTTCAAGTGCTTACTGGACATTTGTATATATTTGAGAAATGTCTCCTTAGATCCTTTGTGCCTGGTATATTTTAAACACTACAGAAATTTTGCCAATAATTAGGTTAATTATAAAATTTAATCACCATAGTAACTAAGTTAAATAGGTTTTATTACCTCAGCTTTGCAGACAAGGGTTAGAAAGTGAAATAATTTACTCAAGGCCACAATGACAGTCAGTTGCTTATTTAAGCTTTTGGATCCCATCTCTCTATTATTAGGGACAAAATGCTGTGGGTGATGGTCACACCATGTATCTATAAAGAATACAGCCATGGTGAGCATGTCCTCTGATAATGGCTACTTTATATCTATCTTGCCAGCCGACTCCCACAAAAGACTGCAAATCAGAATACTTGTACTTGACTTTGAATTAATCTATCAGTTCAGTACATTTCATTCTTGTGGAGTTAATTTGTTGCCTATCTTCTATTTGGTTAGTTTTCAAGCCACATTTTAGATGATTACAGACTGACTTACTTAGCCACTTTCAGAGATAAGATTCAAAGAGAACAGTTGAAGTTTGTTTTCCTTTGCTTTTAACATTTGTAGGAGGACTAGTCCTAAAGATGTCGGAGGTCACTTACAAAGATTATAATTATTGGGGCGCCTGGGTGGCTCAGTCAGTTGAGCATCCGACTTCGGCTCAGGCCATGATCTCGCGGTCCATGAGTTCGCCCCACGTCGGGCTCTGTGCGGACAGCTCAGAGCCTGGAGCCTGCTTCAGATTCTGTGTCCCCCTCTCTCTCTGCCCCTCCCCCACTTGTGCTCTGTCTGTCTGTCTGTCTCTCTCTCAAGCATAAATAAACATCAAAAAAATTTTTTTAAAGATGTAATTATTTTATGATCAAAGAGGAAGATAACTGGCGTTCACATCAGTCCCTGTTTCAAAACAACACACATTATGAATTTCTAGTATCCAGCTCCGTAAAGGAAAACAGAGCACTCTTTAAAGGCCGAGTTATCTCTGCAAAGCTGATTTCTCTGGCAGACCCCATCTACTGTCCCCAGACACTATGGAATCACCTCTAGCTCACTGCTTCACCCTCCTGTCTGTTGCTTCCTCTTCCTGCTCAGTTTCACTCTGTGCATAGCTCTGAAGTTCGAGAGCAGTGATGGGTTTTTCCTTGAATGGCCGAGCTGGCTGCAAGGAGAGCTCGGGCCAGTCAGCAGCCCCGCGCGTTCGTCCAGAAGCAGACGGTGCCATGGTGAAGAGCACAGCATGTTTTCTGCCCTGCTGCCCCCGGCAGAGGCTTAACCGCACAGATGTGGAGCAGCCTTGGAAATCTGCCAATGTAAATGAACGGAAACGCTCATCATTTGCCCACATTGCACCACTGACCTGGGTGTTGAACTGAATCCAGCTCCGATTTTACTTCCTCTGGCTTTTCACTAAATATTAAATGGCTGAGGTAGAATTTTTATTACGTGTGCCAGTGTGCTATGCATTGGCTGTGGAGCAGTGTGTTCTTTTCATAGACCTGAGGTGTGTTATTAGAGTTTTTCTGTTTCTCCCAGATGCATTAACGTTGCTTTAGTCAAAATAGAAGTCAGCTTCATTCTGAGCCAAGCAGCAGGAAAGCGATTTAATGT